>NC_081405.1:81194323-81511596 GCF_030272615.1 Cryptomeria japonica | reverse complement strand
GAAATGATGTTGAATTTTGAATTGTTCACATAGTTCTCATACATCTTGGTTTTTGAATGGAGGTTTTTTATCTATGATGATAGAACTGGGAATGTCGTATCTGCAGATCATATAATTAAGAATAAAAGAGGCAATTTGTTTTCCAGTTACCGTGGTCATTGGGACTGCTTCAATCCATTTTGTAAAATACTTTGTTGCAGTGATAATGAACTTGTGTCCATTTGAAGATGAAGGGTGTATTTTGCCTACTAAGTCAAGTCCCCACTGATAGAAAGGCCAAGATGTTGTAAATGGCTGTAATTCCTGTGCTGGTGCATGTATAAGATTGCCATGGATTTGGTACTTAAGACATTTCTTTGCAAATTGATAAGTCTTTTTCCATTATCGGCCAGTAATATCCCATTCTTAGAATTTTTTAGCAAGAGTAGGACCACTTGAATGTGTGCCACAGATACCTTCATGAATCTCGTGTAAAGCAGAGTCGGATTCATTACGATCAAGGCACCAAAGAAGAGTACCACCTAAACCTCGATGGTAAAGAGTATCAACAGTTAGGGTATAACGGGCGGCTTACCATACAAAGTTGCATTTTTGGTTCTGAGATAGGTCAATGGGTAGGGTATTGGTTTTAAGATACTCATATATTGTTCCATATAAAGGAGAGTCTAAACTAGTTAAGGTATAGATAACATGGGATGCAAAATTGTCACAGGTTGGGGAAAACAGTTTCTCTACCAGAAACTCATAACGACTTTGTTGCTTTGGAATTTGTAGCAGTGAAGCGATAGTAGCCATTGCATTGGCTACTCTATTGTCCAACCTTGGGATTTTCTCGAAGGTGATGCGTACAAAATACTGTTTGAAGTCATCCATCATTTGTTTGTTTGGCAGCAACTTGTCATCTTTTGTTTGGTAGTCATTATTGGTCTGATTTATGACTAGTTGGGAATCTCCATAGACTTTTAGTTCCGTGATTCTCCATCCCACAACCATTTTGATTCCTCTGACTAGTGCCTCATACTCAACAATGTTATTTGTGCATTGAAACATGAGTCTATATGATCTTGGTATGGTGTGTCCTTCGGGAGTGACAAACAAAATGCTGACACCTGAACCATGTTGAGTGTAGGAACCATCAAAGTATAGTGTCCATTGTTTGGTGGTAATAGTAAGGACATCCCTATCTAGAAATTTGACCTCCATTGGTTGTTTATCTGGTAGTGGTGCTTTAGCTAATTGATCTGTAATTACCCATCCTTTGATGGCCCGACACTCTCTGTAGTGGATATCAAATTCACTGAGAATCATTACCCATTTAGCCAATCTGCCCATGAGAGCTGCTTTGTTGAGTAAATACTTTAGAGGATAAATTTTTGCTACTAGCTTGATCATGTGAGCTAGAATTTAGTGTCAAAACTTTTGAGAAGCGAATACCACTGCTAAACAAGCCTTCTCAATGAATGTATAATTCAACTCATATCCATTTAAAGTTCTACTGATGTAATAGATAGCTCATTCCTTGCTTCTTGGTCTTCTTGTGCTAATAGTTCCCCCAACGATATGTCTGTTGTTGATATGTAGAGAATAAGTGGTTTTTCTACTATTGGGGGTACTAGAACTGGTGGTTTCATTAGATATTGCTTGATTTGATATAATGATTCTGCACATTTGGCTTCCCATTTGAATGGTACATTCTTATGTAGCAAATGATTGAATGGTAGACTTTTATCTACTAGTTGGGCAATGAATCGCCTGATTGACTGGAGCCATCCTTGTAGAGATCAGAGTTGGCTAATGTTCTTAGGAGGTGGCATCTCCATGATGGCTTGTACCTTTGCTGGATCTACTTCAATGCCTTTTGCTAACATGATGTAGCCTAATAACTTGCCTGATGTAACCCCAAAGACACACTTCTTATGGTTGAACCTGACTTGGAATTTCTCCAATCTTTCAAATATTTTCTCTAATATGCCCAAATATTCTGCTCAGGTAAATGACTTAGCTAGTAAATCATCCATATAGTCCTCCATGAAGGTATGCATCATATCATGAAATATTATCGTCATTGCTCTTTGATAAGTTTCCCCAACACTCTTTAAGCCAAAAGGCATGACATTCCAACAATACGTTCCCTAAAGACAGGTGAATGTTGCTTTATCTTGATCCTCAAGAGCTATCTTGATTGGATTATAGCCAGAAAAACCATTCATTAATGATAGCATTGCATGGAGGTCTACAATTATGTCGATGCTAGGCAAAGGAAAGCCATCCTTTGGACAGGCTTTGTTGACATCCCTAAAATTGGTGCATATCCTGATGTTGCCACTTGGTTTTGAAATTGGCATGATGTTTGAAATCCATTCAACATAGTCTATAGGTCAAATAAATCTGACGTCTAATAGTTTCTTTAGTTTAGCTTTGACCATGAGTGCTACATGCAGATTCATCTTTCTCATTTTTTTCTTAACTGGCTTCGCTCCTGGAGCAATAGATAAGTGATGCATGATTAAGTGTGGGTCAATCCCAAGCATATCTACATAGGACCAAGAAAAATTGATTTGCTTTTCTTTGAAGAATTTTATAAATTCTGGTTTTTCTTCCTTTGTCAGAGATTTCCTGCTAGGTGTATGTTTTTGGCTGCTTCTGTTGTACCAATGTTGATTGATTGAGTGGGATCAATCAATATGGGTGATCGCTCGTGATAGTATTTAGGAAGAGTGTCAAGTCTCCCATCTTTAGGTTCCTTAAAAATGTTTTCACCCGCAATGCGTCCTTTATTTTTACTTTTTTGTGATCTAGTGCTGCCATTGACTAATTTTCAGCAGTAGATCTTTTATTTCATTCATTTTTGCGACTGAGAGAATTGGCACTCTCCTGGTTGTAGATGTCATTACTTTGTTTGCTGGTAGAGTTTGTTTTCGGGTTGACAGTACATAGGTAATGGATAATGGAATCATCATCTAGGAAAATATGTATGTCATGGTTTTCAGGTTCATCCTAGTCTATGAGATCAGGAAAGACAAGTGGCAAAGACTCATTGGGTGGGTCGAGTTCAACTGTGGTAAGTGTCATGATGGAGGTATCATCAAGGTTGGCTGGGATATTGAATAAGTTAATGATCTTTTTGAGGTCTTCAATGGTATCATCTTCCGTGTAGACTTGCTTGTAATGTCGCTGCTCATTTTCTTTGGCGTCATAGATATTTTGTGGACCAAATTCAAGTAGTCTAGATTCCGTGCCTTGTCCTTCTTGAGAAAGGGGTATATGACTAGTATTTTTCAGGAATATCTTTAGTAACATTTGAACAACTGCCCCATTCATAGTCATTTGAATCATTCTCAGAAGTGTTGTCCTAGATTCTTTCAGTGTTGTGGACAGGTATGTTGTAGGGTGAAAATAGGTCCCTGATGATTGATACTAGTCTGATAGTTTTCTTTGATTCCATATCAGATCCCACTTGTACTCTTTGCATCTGCTCATATACTGTCTCTCCTTGGGGAGTAGTGATTTCCTCAAGGGGTGATTCAGCTTTGTTTGGAATAGGTTCTTGAACGTGATGTACTTCTACATATGATGCTTCTTCTCTTTGAATGGCCAATTCCTCTTGTTGTTTCTCTTTTTCTTGGTGTTCTCGTGCTTTCCTTATTGTTTGTGTTGATTCATGTAGTGCCTCCTTCCATGAGTCCTCCTTGTATTTCTTCTTTTCTTTCCACTGAGGTTTTTGATATTTATTTGGTTTCTACTTTGGGGGTAGAGTGTGTCCATAGCCCAATCCTATTTTGTCTCTAGAAAATTGTGAAGGAGAATCTAATGGCTCTGTGATGCCTTCTTGATGCTTGCCGATAGGTCCTTTTTCATTATACCCCATCTATTGCATGCTTAGGTATCCCTTCCCATACTGTTGTGTTGGTATAGCTACTTCCATAGTAGTAGCTCTGACTTCTTCTTCATCCTTGTATAGCTAACTAAGGATGTCCTTTTCTTTTGATTCATGCGCTAGTGTGCCCAATTGGATAAATTTGCCATCAAACTTGGTGATGGGCTGTGCTGCTTGATGTGTTGATGTAGAAGGTTGTCCATGAGATTTTGGCGATGCTGGTAAGTTGGTTAGACACATGGGTTCAAAAGAGTATTCTCCCATGCCTTGCTCTTTAATTTTCATCTTCTGTTTAAAATACATGGATAAATATTTGAGCTTTTCTTGATGATGATCTGTTGCTGAAGAATTTTGTTTTTCCCTGTTATGTAGAACCAAGCTATCTTGGGCTGCCCCCATAGCATTGCAATGTTGAAAGGGGTTATTATCTACTGATATAGAAATCTCCTACCCATTATAAGGGAATTTAACACACTAGTGGTAGGTTGAGGGTACCACTTGCATTTCATGTATCCAAGGACGACCCAATAAAATATTATATGTGAGGTCTATGTCTAAGACTTGGCACATAGTGTCCCTTTGTATTGGTCCTACCTGAATAGGTAAGATTATTATTCCCTTGGATGATCTTTCTTCATCATCATATGCTTTGATGGTGATATTTTTGTGTGGATCAATAGACTACTCAGAGAAGCCTAATGCATAGATAAGTTTTAAGGTACAGATATTGAGTCCAGCTCCTCCTTCTATTAATACTCTTTTAACTCGATGTTTGTAGACCAAGACTTCAATGTGAAGGGGAGTATTATGTGGATGGCTCAATGAGATATTATCCTGCTCAAAAAAGATGAGATGATGAGGCCCTGTCATGTGAGCCACCATGGCTTGAAATTTGTCAATATCCAGATCTTGAGGTACATTTGTTTCCAATAGTGCTTGTTCCAAGATGTCTTTATGGTTTGGTGAAAGTTTTAATAACTCAACTATGGATATTTGAGCAGGAGTTCTATGTAGTTGACTTACCAAATGATATTGAGTCTTGGGGATAGTGGTTGTTGTTGATGTATGCCCTTTCAAGACATATTTTTGAGCTCTGGTGGTTACATTCAGGGAAAACTTTAAGAAACCCCCCCTTGGACAAGGTGTAAAAACCTGGTGAAAGTTGTATAATTTCGAGGAAAATTTAAATTTTACTAGCGAATTTTTGTGGTTTATAGAGAAAAATAATAATCTCCATTGGCGAATTAACCATGATCGCTCAAATTTTGTGCAAAATCCTAGCGAATTGTAATGTTTTTAAAACCCAAAAAATATTTGCATGGGCGAATTGTAATGTTTTTAAAACCAGAAAAATATTTGCATTGGTGATTTCAACCTATTTTCAAACCATTAAAAAAAAATATTGGCAATTTCAACCTATTTTCAAACCATAAAAATAAAATATTGGCGATTTCAAGCCATTTTCAAACCATAAAAAAAAAATTTGACGATTTCAAGATATTAACTTTAAGTCATTAAAACACGTGGCACACAGTCGTCAACTCTCTGCCTGGAAGACTGCCCATTAGGGCATCTCGCAACCTAGTGACAAGCCCTTACAACTCTCTCTATCTCCAACTTGAAAGCTGAAAATGCTAAGCCTTCGTAACCTCGAGATCTAGCGATTGAGGGAAACTAAACTACCACTCACCAATTATCGACCACAAAATATTAAGTCCTCATCATCGCAACAACTTGGAGATAGTGGTAACTTTAACCCTTGTCGTGTACTCGCCAACAAAAAAATGTTTATCTCTTAACCTCTAGCACTTCACTCACAAGCTCGCAGCTTGATTAGATTTTCAGATATTTAACTTCACGAGCTAGCGATAACCATTAAACTTAACCACAAACTGTCTAGTCACTAGCTCGTGACCTAAAAATGCTAACATTAAACAAACATGAGAGCTAGTGACAACTATATGAAATGAGTTACTCACTAACTCTCACGACTATAATGTATGACATCAGACCAACTCGAGACCTCGCGACCAAAGCAATTTCACTAACAATCTCCAGCTCGGTAACATAAAATGCTTACACCCAAAAAGCTAGAGACCTCGTGATGTAAACCCATACCAACTTGTCGCTAGCTCGCGGCTTGATCACGTCGTCAGACATTTTACTTCGTGAGATGGTGATAACCATAAAACTTAACCACAAACTATCTGGTCGCTAGCTCGCAACCTAAAATTTTTAAGGCTTAGATGCTGACTCATTCCTGAGGGACTAGTTTGAAGGTTTCTCTTGAGTCGAGGTTGATTAGACAAGTGAGGATTACGGTTTCAAAGGCATAAAAGGATTGGATAGCTTTTGAGTTAGAGATGGGAGATCATGGATTTATCTAAGAAATAAGAGCTCAAGTTGCTTGTTGTTAGGGAATCTAAAGCAGAATTTGTCCAATCAAGGAGGAATAAAATTAGAACAAAATCATTCACAATAGATGAGCCTTAGCAGGATGTAGTGGATTTGATAGGCATGACTTCTAGAGTCTATAGTCATGTTGAAAAACACCAAAATGATAATTTTTCACGTGAATGAGCATCACCAAATGAAGTGTGAAAATGTTATAAATACAATGGAGTGGTGACTTAATTGGTAGAAGAGAAAAGAAACCTTTTTCATATTCTGAGAGTAGTTTTTTCCTCAGAAAGGAAGATGATGTTTGAGCAGGATCGTGCATGGAGTTGTTGTGTGCTCTATGATATCGGATGGGTGATTTTTTGTTTTCTTCTGTGTGAGTTTCTTTATTGTTAGAGGGGTTGTGAAAGTGAGAAGGATTGCCAGAGGGGGTGTGAAAGCCTTTTCTTGTCAAGAAAGGCCAAGCATAGCACATCCTCTGCTTCTACTCTACCATAGGATGGCAAGGGGTTTGAAGGATCCGGCAGAGGAATGAAAGAAGGATTTGTTTGGGTGGGGAGTGGAAGCCAATCATCTTTGTGATGACATGGAAGCTGCGACCCCTCCCCAACATATTACATTTACCCTAAAGCTCCTGTTTCCACTTTCCCAGATTGTGGGCATGAAGGCTCGATCTCCTCTTTCCATTTTCTCTATTCCTGGGCATGAAGGCTTCCTCCTTTATTTGGAAATGATCTGTTGGAAAGAACGTAACATCTCACATTCCATCCAAAGGCATCTGGGTGATAATGGCATGGCTCAAGCAGTTTTGCAAGTTGTATAGTCATTGGGGTTCCTTTTCTGGTTCCAGTAGTGATTCTAGACTCTAGGTGAAGGGAGCAAGTTGTATATTGTATAGTCATTTACAGAGCAAATGAAAAGCATTTACTGTCAAGCTATGTGCAGGTTCTTGAAGGAGTTATATATAAATTTATTTTGTGTATAATTCTATCTCTTTCAAATGATCAAAATCATGAGTTTTAACTTTTTTCATTTGTTGCATTGTTATGGTGTATGTAATTTTTCATTTAATGCTTCCTATTAATTATTATGCCCAGGAATGCTAAATTCCTGTTAGTCTGGAATCATATTAAGGATTCACCTCATTGTAATTGGTGGGTGAATTATAGTCATAGAACACCTCCATATATATTACATAAACATCCATAGCATATAAAATCATAAGAGTATTAAGAATGAAAGTATCAAACACCACAATAGATAGGAATACAACATAATTAGTAAAACATGCATGCAACTCAATTAAAGGGAATATCTTTTGAGGATCCAATTCCATGATAGATGTTTTAGAAAAATCACAATTTCATAATCAAAGGCAAACAAGAAAACATATTAACCCACAATGAATCAACTATTATAATTGGAAGGTCACTTCACCAAGTCAGCATCAAGACAACAGACTAGTGTCTTATCCTAGGGCATAGAGTCACTTACAATTCAAAGACAACCTGATAATAAACTTCAATAAGATTCATTTGCAGATAAATAGGAATGAAATTATGAATAATGCCATTACATACACAACCTAGATTCATATGTAAACTGAAAAACCCTTGACCATTCAATTCACAATGAAAACATAAATTCAACACAAAGACAATTATATGAAGATCTCAAACTGCAAATGATATTGATATTATATTCATAATGAATCATGATATCAGAAAGTAAATTCACAATGCGTTTCAGCTATACACTTATCAAATTCTTGAACAGTTGAGCTATTATAACTATATAAGAGTTTTCAAGTTTCAACATCAATAAAAGTGGCCAACTGGCCATCCCTCTCTACCGATCAAAAAGAAAAAGTGGTCATCCCTCTCAAATTAATCTTGGAATCCTTTTATAAAATGAGGATTCAACAAGCTTATAATTACTGTGAGGAATCTTGGGTAGCAACCTCAACCTGACATTTCTTCTTTGGCTTTAGCATGGCTTGCCACCTGTCCACCTCTTTGTCTGTTGGCCAACTGAATTCCTTTACCTCTTCCAACTTTGCAACTGAATCTATCCATCTAGCATCTGTAACTGCCCTGGACTCAACAATAAACTTTGCATGGTCAACCTCAACCTTGAACAGTGAACCAAGCATATCGTTAAGGATATCAGCATCAACCTGTTCATTTATATGCTTGATTATTTCTTCTTGCTCCAGAATTAAATCAAATTCGTTGGTCCAATCAAAAACTGATTTCAAATCTCCATTACTACCATAAATTGAAGGCACCAATTTACTATAACCTTCCCCAAATGTCTGCAATTTTTCATTTATAAGCACATCCTTCCTTGTGAAAAATGCATAAGCTGCATTCATTACCTCCACCATGTCTTTAGTGTCACTGATCTTGGGAGGGAACTCGTCACTATACTTCATTGCAGTATCTAGCTTATCCATTAATCTATTTCTTCCTGACCAAACATTGAACAAAGGTCCAAGAAAAGCGACAACTCAAAGGATGTTTGTCATGCCCAAAATTTAGGGCAAGAACGGGATAAATTTTTTTGTAAAAAAAAATCACAACTTAAATCTAAATTTGACAAATATGAAATACTAAAACATATTTTGTCTTAACTATGTTTAGAGTTAACTTTATCTACTAGCTCAAGTATTAAAAAATAATTAAAATTAAATGCGGAATTCTAAGTGAATGGTTTTATTGTCTACTCGAATTTAATCAATCAACTAATTTAGATAATTAAATGGCACAGGCAAAATTAATCTCTGATAGCCATTAATTGATTTTAGAAATCTAAATAAATTTATTCTTCTAACATTCATTTTAATTCATAATTAAAATGTGCTTAAATTAAATTAACTAAGGTACAATTAAGTCCATGATGAAAAACGTCCTATAAGGTTTAATTCCAAAAACCTATATCCAAGTATGTTAATTAAATCTCAACTTTTTTTTTTTTTTTTTTTAAGAAATACCCTTAGGTTGATTAAAAATCAATGTTTGCCCACTTGATTTTATATACTCATAAGAATTCTACAAACACTAAATAAAATGTTAAAATCTAAAGATTTGCTTTATTCTTTAATATCCACAACTTTCTTTATATATATTTATATATTTATATATAAATATATATATATATATATATATATATATATATTTATATTTAGCCATATATTTAATTAATATAACAATTTTCCCAAATTTATAAAAGCAAAACCATGCAAACCCTAACTAGGAATTTGCATCATAAAATACTCCCTATTTTATAATTTACCATTTCTTATTTCTACCCTAGCCCTACCCGGGCTAGGGTTTTATATATTTTTTTGATTAAGGATTTATGCAGGGCCGAATGGAGACCTTGGCCAGCGGCCATGGCAGATGGGCGGAGGCATTATTTTTTTGAAGGGGGGAGGGGAACGATAGTCTCTCCCGGCCGGCGCTGCCCACTGTGTGACCACATAGTGGCAGTGCCGCGGGCGCCGTTCACTGTGTGTTCACACAGTGGCGGTGCCAAGGGCACCACCCACTGTGTGGCGGTGCCAAGGGCGCCACCCACTGTGTGAAAACACAGTAGGGTTCGGCCCGACCCGCCCCCTCTTTCTTTTTCTTTGCAATTTTTTTATGTTTTTTTTTTCTTTTAAATAAAAAATACTTATATATATTTATATATGTATATATATTTATATATATATATATATACATTTTTATATGTATATAAGTATATATATATTTATTTTCGTAGGTATTTATATAAATATATTATATATATATATACATGTAATTTGCATATATATATATATATATATATTTTATATGACAGAAATTATATAATGAATAGACCATAGTATTTTGTTTTCAGGTATGTATTCGAATAGAATACTGAAGTATTATATTGTTTTCTTTTGATTTATTTGTTTTCATAAATTTACTTACAACAAAAGTAAAGTAATTTTATTATTTCATTTAAACTGTTTAACTGTAGATTTTATTTTTCGTATAAACTAAATTCTAACATCAACTATATAAATGACCAATTTTAATAAATTTACCAGCAGCTAAATAAATCCATAATTTTTTAAAATAACACTATAATAAATTATGATTTTCATTTTCTGCAATAAACAAAATGACAGACTTTGATAATTCTACAGCAACTATTTGAATGACAATTTTAATAAAATTAACAACAACTAAATATAGCTATAATTTATTAATCTAAAACCTTAGAGATAGCTATAAAAATTTTAGCCCTTATTTTCTGCAAATAAAAATAAATAAAATCACAGATAAAATAAAATCACATAATTAAATAAAATGACTTTTACATTTCCATGAATTTATCTAAATGCTTTTATTTTTAGCCTCCTACATGCATGCAAATCAAATTCATTTCTTTTCCAATAAATTGTTTTCAGATGCATATGGGAAATAACAATTTTCTTCCTTTTCAAAATATCCTATACACCCAAATATTTATTTCAAAACTTTAGGAACTACTTTCAGAAATAATCATTTTATTTTCTGCAATACAACTTAAATGACTATTACAAATATTCAAATCTTATTTCCAAGATGCTCTTGTCACATTACAATTAGGACTCTCATTTCTAATAAATGAGGAAAGTGATAAATACATATCCAAATTTTTGTTCTTCAACAACCATTTCCAACCACATCTACTTGTCCTGTTGTTTTCTTCTAACAACCTGCAATTACAATCAAAGAGATGACCATGGAGTGCTCACCTCCCAGCCTAAGCTAACTAGTAGCCACCCCCAAGCTTGAAGAACCAAGCCCTAGATAGGTAACACACATGAAAACACAAAAGACAAGTGAAAGCACAATCTCAAACACAATCCCAACTCGGGCTACACTGCACCACACATTCGTGATGTCTTTTCAAGGGTGGTAGTGGACAAAGTACCCTGAGAAGACTGCAAGTATGGTAAAACATATAGCCACCTCATGCCAAACCAAATACCTCAAGTATAACAACCTCACATTCCTTATGCCCCACAAGGCATTCATACCTTATTTCCCTCCTTATGACCCCCAATGCATAAACAAGCCATGCAGCAAGGGTCACATAAAATCCCTTGTGATCACTCTCATAACGAGAGCCTCTCACTCGAGGGCTGTCACTTCTACCACCCCCAACACCATCCTCTCTCCCAAGAGTAGGGGGTCTTGATTACTCCCAAAACACATACATTGCATAAGCACCAAACACCAAATAAATTTTCAAGAGATACGTGCAAGAAAACTAGTCTTTTACACAAGCATTCCTTTCAAAACAACATGCAATAAGAAAATGTTATAAGAAAGGTAGAACCAACCTTAAACTGCCCAAAGGTATGCTAGTTTTGTTGAGGATGAGCAGCCCAACTCCACAAGTCCTTTCTTTCTACCCTTAGCCAAATTCTATATCCCAAATCTATCTTTTTCTTTTCAAAATTCTTTTGTCTCCAAAAATGGAGAGTGGGTGATTACCCCCAAAATCTCTCATTCTTGCCTAAGAAGACCCTAGTGAGAGTTCTCACAAGTTTCTAAAAATTGAAAAGGAAGGTAAGGTAAAATGGGAAAGGGAACTCTCATTCGAAAAGGAAGGTTCACAACTTAGTTCAAGCCTTCTAATTTCAATTTTCCCACAACTTAGAAAAGCCACTTTTTAGGGTGTCTAAATGGTCACATGAGAGTTGAAACATGCCTAAAATTACTCCTAACCCTTAGGTATACCTTATGGGCTTTAAGAAACCCTAATAAACTACCCCTAGGAGTCCATTTGACCCTTTTTAAACCCCTCTGAAGTTTATTTTCGGGTCAAACCTAAGTTGACCATCCCAAAGATTCTTTACCCAAGGCATATATGGAATCATATTAGATTAATTGAAAAACCTATAGTTAAACAACTCCCTCCAAGAGACAAATTTAAAAACTCAAACATAAATCAACACGTGTCAAGTGACACAAAGAAAATACTTTTACAAAATCATACATGAAATCTTGTCTCTTGTTGGATTTACACAATTACACAAAATTCAATTTAACATTCATGCAACAATCACTTTCACGAATAAAATACAATACAAATGGGGTGTTGTCTCTCCAAATAGACAAACCCTGGTTTTATGAACGTACATAGGTCTAGGCTTGGTTCTCCATAATATTTCCATGGTCACATGGATAATCTTTCCTGCGCAACTCAATTACACATTAGTAATTTCAAATAACCTCATATAATATTAAAACACATGAATTAGAATACACATCGAACACTCTGCATACAATTTACATTTGAACAAATCAATATATCTTATATCCAAATAAATCCACATAAGCAATTATCATAATCTCACAATTTTGATCCATACATACACATACATCCTATTTCTATCATCATAGTAAAGTCCTGCAAATCCAATAGTGGCATATATCATCTCAAATTTATCCTATTCTAGAATCATATTGAGTTCTATATCATAAAGCATATAAATGAAGCATCAACATTCATCAATGTTATCCAAATCATGGAATCATATACGTTCTAAATCCAGACATAGCTGACATACGTTAAATCAAGATTATCCAATCAATGGATCTTTTAGGATTTCAAATTCATAACACATTAAAATATACACCACCGGGTGAAATAACTCTATAACTTGGTTCAATTTCTTTTCTCACAAATCTATCGGTCTAACACAGTCCATTCTATTGTATTATATAGCATTTATTAGTAGGGTCAAACATGGTCAACTAAGTTAATCAAAGCTTGGTTTGGGGAAGGCCTTACATCCTCCTCCCCTAGAGTTCGACTTACTCCTGGAAGTCGCGTGAGTAGGATTTACGAAGTAGGGACATAACATTTCCCTCAATTTCAATGAGTTACTCAAAATCTTAACTTGCCTACTATAAGGATGAAATACCAAAATCAACTTATTATTGTAATTAACTTACTATCTTCACAAGGTTAAATTCTTAGTATTTTTATTACATTTCCCTTAAATCTTAGGTAGGCGTTTGCAAAGTTCTATCTTTCAACAACTTACATTATTGCACCCTCCAAATCATAATCAAGGTTACACATATTGAATTTTCTAGGAGTTCTACTTTGTTTAGGATCTGTTTAAAGGCATGTTTATCCTACTGTATTCTCATCCATGCATGTTACTTAAGAAAATTGACATCACACTTAACCACAACGAATCTACTTATTCTACATTCGAGGCACCTCATTAGGGTGTTAATACACTATTTGCTAAACCGTCCTAGGTGCATAATTTCTTCGAACTTTCTTAGGTGACAAGGCAAAATCAAATTTAGGTTCTTCAATTCTGCCCTTATATAGGGTAGTTTTCTACCACTAGGGATTAAAATGTTTTTATATTCCTAGGCTCCAAGGTTTAAGTTTTATAGGGAACATTATTCACCATTTCCAAACATTAAGGTACACAACAATCCCATTCTAAGGGAGTGATGGAAATTATTAATACTTATTTTAGATATCATCCACACAATCATCTCCGTACACATGCCAAATTTACCAGTCAGCAATCATTATTTTCGCAATTCATTAGGTCTAGGTCACACTATTGTTATAAATTTTTCTCTTTCAGATTACTCACAATTAATTTTTACTTAGGAGGATATTCCTTCCTTTATCTTAATTTGATAAAACACATTCTTTGTTAATTCTTGTGCCTAATTTCACTCCTTGCAGTATTCTCCCGTGACACACTATCAGTGGTTCAACGAATATGATAGACATTTACACAAATCACATCACTAGGGCTAGTTATATCAACCATCAAAATGACCACTTTGACACTTTACAAGATCAAAATACAAGTTACTTCTACCAAGTCCAATAAAAAGAAGAAAAATGCCGGCAATTGAAAAATATTAAAGCTAGAAACATGGCAAGTGCCATAGTTCATATAAAAAGAAACATAAATTTAGTGGTCCTCTCTTCATAAAAAAAAATAACTAAAAGGAAAGTTCTAGCCCCAGTGTCACAATATACTTTTCAAAGAAAATCAAAATTAATGTTGAATCAAACTCGAAACAAGATGACCATTCTAGCCATGCTATAGGGAGTAACCGTAGCACATTACCCAAGATCACACGTCCCGAGTGTGTTAGGAAGTGATTACTAGACTATTGAGATTTTAGATTCTTTATAATCCTTTATTGATTTATGAAATAAATTCTTATACACAAGAGATCGCATTCATTTTTATAAATCATGTTCCATTTTAACCTTCACGTGCTTACTATTTCAAGCAACACTTTCCGATATAATCCACTATCTATTTAGGGTTATTAACATCCTTAATTATATTATAATAGGTGCTTGCACTAACTCTACCATTCTCCATCCATTCCTCTTGCACTAATATTTTTGGACACTTAATTATACGCAATCTATGCTTAATTAGAGGTTAAAGCTTAACAAGCTGACCCAACGAAACCTTTGGTCTCGATAAAACTCCTAGGCAATAGGATTAAGAAAATTACTAACATAACAATTTACGATAACTCCTATTATCAAGTGGATCAAATAAACTTAATAAGGGAAATAATAATTTCACTCAAAAGTCTCTTTCATTACAGTTGCATTTAATAGTACTTAATTAGGTCATCTTCTACTAAATAGACATTTATATAGTTACTTGGTTCAATATCAATTATTTTATAATTATCTAGTTTCTTCCATCATGTTAAGACATCCTTCCTTAATAACTTAATTTAGTATTGCTTCTATTAATTATCTTAATATGCTAAACCTTGATTCAATGTTACGTGGTTGCTCCAGTATTGACATTTTCATGTCTTACACACACGGTTAATAGTTCGGTACAAAATTGACACTTGTTTACTTAGAACCACTTAGGATTTGTATAATGTAATCATATAATTTTACTAGGGACATCATTTGTTTTCTTAGCACCTTATGCTAGCTCCTTATACTTTTACCTCTAACATTCACTTGCCTTCATTAGGTAGGAGCTTGTTGCCAAATTGCTAATACTTATGGTTAAGAGCCATTTGGGGTGGAATTATTGTCAAGTAAGATCGATAACGGTTGACAACAATTTTTACCCACACATTTCATGACATATTTCAGACTACTCGGAGAGTGGACTTATCCTCTCCTACTTTACTTATGCAACTATCAAATTAAGGGGGTGTGCACTCGAAAAGTGACCAACACCCCTCTTTTTAATTAAAATTTAGTAAAAGGGAAGTTATCTCGTTCCTTATTTCTTATTTATATTTACTTACTAGCCCATTTCCGGCCTACCACATCCTTCGATCTCTTTGATCTAAACAAACCATCTTACTGTCCTAATATCCAGTTACCCAATTACAGTATAACCTAAGGATGTCCAACAATTACCAATGTCTTAAGGATCCCATAATTTCCAAATTCTTAGCTAACCACATAATTCGGCTCCTTATCAAAGTTTTCATAAATCATTTTATACTACCAACTAATTCTCATTAAAACTTTAGTATTATATTATTGTTATACAATCCTTCCTTAAGCCATTTCCATCCGCATGTTGTTTCATCCATATTTAATGTTTTCGCATACTTTCACACTTGAGTGCCGTAATTTGCAAAGCTTCTTCGATTGTGCCTAGTAGTTAAATTATGATACATATTGTCTTGTACCTAGCGACTAACCATGATTGGGTTGCACTTTTCTCCTTAGTTTCTGAACGAATATTAGTTACTCATTCCCAGATTATAAGATCCTAATACTTTTATACTCCTTGCACTTCAATGGAGATTCTTTGTTTTTGTACAATTCCCAATTCAGCTCTACTCTCTCTACCACTATTTACTTTTTCCAAAATTATCTTCCCATAAAAGGACTAGTTGAGGTTTTACTTGCTTGTTTCCCCAATTACATAACCATGGATGAACTTAGGGTTTATTGTAATTACGTGTTTTAACCCAAGAAGTTCATGCCTCCTTTCTCCTTATTTAACTCACCTATATAATCACTAGGGTTTTCTGATCAAGGGGGATTGCCATTCATTAGTTTAGTTTCTATCTTCAGGTTTATCCAACTCTAGCTTCAATGCATTGCTACAAGAATTGTCTAACAAATGCTCTTTCTAAGAAATCTAGCATAAGCACATTCTTAAGGTACCTAGTCATTAGGATAGGTTAATGCTTCTATCTGAGATTTGCAAGAGTTCTTTTTAACTCTTCTTCATTTATGTCTTCTATGTCGGCCATGATATTTTTAACCATCATAATTTCACCTAGCTTAAAAAAAAAACTTAACTTGAACTGTTTCGATCTTATTTATCTTGTTTATTGTGCCTTTATCTTAGGTTTAACTATCTTGCTTGACTTGCCATGTCAAGAACATATCTTGATGGAAGACATTCTCTTAGTTACCATCAGAGGTATTTTATTGTATGTTTTTAACTCCTCATACTTGATTTGATTAGGGCAATTATTGCATTTTAGGTTCCAATTGAATGGTAACCCCATAAGTACTAAAGAACTAAATTCCATTAATAAACACCGAAATTACTTCATATGAATAAATAGTTGAAAATTTTCGTAGCCTTTGGGGTTTTTATTATGCTATTAACCTTATGATTAATAAGTTCAAATTTCAGGGCTTTTAGTGACCCTTGGAACCCCTTGAATTGATATATGTTGATCTTTTGATTTACAAGAATTTTCACTTATGTTTCACTTTGTTATTTCACAAGTTTTCACCTAGGTGTTATACTTCAAGCCATAGTTTGGTTTCAACAAAGTTATGAATGTAGCCCATGTTTCCTAGTGTTTGAACCTAGGGCTCTAATACCAAAATGTCATGCCCAAAATTTAGGGCAAGAATGGGATAATTTTTTTTTTTTTTTAAATCACAACTTGAATCTAAATTTGACAAATATGAAATACTAAAACATATTTTGTCTTAACTATGTTTAGAGTTAACTTTATCTACTAGCTCAAGTATTCAAAAATAATTAAAATTAAATGTGGAATTCTAAGTGAATGGTTTTATTGTCTACTTGAATTTAATCAATCAACTAATTTAGATAATTAAATGGCGCAGGCAAAATTAATCTCTGATAGCCATTAATTGATTTTAGAAATCTAAATAAATTTATTCTTCTAACATTCATTTTAATTCATAATTAAAATGTGCTTAAATTAAATTAACTAAGGTACAATTAAGTCCATGATGAAAAACGTCCTATAAGGTTTAATTCCAAAAACCTATATCCAAGTATGTTAATTAAATCTCAACTTTTTTTTTTTTTTTAAAGAAATACCCTTACGTTGATTAAAAATTAATGTTTGTCCACTTGATTTTATATACTCATAAGAATTCTACAAACACTAAATAAAATGTTAAAATCTAAAGATTTACTTTATTCTTTAATATCCACAACTTTCTTTATATATATTTTCATATATATATATATATATATATAGCCATATATTTAATTAATATAACAATTTTCCCAAATTTATAAAAGCAAAACCAGGCAAACCCTAACTAGGAATTTGCATTATAAAATACTCCCTATTTTATAATTTACCATTTCTTATTTCTACCCTAGCCTTACCCGGGCTAGGGTTTTATATATTTTTTTGATTAAGGATTTATGCAGGACCGAATGGAGACCTCGACCGGCGGCCATGGTAGATGGGTGAAGGCATTGTTTTTTTGAAAGGGGGGGGGGGGGGGGGGGGAACAACGGTCTCTCCTGGCCGGCGCCACCCACTGTGTGACCACACAGTGGCGGTGCGGCGGGCACCGCTCACTGTGTGTTCACATAGTGACGGTGCCAAGGGCGCCACCCACTGTTTGCTCACACAGTGGCGGTGCCCACTGTGTGAAAACACAGTAGGGTTCGGCCCGATCCACCCCCTCTTTCTTTTTCTTTGCTATTTTTTTTTATTTTTTATTTTATTTAAAAAAAATAAAATATACTTATATATATATTTATATGTATATAAGTATATATATATATTTATTTTCGTAGGTATTTATATATATATAAGTATATACATGTAATTTGCATGTATATAATTATTTATATATATATATATATATATATATATATATATATTTTATATGACAGAAATTATATAATGAATAGACCATAGTATTTTGTTTTCAGGTATGTATTCGAATAGAATACTAAAGTATTATATTGTTTTCTTTTGATTTATTTCTTTTCATAAATTTCCTAGATGCAAAGATAAAATAGATGGATTATTTAAATCCTGATTTATTTACAGCAAAAGTAAAGTAATTTTATTATTTCATTTAAACTGTTTAACTATAGATTTTATTTTTCGTATATACTAAATTCTAAAATCAACTATATAAATGACCAATTTTAATAAATTTACCAGTAGCTAAATAAATCTAGATTTTATTAAAATAACACTATAATAAATTATGATTTTCATTTTTTGCAATAAACAAAATGACAGACTTTGATAATTCTATAGCAACTATTTGAATGACAATTTTAATAAAATTAACAACAACTAAATATAGCTATAATTTATTAATCTAAAACCTTAGATATGGCTATAAAAATTTTTGCTCTTATTTTCTGCAAATAAAAATAAATAAAATCACAGAATTAAATAAAATGACTTTTACATTTCCATGGATTGATCTAAATGCTATTATTTTCAGCCTCCTACATGCATGCAAATCAAATTCATTTCTTTTCCAATAAATTGTTTTCAGATGCGTACGGGAAATAACAATTTTCTTCCTTTTCAAAATATCCTATACATACAAATATTTATTTCAAAACTTTAGGAACTACTTTCAGAAATAATCATTTTGTTTTCTGCAATACAACTTAAATGACTATTACAAATATTCAAATCTTATTTCCAAGATGCTCTTGTCACATTACAATTAGGACTCTCATTTCTAATAAATGAGGAAAATGATAAATAGATATCCAAATTTTTTTTCTTCAACAACCATTTCCAGCCACATCTACTTGTCTTGCTATTTTCTTCTAACAACCTGCAATTACAATCAAAGAGATAACCATGGAGTGCTCACCTTCTAGCCTAGGCTAACTAGTAGCCACCCTCGAGCTCGGAGAACCAAGCCCTAGACAGGTAACACACATGCAAACACAAAAGACAAGGGAAAGCACAATCTCAAACACAATCCCAACCCGGGTTACACTGCACCACACATTCGTGATGTCTTTTCAAGGGTGGTAGTGGACCAAGTACCATGAGGAGACTGCAAGTATGGTAAAACATATACCACCTCATGGCAAACCAAAACATATAGCCACCTCATGGCAAACCAAATACCTCAAGTATAACAACCTCACATTCCTTATGCCCCCCAAGGCATTCATGTCTTATTTCCCTCCTTATGACCCCCAATGCATAGACAAGCCATGCAGCAAGGGTCACATAAAATCTCTTGTGATCACTCTCATAACGAGAGCCTCTCACTCGAGGGTTGTCACTTCTACCACCCCCAAGACCATCCTCTCTCCCAAGAGTAGGGGGTCTTGATTACTCCCAAAACACATACATTGCATAAGCACCAAACACCAAATAAATTTCCAAAAGATACATACAAGAAAACTAGTCTTTTACACAAGCATTCCTTTCAAAACAACATGCAATAAGAAAACGTTATAAGAAAGGTAGATCCAACCTTAAACTGCCCAAAGGTGTGCTAGTTTTGTTGAGGATGAGCGGCCCAACTCCACAAGTCCTTTCTTTCTACCCTTAGCCAAATTCTATATCCCAAATCTATCTTTTTCTTTTCAAAATTCTTTTGTCTCCAAAAATGGAGAGTGGGTGATTACCCCCAAAATCTCTCATTCTTGCTTAAGAAGACCCTAGTGAGAGTTCTCACAAGTTTCTAAAAATTGAAAAGGAAGGTAAGGTAAAATGGGAAAGGGAACTCTCATTCGAAAAGGAAGGTTCACAAATTAGTTCAAGCCTTCTAATTTTAATTTTCTTACAACTTAGAAAAGCCACTTTTTAGGGTGTCTAAATGGTCACATGAGAGTTGAAACATGCCTAAAATTACTCCTAACCCTTAGGTATACCTTATGGGCTTTAGGAAACCCTAATAAAATACCCCTAGGAGTCCATTTGACCCTTTTTAAACCCCTCTGAAGTTTATTTTCGGGTCAAACCTAAGTTGACCATCCCAAAGATTCTTTACCCAAGTCATATATGGAATCATATTAGATTAATTGAAAAACCTATAGTTAAACAACTCCCTCCAAGAGACAAATTTAAAAACTCAAACATAAGTCAACACGTGTCAAGTGACACAAAGAAAATACTTTTACAAAATCATACATAAAATCTTGTCTCTTGTTGGATTTACACAATTACACAAAATTCAATCTAACATTCATGCAACAATCACTTTCATAAATAAAATACGATACAAATGGGGTGTTGTCTCTCCAAATAGACAAACCCTGGTTTTACGAACGTACATAGGTCTAGGCTTGGTTCTCCATAATATTTCCATGGTCACATGGATAATCTTTCCTGCGCAACTCAATTACACATTAGTAATTTCAAATAACCTCATATAATATTAAAACACATGAATTAGAATACACATCGAACACTCTGCATACAATTTACATTTGAACAAATCAATATATCTTATATCCAAATAAATCCACATAAGCAATTATCATAATCTCATAATTTTGATCCATACATACACATACATCATATTTCTATCATCATAGTAAAGTCCTGCAAATCCAATAGTGGCATATATCATCTCAAATTTATCCTATTCCAGAATCATATTGAGTTCTATATCATAAAGCATATAAATGAAGCATCAACATTCATCAATGTTATCCAAATCATGGAATCATATACGTTCTAAATCCAGACATAGCTGACATACTTTAAATCAAGATTATCCAATCAATGGATCTTTTAGGATTTCAAATTCATAACACATCAAAATATACACCACCGGGTGAAATAACTCTATAACTTGGTTCAATTTCTTTTCTCACAAATCTATCGGTCTAACACAGTCCATTCTATTGTATTATATAGCATTTATTAATAGGGTCAAACATCACTCGCTTATCAAAGCCTTGAGCAAGGGCTTCGTTTGTTTCTCCCCGTTCTTCATTCTTCCCTGCTTCTCTGAGATGTGTCCTTATTTGATGAAAGTAGTGTCCATATTTTGTGACGATTGCTCTAGCAAGGTCTCTCCTCACAATTGTACCAACCTCATTGGTTTTTTGTTTCTTTGCGGTTGGCACTTGGGTAGATTGAACTTCATCCCCACTCTCTACATCATCAGCAAACACACTAAGTGGCCTCTTACCATGTGAAGAATGCCCATCTTGGGGGTCTTGCTGCTAAGTAGCCACTTTTGGAATTTGAGGCATTTGTTCCATCAGAGTTTCATATAAACTCAACATTTTGTTAATCCTCTCTAGGCATGGGCTATCAGGGCAAAAACCTGAGAAACTATGGTCAACAGCCTTCAATTCTGCTTCAAATCGCATCAAATTTTTCTATTTTCTTCTCCTTTCTTGTACTTCATCTTTTCACAGCAAATTTCTAACCACATATTCATCATCCAATGGTTCATGGTCCTTTATTATGGCCCAAGGTGTCATTTTTGGCAATGCACGTTTAATAAATTGTTCATGATCACAAAATCTAGACACAACATTAACCAACCTATATTGTTTAAGGAAATTGTTTATTTCATCAAAGGAATTCCAACCAATGGTAAAATCAGACGCAACCTAAAGCCTAGGAAGAAGAGAACCCTTTCTATGTTTGTCAAGGTATTCTTTTTCAACTAGGGTTAATTTCCAAATACAATCCATAAAAGCAATCCTAATTGGAACGAATTTTGGTAAAATATGGGGAGGCTGAGGACACCCATCGACTCTAATCATAGTAAAGTTATCAAAAAAATAAAAGTCCCCCTAGTTATGTGAAATAAACCAGTTTGGAACATACTAGTAAAGTCTCAAAACTCTCCTAACATTAATTGACAATCATTCCCTATTTATTCCTAGCATTTCCATAATTGGTGAAAGAAAAGGAAAGAAGAATGGGGAAAACTACTATCCCAACCCTAGGTCCATATTTGTATTGGCATTAAGACACCCAATTATTTATCCATGATCTCAACATTATAGAACAAGATTAAATGCATCAACAATGAATAATGCTTGAATGTAGGGCTGGGTGCACCACTCTGAATTTCAACTAGAGCATTATGAATGTGTTCAACCACATAACCCACATAATCGTAATCTTTGTTAACATCTAGGTGTTGAATTTCCATAGCCATCATCAGTAATTCAACTAACACTTTTGAATCTCCATCAAAACCCAACACTCTGCATAATCCATAGATTGTACAATGCATATAATGGTGGAAAGGTGTGATGTCAAATGGTGGTTCGATACTCTTTGAAATTATAACTGGTTTCCTATTCACCCTAGGCATGTATCTGGGCATTGCATGCTTCTTGATAACACCTTTGTATTTGTCATAATCCTCTGCAATCCACTCCAAATCTATATATGTACATGCAACACCAGTAATCTGGAAAGCTTCAACAAAGCTAGCTCTGTTAATTGAAACTAGGGTAGACTGGTTCTTTCTTCTGATTATCCTAGATACTGGGCAATAGCATTTGGCCAACTCTTTGATGAAATCCACATCAACATACACATCTGGCACAATTAAATTTGCCATATTTAAATCCCAAAGGTTTGACATCGGGACACCCTTAACCCTATTATTCCAGAAATAATGAAACAGAGCATAACCAATCATATTAAGCGTGGTAGGGTTTCTGCATTGGCTCCATAAATCTTTCCATGCCAAATCATTTGTATTCAAAGCAATGGAAGTCCCTGGCAGCAAATCTACAAATTCTTCTTTGTATTTCCTAACCATCTTTTCCTCAGTGGCACTGGCCTTGGAACCTCCAGGTCCTACTCCTCCACTTGTCATGGCCTTGGGCTTGGGCTTGGAACATCCAGTTCCACTCGTTGCCTGGCTCATTTTAGCTACAGGAGAAAAAATTAACAAATTTTCTGAAATTTTCCCACACCCAACACTCTGAATTCTCCATCGTTGTTGCAAAGCTCAATTCACTGGTTTACCTCGAAGATATAATGCATTAATGCAATTATAAAAAATCTTGGCTCGATCATGCAATTTATGGTATTTGGGCCCCGTCACTTCTCTCAAGTCTCATTAATTGCCACACTTGCATGAACTAGCTACTGTGGCATTAATTCAAAGTTGAAGTACTCGAGTGAAATTTGAATTCATGCTCTTCTATTTGATTGGTGATTGTCATTCAAAACTTTTACAGAACCTGGCAAACAAGTCCATGTGTTAGCGACAATGCTATGAAATCCTCTTAATCGCAAGCTCGCAACCCCTTTTACGAATCCTCAAAGAATCTCACGAGTGAGCAACAACCATTAATCTTCATCAAGCCCTTTAGTCACAACCTCACAACAACATTTGTAATATTCTTTCTTTACCTGCGAGCTGGTGACCACTGCAAATCTAACAAAACAACTTATTTCATCTCAAGCTCGCAACTAGAAACTTAACTTGACTTAAACCCTTACGATCTTGTGACAACAGGACACTTAACCATCATCACATGCTCGCAACACTTTTTGACTTAAGACTTACAAACTTGCGAGCATACGATAACCACAAAATCAGACCAAAACTTACCTGTCACCAAATCGCAACTTAAAATGCTAAACAACAAAAACTGCGAGCAAGTGACGAAACCAACTAAGCTGTGATACCAACCACATTGCATGATCACAAATTAAAATGACTTAACCGCGAACACCTCATGACCTTGCGATAACATAAAATCACACCCAGTCACAACCTTGCAACATAAAATGATATTTGGGTGTCGTCACTTCTCTCAAGTCTCATTAATTGCGCACTCACAACCGGTTATAACAACCCAACAAACAAGTCCACGTGTCAATCCCCATCTTTAATTGCACACTTACAACCGGTCATAACAATTTGGAAAGGAATCGGCGAGTTAGCGACAACTCTACCAAATCCTCTTAATCGCAACCTCGCAACCCCTTTTACAAATCCTCAAAGAAGCTTGCGAGTGAGTGACAGTCGTTGATCTTCATCAAGCCCTTCAGTCGCAACCTCGCAACAACATTTGTAATATTCTTTCTTTACCTGTGAGCTAGTGACCACTGCAAATCTAACAAAATAACTTATTTTCTTCACAAGCTCGCAACTCGAAACTTAACTTGACTTAAACCCTTGCAATCCCACGACAACAAGGCACTTAACCACCATCGCATGCTCGCAACACTTTTTGACTTAAGACTTACAAACCCACAAGCATGCGATGACCACAAAATCAGACCAAAACTTACCTGTCGCCAGATCGCAACGTAAAATGCTAAACAACTTCAAAACCTGCGAGCAAGCGACGAAACTAACTAAGCTGCGATACCAACCACATCGCATGATCACAAATTAAAATGACTTAACCACGAACACCTCGTGACCTTGTGACAACATAAAATCACACCCAATCGCAACCTCGCAACATAAAATGGTCAAGTGCAAAACATCTTGCGAGGTAGCGACAACTAAAATCTCCCAGTACTCGCAAGCTTGGGACTTAAACTAACTTGATGATTAAGGACCTGCGAGCTAGCAATAACCATAAAATCTCAAAACTTTTTCTCTTGACCGCAGAGACCCAACGAGTACCAACAAAAATCAATGTTTTATGTTAATTTACCGTCATAAACAGGTGCGAGCAATGGCACACAGACCATTAATGACTTAGTACTTACTCGCTAACTCTCGCAGCTATAATGCATGGCATCAAACCAATTCGAGACCTCACGACCAAAGCAATTTCATTAACAATCTCCAGCTCACTAACATAAAATGCTAACACTAAAAAAATTAGAGACCTCGCGATTTAAACCCAAACCAACACTCGCTAACTCGCCACTTAAATTGTTAAATATGAAATTTATCTGCGAGTTAGAGATGAAACATTAAACATGTCTCATTGTCTCAATGTCTGACCAACCGTTTGACCACACTTGACGTTGACATGGACAAATAAAGAGAGGACAACTCAGATTTTCAATGCACGACAACTTTGGTTTACTCGTCAACTAAGACAAAAAATAAACACAAAACCCTAATCGCCATGAACATCATGTTAAGCATTTAATGTAGAACAGTAGAAAGGTTCTAGTAGTAACAGTTATGCAATATGAATAATTTTATGGATCTTGTGACACAAATTGTTGCATTTCATGTACAACATAATGTGGCACCAAATACCAATTTACTAATAATTCAATTGTTTACTAATAATTCAGAAAATAAATTCTAATTGTATACTAATAATTCAAATTCACAATTAAAAATATGAAATAAGTATCCGTTCTGATTGACAAATTCAAGGAATACAATATCAAAAATCATCAATGACAACTACAGTATTGCAATTTTGCAAATTAAAATTGTAATATGACTCAAGAACTGTAGTATAGTTATAAATACCTATAAACTGACTGCTAATTCACTTCAGTGACTCACTCTAAGGTTTCTATATCCCAAATGGACTCAAGATCCAGAAACTGACTAGTACTAATAGGTTCATCTTCATTCTGAGTCGGGTATTCCAAAAATTCTTCATCTTCATGCTGACTCTGAGTCTATGATCCATCATTTGTCTCAGCACTAGCACTAGCAGTAGCACCACCAGCTTTTAAAGTGTTGCAAAACCCTCATCTTTCATGCATGGAATTTGAGATTGCCAGTGCCCTATCATATGGAAAATATCTAACATTATACTGGGTTACAAACAACCTCAAGCAAGTTTCCAAATTTTTGTCTAATTTGTTTCTGATCTTTGATTTCAAAAGCCCTAATGCACTGAAAACTCTCTCATCTTCCACCAACCCCAATATCATTGTTTGACATAAATCAACAAGTTTCAAATATTCTAGTACTACAATACACAATGCTTCACTTTGATCTATCCTTTTCCAAAGCCTTGTGATTGATCCAGGTTCAAATGGATTCTCCAAGTTAACCAACTGCTGTTTTATAAGCAATGCAAATTGTTTACATTGTTTTTTAAGATGATCTGAATTTAAAATTCCTTCTATTGGTTGTCCATTGCAATATGCATCTTTTGAAAATGTCAATATCAATTCCTCTAGTTTTTTATGAAACATCTTTGCATCATTTGGTTATCTCCAATTGAATGCCAAAATTGAGGATACACACAACCCATGGCTTCAAGTATTTCTTCTCGAGGGAATCTTTCACAAATCTTAGTTGAAAGTTCATATGCAATAGACTTCAAATTATCACTAATAGATTTAACAATCCTGTCAAAATATTCCTTTTTAACTGGTAGTGCTCTGCCTCGCTTGCCTGTCTTAGATTGGTGCATTGGTATCTGGAATCCTTTTACAAAGACACATAACTCATTTTTTGTATTGAAATGTAAAAAATTTCAGCATGATTCAAATCTGTAATTATCTGCCACCTAAACAAATTTGGGCTTCACCCTATTAGATCTGAATATAGACCATCCAGGGTCAAACATGTCATTTTACATAGAGTGTTATACTCATTGATAGACATAGTTCTATCTTGGGATTTCTTAACAAGTTTGTTCATTGAATCTAGCATGGGGAGAAGACTAGCTAAAGTTAACAGAGTCTCTATATCACTTAACTTATGTTGGCATTTTTTATGTTTATGTTGTGATTGTCATTGATGGACACACACTTGCATTGAGATCCTCTTTATATGTATGAGTTAGAGCACAACTGGTATTTGTTCCAACCGGTATGTTGTATTATAGTCTTTAGACTATTGATGTTTTGCAAAATGTGTTTCCCGGTCTGAAGCGGCATGTTGACTCCAAGCGGTTTGAGGGATTAAAGCAGCTTAACACATTTTTACCAGTCTTCATTTTTGTCAAACCAGCAACCGACATTTTGTATGAACCGGTAATACTCTGTGACGAGTTACCAACTGACATTTTGTGATGAGTTACCATCCACCGATTGTTTGACGGTTCCGACACATTAATGCTGCTTTTTGTGTCATGGTACCAAGTATGTCCAGGTTCATTGAACCTAGGAAATTTTAATGTAATCCTATTGGACCGACATGAAATTAGATTCCTTTATAAGGACATCATGTCTAGGGTTTTAGGTTGTTGATATGGATATAGTGAAAGTTTATGTTGTTGCTAGGGTTTAAGGTGATTGAGGTGTTGGAGAGAATATGCATGTGTAGAAGACTGAAGTAATGCTGGAGTGCATTAGGAATGAGCTACCAAGAATCTAACCAAGCAATCTGTGCAACTAGCTAGATCAAACACTTGTTGATTACTCACATCTTTGACAAGTTTGTAGCCCTTAACCGGGTAGGCGCAAAAGCCTTTTGTAAATCCTCTAACAAGGTGGTTCACATTTGTGGATCTAAAATCCTCTAGCAAGGTAGTCTTTAATCGGACTTATCTCCTAACAGAGATTGAGATTCCTAACAAGATCCGTTCTGGTAAAGAACATTGTAAGACCTTAACCGGTCTGACCTTAATTAGTCTGACCTTAACCGGTCTGGTTCCTATTCTGCAGATAGTTACTTGTGAGTTCCATCTCACCGTGGTTTTTCCCATTTGGGTTTCCACGTGAAAATATCTTGTGTTATGGTGTTTGTGTTTCTGTGGATGAATGCATTATTAACTATTTGGTTTGCATATTTGTTAACCAGTTTGTCTGCTAAATTGTTTTACCGGTTTACTATCAGTCTTGCAAAGTGTTTAAGTGCAAAGATTTTTGGCATACTAATTCACCACCCCCTCTTAGTATTCATCAATTGGTATCAAAGCATACCTTCCTATAAGTTTAACCACTTGGAAAGAGATATGGGGGAATACACTTATAGGGAACTTACCCATCGGCTCACTCAGTCTGAGCAAGCCTATGATGATCTTATGGTCAAATACAAGGCATCTCAAGAAAAAAGAAGAGAATATGCAGAAAAGCTGATGGAGCTATCTGAAAATAGTTCTTCAGATGAAGTAGACATGAAAGCTAATTGCTAAAGTAAATAAGTTGAATGAATCAAACTCCAACCTAAGAAAGGAGTTGGAAGGATTGACTATCCCGATGTGTCAAGAGCTTGAGAACTGGAGGAAAGCTGAAGATCTAGTGAAAGAAAGAGATCATGAGATCTCCAAACTGAAACAAGAGATGAGTTCCCTAAATGCTCAACTCCATGCAAGCAAAGTGGAAAAGGAAGACATGCAAGGAGAACTGAACACTATCATCTTTGAGAATGAAAACCTATTGGAAACAAATGCTGCTATTTCCAAAGAACTCTTTGAGTCAAAGGAAATACTTGCTAAGTTCAACAAGAGTATTGTCAAGCTAGAGCAAAATCTTGAATCTGCCAAACCGGTCAAGAATACCAATGGAATTGGTTATTCCGGTCATGAGGAAGGTGAGACCTTTGGTACAAATGCTAGAACATCAAATAAACAACTGACATCAAAGGATAAAGGTAAGCAAAAGTTTAAACCTATTTGCTTTAACTGTCTTAAAGAAGGACATACTGCAAATGTGTGTAGGAGAAAGGCTTACAACAATTTTCTTTATTTCCTAAATGATAAGCCTAGATCCTATAGATTTGATGGTAAATGTTATACATGCAACAAGTATGGGCATAGAGCATCTGAATGCAGGTCTGTTATGAATAACACTAGAAGATATCCTCAAAGGACCCAAGGAGTTGGTCCTGAACCTTTTGTGAACCGGAATCACAATCGATTTAATGCCTTCAATCATCAGCCAAGAAGTGGTGGTTATCAAGCGGCAACCGGATGGAGAGAAAATTGTATGATCTATCATGGTCATGGTCACACTGCTACAACATGCAGAAGGAAGAATGGAAACATGAACAATGGACCTTGGAGAGCACCTGGATTGGTCTGCTATCACTGCAACAAACTGAGTCACCTTGCCAGATTCTGTAGATCAAGAAAGAACATATTTGATGATATATCGATCACTCCGAAAGGAAACATTGATGTTGACACTGTTTAAGCAGACATGAACAAAATATGGAAGGAGAAACTAGCGGTGCTACAAGAGGAACCGGTTTCTGCACCTAGTGTGGAAATCACAGAACCGACAAACTAAGCTTTAAAAAAGCTTAGGGGGAGCAAATGGCGAAATGTTTCGAACCCCCGGTTTACACCAGTAAAAGACCTTAACCGATATGTTATACCTGTCGTTTGGCAGAAGACCGAAAATGGTAAAAAGGCAAATTAGGGTTTATGCCCTAATGTAGGAGCATTAATGATGGTAGGTGAGGAATATGTTTAAAAGCATTTTTCAAATCATTTCTCACTATCAGTTTTCAAGTGAAGAAAAGTTTTTCAAAGAGCAGAGCGACGAAAAGGCGATTTGAGTAGAGATTTTGAGAAATTGAGAAACCGCGAAGCACATTCAAATTCAAACTGGAAATGGTCAAGTGGAGAACACAAAGCAATGATTCAGCAATCGACGAAGTGTGAAGTGAAGGAGAATCGGCAAGCCCTAATTTCACATGTTTCAAAAGGTATTTCTCGAGTTCTTAAGATTTTTATCATGGCTTCCGCATCTCATACCAGTTCTAGTGCATCTGTCGAGTCTACAAGTTTTATTCAACGGAAGTCCAAGTATAATGCCCTATCACAAGTTCTGGCTGGTGTGATAGTAGAAGAGGGAATTTCTGACTACATAGATTGCAAGATTGAAGACCTAGGGTCTCTAGCTATCCACACCCAGTTAGGTTTATTTTGTGGAAAAGATAAGAAGATCAAACTAGAGTTTAATATTTTGGAGAAGAAAAAGCTCCACAATCCTGTTTACTTCCTGGAGGATTTCATAGAGGATCATATAAGGATCATTTTGAGCAAATTCCATGGTGATAAGATGTACCTGGAGAGAACACATGATATCATGCCCCAGGCAATTCATGTAGTCACTGGATTCTACAACACAGGGGAAGTGCTAGCCCTGAGGATGTTAAGCAAAACTGAAATGTCCAAGCTCACCGATTCAGTGAGCAACTCACGAGGCATGACAGTAAATTCGATCAAGGATTATCTTGTGAAGTATGCATGCATGGTGATTGGATACCAGACATTCTCAGCCAGCAAAATTAACTCTGTATCTGCTGTAGCAGTAAATGCCGCTTACCAGATGATAAATGAGGATGCATCATTTGATCTATGCACCGGTATGCAGAGACAACTCCTGTTGAATCTAAAGTCGATCAAACAGGATAATGCACTTAGGTTCAAGTTTGGACAACTATTGGTTGGGTTGATCTTCTATTTCCAAGGCTACTTTCCAAGAGTAGGAGATGTTCAATGGTCTGGTGACCAACCGGTGACCAAGAAAATCAAGGAAAGCATTGAAGCAATTGGAACCGGCTACCCTGATGTTCTAAACAAGTATCTTGATGAGTTCAGAAGGAAAATGAGCCAAAGAGTGTGGATATCAGGTGACATCATCAAGAAATATGAAGACGATATTTGCTTCACCATCCAAGTAGATAAATGCATAAAGGAGGCTATTGAGCCTAGATAGGAAGAAGTGGAGCCAATGGGCTATGAGGTGATGTATGATATGCTAGAAGGGTATGCCTCTACCCTTATTGCCTCATCGCTTGATCCTAAGGAAAAGAGAACTGACACCTACCTAGAGAGGATAGCACCAATTGAGGAACCACCAGCAATGAAAGAAAAAGAACCGACAGTAAAGAAGGCAAAGGCAGTGCTTGCAGCATCAACACCGATTACTACTGCAACTCCAAAAGTGACCAAGCGGTCACCAACCAAGAAGAAACCGGAAGCAGCACCAGCTAAAGTGTTCGAGAGAAAGAGGAAGACGAGGAATACCTCTCCAGACTCAGAAGAAATTATGTCTAAGGAAAAGCCAAAGAAAACACGTCAAGCAAAGAGGAAGACAAAGAATGAACCAACATCATCTGCACCGGTAAATATAGATATATCTTCCTATTAACCTTTGACACATTGTCAAAGAACAATAAAGAATGTTAGGAGAAAAGTGCTAAATGACTTAATTGAGTGTTTTGATGACTTTAATGATGATGAAAAGGAAGCGGTTGAAAAGGAAATAATTCAGTATTTATGTGTTAATGATCGGTTGCCCTCAGAGATTAAGTCTCAGACACCAGATTCTTTATATATGTCATTAGACAATAGATGGCACATTGCCATAGAAAAGGAACAGGAAATTAGGGAGAAATTTTTTGCACAGTACTTTCCCGGCCTGTCAAATTTTGAATTGTTTGATGTTATTGACTAAAATAAAGGACTCTTCTTCACTAGAAGAAGAAGACTCTGGCTGTTAGAAGGTAGAGTTGATGATGTCAAAAAAGACACTCATCTGTATATGAGAACCGCTGTCTAGACTCACAAAGCGCGTCTAGCCAACTGGCAAGCTGAAAAAGAACTGGTTATATCCAAACCAAGTGAAGTATTTGATGATGAAGGAAATCTGGTTGTTGAACTGATCGACACCATTGATGTCGATGCTTTGGACGTTGAGGATGTTACTCAGGAAAAACCATCTGAGGGAACAGGACAAAAGCAACAGGCTAAATAGGTTGATAAGCAAGCCAAGGACAGATAGGAAGCGGCAAAGGAAGAGGCAGAGCAGAGGAAAAAGGATGAAGAAGAGAAGTGGAAAAGGGATGAAGAAGAGAAGAAGAAGAAAGATGAAGAAGAGAGAAAGAGAAGAATGAAGAAGAGAAGAAGAAGAAAGATGAAGAAGAGAGAAAGAAGAAGGATGAAGAAGAGAAGAAGAAGAAATATGAAGAGGAGAAGAAGAAGAAGGATGAAGAAGAGAAAAAGAAGCAAGAAGATGAAAAGAAAAAGAAGGAAGAAGAAGATAAGGAACAAGAGAAGAAGAAGGAAGCAGAGAAGAAGAAGAAGGAAGAGGAAGAAAAAGAAGAGGAAAAGAGGAGAGAAGCAGAGAAAAGGAAGAAGGAAGAGGAAGATAAGGAAGCAAAGAAGAGGAGAGAAGTAGAGAAGAAGAAAGCAGAAGAGGACAAGGCAGGAGAAGCGGAGAAGAGCACCCAGATGGAGACTCTGAAGGCAACTGAGAGTGAAGCCAAACGAGTTGATCTCTCCAGTCCTATCGATCTCTAGTCTGCAAGTGAAATGGAGCTAATGTAGAGCATCAAGGTAGCTCAAGAGTGCCTTGAAATCATTCGATGGAAGAAGGAGTAGGATGTAATTCAAGTGGTTGTGGATACGCTTACCAGTTTGATACCTAGTAAAAATCTTCCCAACACTGATTCATCACTAGCTAAACTCAAGCTCCTATACACAGTAGTGGATGATCAGGTGCAGAGCCTTGAAGAGGAAGTAGAGGCTAATGTCAAGAAGGAGCATCAAAAATATCTTAATATAGCTCTGGTAAAGAAGTTGAATGAGCTCCGGAATGAACTGAAGAAAGAACAAAAGGATATAAGGGATGCTCTAGATGAGGGAAATTTGCTACTCAACAAGATCTGCCAACCCCATCTGTTCTATGATGATGTGCTAGCTCAAAAGCAAAAACTTGAAATGGACTTGCAGTCCTACTTGCACACATTCAAGCCACCTTATGATTCCCTTACAACTTATGGGAAAACCGTTCACCGGTTTCACATTCAGTCAGCAAAAATGGAACAAGAGATCAGCACTCAGTCTAGAGATTTACAGGAGCTACAACTGGTTCTACTCCCACGATTGCAAATTCTTCAGAAGTGCTATCTGAACCTGTATGCCTTAACAATTACACAGGAGATGAGCACAATTGATGCCATGGAAGAACAGATCTCCCAGATGCAGACAAAGCAAGAAGTAGCCACCTCCCTACTTGATTCTTGGTCTTTGTCGATGAAACAATTCTTGCAGGACTTTAAATTTGTTTTTGACAAGTATCATTCCTTGTTGTCATAAAATTTTATTATTTTTAATATCAAATGAAAACAGGGTTGTTCAGTTGTACTTTGTCATTGTTGGCAAAGGGGGAGAAGAATTCTATTTGGAGAAGTATCTGGTAATCAAAATTTTGATTATATGCTCTGAATATCTCAATGTTTATGCTCTATGTGCAAAAGTGCTATACATTGTATTGTTAAAGCGATAGTGTATATGCTTAGGGGGAGCAATTTTGCTAATGGCATGATTTTGTTGTAAAACACTTAGATGTCAAAATTTTTATTTTCCTAAGTGTTGCCATCAATACCAAAGGGGGAGATTATTGGCATTTTTGATATTTATGTTGTGATTGTCATTGATGGACACACACTTGCATTGAAATCCTCTTTATATGTATGAGTTAGAGCACAACCGGTATTTGTTCCAACCGGTATGTTGTATTATAGTCTTTAGAATATTGATGTTTTGCAGAATGTGTTTCCTGGTCTGAAGTAGCATGTTGACTCCAAGCGGTTCGAGGGATTAAAGCAGCATAACACATTTTTACTAGTCTTCATTTTTGTCAAACCGGCAACCAACATTTTGTATGAATTGGTAATATTCTGTGATGAGTTACCAACCAACATTTTGTGATGAGTTACCATCCACCGATTGTTTGACGGTGCCGACACATTAACGTTGCTTTTTGTGTCATGGTACCAAGTATGTCTAGGTTCATTGAACCTAGGAAATTGTAATGTAATCTTATTGGACTCACATGAAATCAGATTCCTTTATAAGGACATCATGTCTAGGGTTTTAGGTTGTTGATGTGGATATAGCGAAAGTTTATGTTGTTGCTAGGGTTTAAGGTGATTGAGGTGTTAGAGAGAATATGAATGTGTAGAAGACTGAAGTAATGCTGGAGTGCATTAGGAATGAGCTACCAAGGATCTAACCAAGCAGTCTGTGCAACTAGCTAGATCAAACACTTGTTGATTACTCACATCTTTGACAAGTCTATAGCCCTTAACCGAGTAGGCCCAAAAGCCTTTTGTAAATCCTCTAACAAGGTGGTTCACATCTGTGGATCTAAAATCCTCTAGAAAGGTAGTCTTTAATCGGACTTATCTCCTAATAGAGATTGAGATTCCTAACAAGATCTGTTCTGATAAAGAACATTGTAAGACCTTAACCGGTTTGACCTTAACCAGTCTGGTTCCTATTCTGTAGATAGTTACTTGTGAGTTCCATCTCACCATGGTTTTTCCCATTTGGGTTTCCACGTCAAAATCTCTTGTGTTATGGTGTTTGTGCTTTTGTGGGTGAATGCATTATTAGCTATTTGGTTTGCATATTTGTTAACCAGGTTGTCTGCTAAATTATTTTACTGGTTTACTGTCAGTCTTGCAAAGTGTTTAAGTGCAAATATTTTTGGCATACTAATTCACCCCCCCTCTTAGTATTCATCAACTTATGTAAGAGTTCAAAAGCTTTGTCTACTGTGAGGCATTTCTCATATATTAGTCCGATCAAGGTTTGATATTCTGTTAGAACTCATTCTGCTGGTCCATGCAAGGAGATCCATCTAGTCTCAACATTCCTGAGAAGCTTGTTTCCTGTTGTTACTCCCTCAGCAAAAATCTAAAATTCTGCAAAATGTTTAGGACTTCGGTAGAAGTATGAGTGGATCTCGTGGACCAGATCTTCAACTTTTGACACTGTAGGGAAATCGCTTACATTTCTATATGCTAAATTCATTCGATGGGCCATGCAATTTATGCCAACCATATATGGTGCAATACTAGTTTATAATCTTAGGCAAAGACCGGTCCTTTGACCTTGCATTACTGCAGCTCCATCAGCTCCAACACACACCAACTTCTTAGCAATTGTCAAGTCATCCATACCAGCAATTTAATTCAAAGCTTTCTTAACTTCCAAATATAAATTTTCTATTGTTGAATTGCAACTCATTTTAAAAACACAAAGTAGATGAGCTCGGCAGATGTGTTCTTTTATGGTATACACATGCATACAAACCCAAGCATTGTTATCTACCACAGTAAATTCATCTATGGATAATGAAATGAAATTTGACTCTTTTACACTCTCTTGTAAATTTTTCCTTTCCACCTCAGTGAGACAGTTTGCCATTTCCCATCTAGCGTTTATTGACCAATGTGACATAGGATAGTGAGGAACATTCAAAAAAGATAATAAATTACTAAATTCTGGGAAATCTTTTATAGGATGCCCTCTCAACAGATTATGAAAAACAACACTTGTCTGAACAGTCTTTGCCAGGTTTGCATCTTTCACTGCATGTTCGAGCCCAACCTTGATTGTATTTCCAAATCCACTATTATTGATCAGTGTCATTTTGTGGTTATGCTCTTCATATTCTGCGACATACTTAACATGAAGACATTCTTCCTTTGATTTCCATCTTACTACTCGTGTTTCCTTTCCGTCTATGATCTGTTTTTCATAAACCTTACCAATATGTTTTTCTATGGTGTCAAGCTTTAGCTACATCTTCTTCTCTCTTTTAGTTTTCTAGCTACAAATCTTACACCTGCATTTTGTTGGTTGTTCATCATTGTTTGGGACCGGTTCAATGAATGGGTACTTTTCTACCCAATCAATCTTAAAACTCCTTTTCATCTCCCACTCTCGCCCCAATTTTACTTTCCTTTTTCTTTTCTTCCTACCAATATCATCTTCAGTACTATCATTTGCATCTGAGTGAATTATCTCAATGTGTGCATCCCTTAGAACATCTTCTATCATGTCAGTATTGTCATCCTCATTTGATGCATTTAACTCAATGACAATCCCACCTTGTGGTGGTGGTGATCTACTATGAATGGCTTCTGCAACTGCAGAAGTTGATGGACCAGAAACTTTGCCAATTCCAAAGAAAGACTTATTGGTAGTATCTTTAAGTTTAAGTTTTGGGTGTTTTGATGGCCTCTCAATCCCTTCAGTTTCACCGCCCTGGGGAGTCTTACCCTTTTTTGACATCCCAATCTCTTCACCACCCCGAGGAGTCTCAGTCTCACCCTTGTGTGACATCTCAATCCCTTCACCACCCTGAGGAGTCTCACCCATGTTTGACTATAACATCTTGAGTCTTGACCTCTGACTATGAATTAAAAGTTAAAACTAATACTATCAAGTATGGAGAAATGATTACTCACCTTTATGCCTTCTCAATTCTTTGAATCAGGAATCAGGAATGCTTGGACCTATGTTGTAGGATTGTAACTCTAGCCCTCTACCCTACAATGAACTTTGACCTTCCAACTCAATTTGCAAAATGCAAATCGAGACTCAAGAGCTCCCAATTTCCTAATCAGACATGAACAAATTGTAAGAAAGAGTGTATTTATAGCAATCCATGATTGCATCTTTGGCGAATTGCATGGGGCCCGGGCATCGCAATTGCCAATAAACATTTAATTTAATTGCATTTTTGGTGAATTGCATGGGCGTACAATGAACATTTAATTTAAGCGGGGTGAAATGGGTCCTCAAATGCTTATAATGTTTTAATTGATATTGGCGAATTTGGCCGACGCATGCAATGAACATTAAATTTACCATTGGCGAATTAGGTCCTGGGTACGTGGTCGTTTTACTATTGCTGGCAAGTAACGGAGGTGATCTAATACCCACATCCGAGTGATTTTAGGCTAATATTGTGGGCATGCACGTCGACGGTGTGTGGTCAATGACGAAGCCAGATTCTACAGTGTACCATTAACCCCAAAATTCCAGGTGATTTGACCACGATGTTCCCCAGACTATTCACGCGAAATTCGCCAATTGGCGAAGATTCATCACTAAAAAACTCACTGGTTACATTGATTGATTCATGTTCGCATTTGTCCCTGATTTTAATGACATTTACTTGATTGTCATCTATTGATATATGATTGATGGTGTTATTGTATATGTGATTGATGCGAGCTCCTCGTGTATCATTTGATGTTGAAGCTCCATCCTTGTTGTAATTTGGAAGAGGATTTTTAAAGGCGCCATGATCACCATTTGTCTTGAGACCATCAACCGTTAAATCACCTCTATCTATCATGTCTTGAACAATGTTTTTAAGCCTCATGCAACCATTTGTTTGATGTCGTTTGTTTCGATGGAAATCACATAAGTGTGAGTCATTCCACCAAGGTGGTTTGACCTGGGGTTCAAAGTTGTTTATAGCTAGTGATGTGATAATCTTGTTTACCAGTAGTTCTCTGAATGTGGATTATAATGATTGCCCCAATGGTGTGTAAATGTGTTTATTTGGAAAGTTGTTGGTGGTAACCCTTAAATTAGGATTAGGTCCTCGATTTGTGTTGTTGTTTTGGGTATTGTTAGTATTGTTCGTATTTGAAGGTTCTAGGTTGGTATTGGGTGCATAAGTGTTAGTGCCTTGGTTAGCACCCTTTTGATTCTTGCTAGCCTAAGGACTACCTTATAAAGCCAATACTGGTTGTTTGGACTTTATATCATTAGTATCGTTTCCTCCTTCATTTCCAATGTTTTTGTTTCTGGTCTAGAACCTAGATTTCTCTAAGTTGTTGTTCTTGTTCTGGTTATTGAAATGAGAGTTGGATGAATTAGTTCCTTCTTTAAAGAACTTCAATGTTCCTTTCTTGATACATGCCTCCTCTACTTGGATTGCATTTTCAATTAATTTGGCAAAAGATGGTATGCATTGGAGCTTGAGTATGTAACTCATCTCGCTATCCAGATTACTGATGAAAATTCCCATCTTTTCCTTTTTAGGGACATCTCAAGGATATCTTGAAACCATTCATCTACAACATTGAAGAAACACCATGAATGTTTCATTGTTTTTTTGTTTGGTATTGCAAACATCTAGCATGGTGATTGTATGTTGAATATTGTAGGAGTATTGAGTGATAAATTTGTTGACTAACTCATCAAAGGATCTGACAAGAGGTGTGAGTTTGGATAACCACTCCATTTTTTTCCCCCCAAGCTTCTTGGGAATAGCCTCATCAAATAGGTGTCGTCATGGGCAAATTCGAGGCTCATGGTACAAAACTCCCAAACATGATCATGAGGATCGCTCTTACCATCATATTTGTCAAATTTGGGGGGAAAGGTATCATGTTTAACCTTCTATCAAAAGGGTAAGGACAAATTTTGTTTAAGGAATACCGCATTGTTGTCCCCTATTGCATGTCCTGCATTTGTTTTTGCAGCATTTGTTTTGTTGTGTGAGAGCAACTAATGGTGCATTTGCTTGCCGAGGGAAGAGTTCTTCCCTCTCGTTATCCCTAGTTCGAGTATGTGTGTTCTCTGGTATCTTTTGTTTAGGCATGTTTTGTTCAGGGTCACGTGCTTCCTCTTCTCTTTGTTGTTCTTGATAAGTATAATTTTGAGACCTTGTTCTAAAGACATCAATATCGAAGTCTTTAGGGATCCTAACTCCTTTGCTTGTTAGCATGAGAAAGTATTTTTCTTTGTCGGCCTCTGAGTTTTTCCACAAGTTTTTGAAATGAAGTGTTTTCTTGACATTCTTGGAGGAGCTCCTCAAAAATTTCTGTGTCTTCTATATTTGGATACTCGAAAGGATTTGATAATCTTCAACCCATACTGGACTCTGGTTGTGAATTGCTTTGCTTGTTTCATTGAGAGCGAGTGACAACGAGCATCTAGTAGAAACTTTCTGTGACAAAGGGGATGAATTCCTCTTCTATGTGTTGTTCGGGGGTTGGTGGTTCAAATCGAGGTATGTTATAAGTGATGCAAACTTCTGGGAAGAAAGTTGGATTGATCTTTCCTCCATGATTTAGGCGTTGGCTGAATGCTGATTTTTGGTAAAAGGCTCTACTTCTCAATGGCTCTTCATCAAATTTGTTTGACTTATCTTGAAGATATAAGCACATATGATGGAGAAATGTGCGATGAGATTTAAAGAGTTGGCGATTGATGTAGAGAAATCTATTCCTTTTAGCAAGTTTTTGGGAACTAGGTTGTCGTTTCTTCAACTTAGTGTTGGGATGATGACTTTTTATTCTCAAAATATGAGGAATGGTCATACACAAGCGATCAATGGTTTCCTTTGACTTGTTTGGATTATGATACTTTGTTTAAAAACTTAAGTCTACTTTTATCAAATGAAGGTTTAGATGCCCCCTCACGACAAAGTGCGTCAAATGATATGGAATAAGAGCTTTCTCGATATGGAAACACGATTTGACAACTTAGGTTTAAACTAGGTATGTTTTGATGATAGAATCTATTTAATTGGAGGACCTTTTGATTAGTGTGATGATGTTACCTGATTTTGATAGGAGAGAGTGTTATTCTTAACTAGTTTCAGAGTTTTGATAACTTTTTCTCTAAGAATGTCTTGTTTGATTTTTTTGGAATAGTTTTGATGTTCTGATTCGAGTTTTGTCTGATGAAGTCGACTGAGGATCCAAAAGGGTTTTTCAAATTGTTGTTAAAATTTTCAAAAAAAAGTTTATTTTTGCTCTTTGTTTTCACAGTTTTCTCTATGCACCAAGACAGAAACTGGATGCACTAAAGTTCAACTCAGACATGTTGTTTAAAACAACCAATGAGCTAAACTACCCTTGTTACGTGCTAAGACAATGTTTTGACCTCTGCTATTTCAGTAATGGTTTATGCACTAATCTCATCTAGGTATGCACCACTATTTGCCCCCAATGCGCTAGGCTGTTGTTTCAATGCGCTGATATGTCTTTAAGAAGTGCCAATGTTTAGCTGTCAAATGTTCAGATTGTTATGCGTTGTTTTTGAGAATGAATGCGCTAAGTTTCAACTTCTATGAGCTAAAGTTTGATCCATATGCATTAGGTTGTTGTTTCTATGCACTAAACTACCATGTTTTGTTTAATTTGTGTGTTTTTCTGGGAATTTTAATATTGTCTTAACTTTGATAGATGATTTTCTGAAGCATAAAATGCAAACACAACACAAAAAAGACAACCATTTTTGCCTATTCTAAACAAAGAGTGTATGTTCTGTGAAGATGTGTTCAAATCCCCAATGTTTTCATAGGTTTGGATACAGATAATACTATTCAGATAAACTCTTTATTCAAAGGTCATCAACAATACCATAGCTCACTAGTCTCGATACTCTGTCAGATCAAACAACCGTGTCACTATCTAGGGGGTGCCCATTTTTTTGCCTTTTGCCAAAAATTAACCCAAAGTGAATTGCTTCACAATTGAGTAGCTATCTTGGGAGATATATGGTGAGTAATCTTGGGGGTAGATTCTTCCCCACCCTTACACTATGATATTGCCAATGTCTGGATACTGACTCAGCTCAAGATTTCTATTTCTAAAGTTTGTAATCAAGCTTCCTGTTTGGCCGTCAATCATAAACTCCCTCAGGAGGCTTCCCAACCTTTAGAACAAAGGCTTTACATATCATAAAGATATTGGGGAAAGGCTAATCATTGCGCGAAACCATTAAAAGGGACTTTCGTCACCCTTCACTTTTGATTATAGTAGGTTGGAACACTTGGTGATAAATTCATTTCCCACTTAGGTCGTTTCCCTCACACTGGCTGTAATGACTTTAAGAGTTTTTAGCTCCTCGGGAGGGCAGGCCTGCTAAAGGATTTATTGCTTGAAATACTAAAAGCGTAAGGGTGGTTTGGCTTTTTGATCACCCAATTAAGGGGAGAGCATATACCTTCCACTTTCGAGACAAAGCACAACAAATGTTCTTTTTATCCTTCAAAGCAATGGTTTGTTAATTTCTATTTGGAGATGTTTCTCCAAAAAATCATGGTGTTCTTTTTAACTCCCAAATCAATGATTTTTTTTAAGCTAAGCAATGAAATCCTGATCAACAAAATGAAATCGATTAGGGGAAAGATTTCCCTCTTTTTGCCTTATCTAGAATTTTGACGATGAGGTTCTTTGACTTATGCAAGAAATAAGATGGATCCTTGTAAACACTAAATGATGGTGAGGTTCGTTTTAAGCTTTGCAGAAATCAAAGTTTGTCTAGTTCTTTTTAAACCCAAATACTGAAGTGTTTTGCCTAACTTGCAAGAAGGAAAGTTTTTCTTTGTTGTTCTTTTTAGGTACTCCAAAATGAAAATGAGTTCATTTTACTAATAAGGAAATGAATTTTTTTTTATATAACTAACTTAAAAAAGCTAGAAATACAAAAAATTTAACTCAAAGCCTAAAACTTTAGTAAAAGAAAAAAAATCTCCCAAACCTGCAAACAAATGTTAGTTACCTATAGTAAAACTAGTTAGCAATCAAAAATTTTCCTTTTGTGGACTTCTACAAGTCTAATTTTAAGTCTGTTACAATTTTTCTTTTTGCCTATGTCTATTATACACTACAGAATGGAACCTATGTGCTACAAAAAGGGACCGATGCACCAGCCGAAGGCCCAAATGCACCAAGCTGTTCTTTAGATGCACTAGACTAATGTATTAAAGTGTTGAGACCTACAAGAAATAGCATAAATTCTATGCTCTAAAGTTAAGTCTTGATGCGCTAAAAGATGGTTTAAACACTCTAAATAGTCCGCCAGATGCGCTAAAGTACCGACCAGATGCACTAGAGGATGCTCGCCACGCGCTGATTCAAGTTTTCCACGTACTTGCAAAGTTAGTACTGCATCAAAAATGATTTGATAAATGGGGTTATGCCCCACGGTGGGTGCCAGAAATGTATGTGGGAAAAGCGGCTTGATGAAACGAAAATTACGAAATCATGACTAGTCCACACACCAATGGGACTCTTGGTGCAAGTTATGGAGTTGTATGGAATAGCTCAAATTCCCAAGGGATGTTCCATTTTTCTCTATCTCACAAGACCTCTTAAGCCAATGCCTTTGCTCTCAAATCACTGAGCAAAGTGACTTAGGGATGACAATCATGAGAATGAGGGATGTTTTGATCAATCTAACATGAATGCAATCCTAAATATGCATGATATTAACAAATATGAATTAAACTAGTATGTATATGATGATAAGACAAAAAGATTAGTAAAAGAACCATCCTAACGATATCTAGCTTAATATGATTATTATGATAAAGATAAATACTTATAAAATTCTTATTAGATTATTTCTATTCAAAGAGGGATTGAAATGCTTGATAAAAATGAGTATAAGTGTGATGCTAAAGACTTGGAGGGTGAACTCACAATATTGGTTCCCACTTTTTGACCAACTTTGACACTTAGATGAACATTTTGCAAAAAACCTTCACTTTCCGACACCTATAACTTTTAAATCATTAAGAATTTGAAGATGATGTAAACTAGTGATTTGTAACATCCTTTTTGTAGATTCTAAATATATTTTTTTCATATTTTTTTGAATAAAATTTTATTGATTTTTCCATCTCCCTCAAAAGTAGTTTTCTACAGGAAACAACATTTTTTAAGAGTGATGTGCATCCCGAAACGTATAAATTTTTTTCTATAAATGATAAAAACTTATCTCTTTTAAATTTTGGTTTGTAACATCAATACCCAGGGCATGCAGTTGGTTTGATAGTGATATGTTGAATATTTTTTATTTTATTAAGTTTTGAAGTCTGACTAATTATAATTTAGATATGGGTGTACATTTGAACACATAACTTGCTCTATATATATCAAAATTAAGTTTTATTTTTTTTGTTAGAAAGAAGACATCAATACCTAGGGCATAGATATTTTTCAGAATTTTTTTGAATTAGTTTGCTATTTTTCCCAATGCATTGAACAAAGAAGTTCATGTTTGGTGAAAAACCTACATTCATAAAAAATAAAATAAAAATATATTAATAAACTTAAATATATTAAAAATTATACTATTTGGAAAGCTTATAATAAGGCCTAAATCCTTAAGAAAACAAAACTTCTAAATGAATTCGTTTGACCCCTCAAAAGCTAATGTAAAATTGGTTTTTTATCAGCATTTGATAGATGCAAAGGAGACTCCATTGCAAGTATGATTTAGAAGTAGAGAGGTTCTATCCAAGAAATTTTGATCTAAGAGCCTTTGATCTAACTCTCTTCAATTAATTACTTCAAATGGGACCTCTTAAAGCTTAAATAATTATATTTTCCAAAAAATGTATGATTTCAGCAAAAATTAGGATGTACCAAAAAGTGGCAACCAGCTTTGTGAGTTCACCCTGGATCTAAGAATGAGAGAATGACGGCTCTATTTATAGAAAAAATAGGGCAATGGATGGTCAAGATTGGATGATCTTATCAAGGGATAGGATTGATAGTTATCAATTCATGCACTCAATTCTCACCAATGAAATGGTGACAATTGTCAACAAGAGACTACTTGAGAGGAGATGCAAGAAGCATTAAATGCTTGATAAGACCTCATGGTTACCTTAGAAGGTAAAGGTTAAGGTTAGGTTAAGAAAACCCATTGGATAAAGCTTTTACCCAAAGGATAAACTCATGTGCAAGGGTTAAAGGAATAACCATGGTCAAAGAAATAAATGCTTTATGAGACCCTAGGGTTAGATGAGGGTTGAGTTAGGCAAAAAGTCTCCAACCATGTAAGAAGGTTGAGTTAACCATTAATGGTTATGGAAGACTTTCAAGGTTAACTTGTTGAGGACATAAAGCCTTTAATGGTTATTGAAGACTTTAAAGGTTTGAAAAGTTACTTCCCTTTATTTAGGGATGTGACAAAGTTTAGGAGATGGATTAGGCTAAATTAGAGGTGATTAGAAGAATCTAGAAGGGGGTATAGGGAGGCAAGTGTGAGATGTAGGAGAATGCAAGTGGATGGAGGGTAATTTCATTTAAAATAAATTGCTTTATTTCAACAAAATAGATGCAAGTGGAGGATTTAAATAAATTACATTTATTTATTTGAAGTGAACCATTTAACTAAATGTAAATTTAATTAAAAAGAGTAGAAGGGATTTAATTAAATAAAGTGATTTATTCAATTAAATGATATGAAAGGTCTAGGTGAATTTAATTAAGTAAATTAAATAACTTATTTAATCAAATAGATGAATGTGGATGATTTAAATAAACTGAATAAAATAAATAGAGGAATGAGAATAAAATGAACATTAAATATTCATTTAGGAAAGTGGTCATTTTTATATGTCTACACATATATAGTCATGTTTGTGCACCACATCTTGCATCATGGATAGGTTAGTACATCCTACATCACAAAATCATCACATGCATTCATACATCTCATATTATAAATCACTGCATATAGCATAAGCTTCACACATATATATTTCATCTTGCATAATCATAACCATATATCATTCGTATCATGTCTATGTAAATATCTCCTTACTAGGTCATACATGTCCATTAATAAGCATCATGCATACATCAATGCCATAAACATAAGTATAGAATGATATAGATCATTGTATCAATGTATCACATCCTGCATCACAAATCTATTAGTGCATATAGTACATTTCATAACATGATCAAATCATATAGCATAAATCTCATGCATACATATCCCATCCTACATCACAAACATGTTAGGACATCATATCATATACATCCATACATAAAACATCAAAACATAAAAGTGTCATACAATCAATGAATCAAATCTTGTGTATGGTGCATCAAAAATATTCATGTCTATCTGCACCAAGTTGTGTCAAAATGATATGAGGAGACTAGGGTGCTCCTTGTACTACATGCCCCTATCCTTGATCCTCCCCCTGAGATCCCTGTGCGGATCCTAATTCTGACCCCATACTCTACCCATTGCCCTATGTGTAGGTCCTCCTGCTTGATCCACCGAAACTCTTGGTGGATTCTCCCGTAGCCCTACTAGATCCTTTGCCACATGAGGAGCTAGACTGTCTGGCTCTCATATGGGTTTTGTATGTCTCTCTCTGCTCAGGAGGGACAAATCTCTTGTATTCTGCCCTCTACCATCCTACCTAATGAGATAATGTATGTATCTCCTCAAGTTGATGCTTGATCATCCCGGCTAAGTGCCTCTTCTCCTACTCCACTCCTGGTTGTGCATCATCCATCATCCCTCCCCCTCTAATAATGGGAGACCCTCTCCTATGTCTGTAGTGTGCATGGTCTATGGAATCCCTCAAAGCTATGGTTGTGTCCCTCTCTTATTGTAGTCTATATCTATCCGCCTATAGCTATGCCCTGCCCTAGATCTACCTAGTCCCTGACCTACCTCAGCTAATCTCTCTCGATGAACTAAGATATGTACACTCCATTGCACTCAATAAAATCAACATGTCAGATAATTTTCTCTATCTATTCATTTTCTTCTTATATCCTTGGCCCCACTTTTCTTCTGTTTTCCCTCAATCCCACCATTTTTGGCAGTTTTCCCTTTTTCTGACCACGGGAACGCATTTATGCTAATCCTTGGACCATAGGAATGCATTCCCACTATCATTGAACCTGCTAATATGGGAACATTATCTCATGAGTTCCTAAATCTAATCTTTTCTTTCTTCCCTTTGCTAAGTGGCAGGATTGCAATCCCACTGACGTGATAGCCACGAGAATGCATTCCCGCTATCTTATCTTATGAACCCACTACAATGGGAACACATTCTTGAAGCTCCCAAACCTAACCTGATCATTTTCCAAACTTACTCCCTTGTGCAAGTGGCGGGAACACTTCTACACACATTCCCACAATTCACAAACCAACGAGAACATTGTTTTTCCTACTTCTGGACATAATAAATGCATGAAAATCAAATGTGAGGTCTTGTTTTTTCAAACATACCTAGTGATTGGGTCATCGGCTCCACCTAACACTTGCCACCACATCCATGCGATGCCTCAAAGTCCTACTAGCCGTCATCTCATTTGCTGCTCTCAAAGCTCTGGAATGTGCTAAGCAAATGCAAAGGGCTCTCAAATTTCTCTAAATTCTCTCTCATGAGCAGTAAAAGTCAATAGGAAAAATTTAAATTTGCTAATATATGACCTTCTAAAGCCCTATTTTTCATTGTCCTAGTCCCTTCAGGACCATTTTTATTCCCATTTCTTCCTATGCTCTCCATTTCAAGTGTTGTCTTTTCCTACTGACTATGTTTCTCATCACCTTCCCTCTGTCTTCCTGGGGCATTTTATCACTGTATGTTCTTTGAGTCATTGGTGTCTTTTTGTTTTTGCATTGACTCTAATTTAGCATCACCGCGAAGAGGGGGAAAATGCATATATGTAAATTTGAATAATATAATTAATGGAATTTAGTTTTTTTTTATTGATAATTGGCCGAAGCCTAAACAGCTTTTGACTGGAGCTATGAACCAGTGGGGACACAGTAGGGGGCCCCATCCCCATTACATATCTTTGAATTATTATTATTATGTTTGATTAGATTGACCCAAGACCCAAGAGTCACAACTTAGAATTCCACTTTAGATGCCCCTATTGGGAATTGAACTTTCCACAGTGAGAACCCAGTGTTTTAACCAATTAAGCTCAACCCCTTGGACATTGATGGAATTTAGTTATCTTGAATGCCTTTAATTAAATAATTACATATCATTTAATTAATTAGTGTTCCATCCTTCTAGCTAATTAATTCTATTATTTTATCTATATTCCTCCTTTAATTAATTATTTTGACAATCATAAATTGTTTAATTAATTAAGCCTCCTCGGGATTCTTCTATTAAAAAAATCAAATGTATAATTTTATTATTTAATTCATTTTATTATTTCCTCCTAATTCTCCCATAGAATTAATCAATTAAATTAATTAATTCTATTTTCTCCACATGTCTCCTAACTCTAACCCTCCTCAAACTCTCATTTAACCCTTCTTCTAAATCTAACCTCCTTAGCTAACCATGGATTTTAGTCAACCTTACCCTCTTTTCCTCACCATATGTGTGCACATTCCAAAATATCTTAAATTTCCTAATATTTGGGGAAATATCCTAATTATTTTGATATTTGGAAATATCTTCATATTTGAAATGTGGAGCATATTTAGCTATTAGTTGTTTTTTTACAACTAGTTATGCTTTTTTGCTTAAGTTCACTTAGGAATGCTTATTTTAGTTGTGCTACTTGTGCACCTAGTTTAGATTTTATGCATCTAGTTTAGATAGAGTTGAGATTTATTTAACTCCACATGCTTGCATTTTAGTTCTCCTAAATTTGGCAATGTGCTTTCTTTATAAGCACCGCATTGTACAATTATAATTCATTCTGTATTCTTTGCTTTTGAGTAATATAGCATTCTTTTGTGCAACTCTCGTGTATTGGAAGGTGTTTTTGTTTGTCGTTTGATCTTGCAGGAGCTTGTATTGAAAAATTCAACATGGTATCATTGGAAAGTTGGTTTTGACGCCAATCTTTTTTTGTAGGTGGTTTGATCAGATTTTGCACCAATTTTCCATACCATGCCTCCAAAGTTAGCCTTCAATTTCATGCTTCCAGGGCCATATCTTACACATTCAAACTCTATTTTTCAATTTTCATACATTGTTGGAAATATCTTAGACTCTCCTATTCAGATCGTAGGTCCTTATTTGCATAATTTTTTTCAAGTAGTCAGAGATCTCAATCTTTTCCTTTTGGGGATACATGCAAATGGAGTCTCTATTTTTATTGAGGGTTTATGTTTTTGTATCATTTTTGGAGATTATCACAAGGTGTGAATCATGTGTAAGGGTTCTAGGTGTAAATATTGTGGGAGTAATCACAATGGAAATGAAATGTGTCCTAATTTCTCACATAATTATTTTCACCTCTTGCTTGAGTCTGTATTAAAATTTCAAGTTACTCCTTCTCCGCCAACATGGATAGTTGTTGTACCTTCATTAATTGAGACCCTTATTCCTATTAAGCAGGATAAGTCATATATTTATCTTCCTGATTAGGATTTGTATTTGACAAATATTTCTTCATTGTTTGTGGAATCTAGGATTATTTTGAGGGCATTCATCTCATCTTTGTTGATAGCCACATCAATGTTGTCAGCTCATCTTTGTCACACAAGGAGCTTGTTCTTCATCAAAATTTGCAGAGTCCTAATTTTTCACCTCCTATTGTGATTAGGCATGTACTTGATTTGGTTGTGGCATCTTCATCATTCATGGATATAGCAACATTTGAGCAGTTTCCAGAGGCACAAACAATTTGGATTTGGATTCCTATATCTTCTAGTTATGGAAGTGGCTTCACTTATCTCCATAGAATTGGTTTCTTTCGAAGGGGAGACATGTTGTCTGTAGGTAGTGGATCATGTTCTATCTTTAGGCATCTGCCATTGGCACAAAAGCTACTTCTATATTGGGGGAGTTCTTGTCCTCATTCTCTCTCTTATGGGGGGTATTCATTGTACTTATGTGACCAATTCTATACTTGAGGGGCCACTTAGAGTCCTTCATCTTAGTCACATGTAGTACCTTTTTCATTGATGTTTATGGTGAAAGTGGATAAGAACAGTATTGAAAGACTAAATAGATTCAACCACAAAACCCTAGCCTAACAACAACAAAGATCCACCATAACATATGAAGATTATCTAAGACAATGCAGATCAAATAAAATCACAAAGATTATACCATCACATGTCCAATAGGGTTTTGGATCTTCATTCTTCCTATCTCCATTGATCTTGCTTGATATATTTGCTCTCAAATTTTATGTGTGCACAAGAGCTCAACAAAGAATGAAAATGTGGTTGCAAGTAGACTTGATCGCATATGAAAGTTTGAATGCTAGAATGCTTGATTAGATTGATTAGGGTTGATAATGAAGGAAGCATCTCCTTATATAGAAGACACTATAAGAAATGGAGGGATAATATTGAGAGGTGTAAAAGATAAATGGTCGGCTAGGATTAGAGGGTAGGTAAGAGAAATAAGAAAATAATGAGAGGGTAGGAATTAAGAGATGAATGACATGTGTCATAGGTAGAAAAGGTTAATGAATTAATTAAATAAATAAAGATTTAATTAATTAATAGAAGAAGTGGGATCAATTAAATAAATAAAAGTATTTATTTCATTTAGGAAAAGGATAATTTAAATTAATAAATGTATTTATTTAAATGAGAAATAAGGCTAGAAGAGGATAAATGAATTAATTAAATAAATAAAGATTTATTTAATTAATAGTAGAATTAGGATAAAATAATTAAATAAATAAAATATTTATTTAATTAGATAGGAAAATTTTAGGTGTTTACATTTTGCCCCTCTTTGAGACAATGCAACTTGTCGCATTGTTTCAAAGAAGATAAGATGAACTGATACAAAGTTGCCCCAAGATGGGAATGATAAAAATGTTTAAGGTGAAAGTAGAAACAATAATATTGAAAGACTAAATGAATTCAACCACAAAACCCTAGCCTAACAACAACAAAGATCCACCATAACATATGAAGATTACCTAAGACAATGCAAATAAAAAAAAATCATAAAGATTATACCATCAATGTACGTTTCATTTGCCGATGGGTGAGATGATAGTCACCTTAGTGGATGTATATAGGATACTGAGGATACCGATCATTGGGGAGTTAGTTCCTTATGATCGAGAGGGAGATATGGTTGCACTGAGACAAGTGTGCCAGGATCTAGGACTAGAGATGAGGGTTGAACATGTGGCGTGGGACACCATGACAACTACAGGATTGGTGCTACCAACAGTGTTGGAAGGAGTGATAAGTGGGTTCTTGTGTCTAGTTAGGGCGACACGAGGGTTGGCAGTGGGATGGGGGAGGACTCTAGAGACATTGGTGATAGAGCACACCAGGTTTGCATGGGGGCCGTGTCTGCTAGCACACTTGTACTATGAGCTGCATCAGTTTGTATATCATGGATTAGCAGGATTGGGATGCTGAGTGATCTTGTTGTAGGTATGGGCATATGAGCATCTGTCGGTTACACGTCTGATACACTTTAGAGGTAGAGGACATGGGCATAGCTATGTGCATCTATATTATATGATTACATCACAACCATGGATTGGGAGGCTAGAGTATTGGCGTCAGGGTATGGACGAGATAGACAGTAAGGTATGGAGGCAGTACCGGGACTGTGAGGAGTGGGAGGATGATGCAGTGGAGCTATCATATGCATTCTGGAGCAGGTATCTAATTGGTCAGACACCGTATGTTATTGAGAGGTAGTTGGTAGATAGGGTGGGCAGGCAGTTTGACAGGATACAATGGATGCCACGGGGGTTAGGGATGTATGCAGGGATAGTGAGGGATTAGGTGCATTTGGGGCCATTGCTTTCTTATGATCAAGTTGTGACATAGATGGTAGAGATGGTTCCCCTACCTTGGGATATATGGGCAGATATAGAGGATGTCGGCATGGATGCAGAGTACACTGTATATTAGGGAGATCATCCCTTTCCACAGTTGATGGCTCCAGGGGAGCCAATAGATGGAGACAGTGAAGGTGATGAAGATGATAGTGGAGATGGCGGAGGTAGAGGCCGATGATAGAGGTGGGGCACAGAAGTAGAGAGGAGAGTGGCTCCAAGGAGAGAGGGCGAAGAGGAGAGACAAGCTCATGTAGTGAGGGGCAAAGGTGGATTGTCGTTACAGGTGCCAACAATGCAGGTTCCCAAATAGGTACAGGGACAGGGATAGGAGAAGCCACAAAAGCAGCCACAGGGATAGGGTGAGGGGAGAGAGGAGGAGGATGAGTTACTATCCTTGAGGGAGATCTGCCAAGGTTAGGAAGATGAGATCCAGGATCTGGAGAGGGAGATAGCTAAACTCAAGAGACAGATGAGGGACATTGAGTGGGAGAGGGATCAAGCTATTCAACACTACACGGAGGTTGAGACAACACCGAGGGTAGGGAGGTAGGAAGCAGAGGACACAGTGGCCGGATACACCTATTTTCTATGGGCAAGGGAGGAGATAGCATATTGGAGAGACCTGTACTATGGAGTGGTACCACCAGATCAGCGGGCAAGGAGCTTCCAGAGACCATCGCGGACTAGGACGACCAATGGAGGGAGAGATAGGAGACAGATGTCTAGCAGTGGGGTCATGGGTCCTCCACCACCTCCAGATAGAGGGGGCAGGAGAGATGATCCTGGGGTGGGTCCTTCCAAGTCTCAGAATCCATCAAGGTCGGTTAGCTCTGAGGTAGGGAGTTCATCATAGCCTTAGAGGGCTCCCTATGTATCAGTTTTGTACCATTTTGTATGATGACACCTTCGAGTGATTGTAGCCATATGTATTTGGCATCATTGTATCATGACACTTATGATTTTGATATATATAAATATATATATATATATATATATATATATATGAGATGATTCATCTTTGCGGTAGCTATATGCATGTGTACCTATATGATGCTTCTATATTGTTTATGATGTATGTTTCTATGTGGTGCTTATGATATGGATGCAAACATGTACATGATGGAATGCAATATTTTTGTTCTTTTATTTTTAATGTTATGCAAATGTGAATGTATGAAATGAAGATTAATATGATAATGAAAATAACTATTTACATGATGAGAATGTAAAATGTGCTAACATGTGTTGTGTGCGGGATGTGATGGAACTGTGATATCTATATGTATGTATGAAATACTAATATGTGATAATGCAGGTGTAAACTACATGAAATGCAAATATTTTTGGTGTGTCATTATACTCAGTCATGTGATAGTAGGCTACAAGGACTTGGGAAGGACTATGGAGGTCAATCAAGAAAGGGAGATGGAAGATAGAAGATATGAACGTGAAAGAGCTTCTTGTGCATTATCATCATTGAGCTTTATTATGGAAAATAGGTTATAACAATCCAGATATATGTTCGACCCAGAAAGTCATTGTACCCGTTTGCATGGAGATCAGATAGTTGCAAACAAGGAATGCCCCAATTCACATTAGACTCACAGTGTCCTCATATCCTTGGACAAGTCATGGCATTACTAAAAGGCAATCCACAGACAACAAAGAAAAATAGGTGACGATACCCCATCCTCGCCTTTCTAGTCAAAGACATCCTGGAGATAAAATCTCTAGTTAGAGACATCCTAGAAAAGCTAAAAGACATGTCACTAGAAAGATAAAATCAAAAGAAAACCAAGACTCGACACCAATATTCACTTTAGTCCTCAAGTTTAGTGTCTCTTGTCACTTGTATAAGTTTATTTGATTGTGGTCACAATGTTTACTTTCACAAAAGGATAGATAGCACTGAACCATAATGTTGTTTGAGTCTATTTGAAAGAGTTTGATTTGTTGAAGCCCATTGTTGTTGTTGTGTCTCATCTAAAATTGACTAAATCCATGCAACTGATACTTTATTGCAGAGAAGACAAAACTTTATTGTGGATTTGCGATGCAAATGTTGCTTCATCGTGGATTGTGCATGAATAGACTAAAGAAAGACTGGAAGAAACTATACTCCTCAGAATGTATGATGCTCTTAGTTCCATACCCATTACTAGATGTAGGATTTTCCTTAGCCACAAATAGGAGCTGATTTATTATGGATGGAAAGAGGTGAAAAGGATGGATTATTATGAATGGCTAACCAATCTTAGGTAGATCAATGACAAGCCATGATGGGAATGGGTAAGTTTATTATGGATGGATAGGTTGTGAGTGTGTGCAAAATGGAAGGATGAGATGGAATCCTGAAGGAGGAGCAATGTCTCTACACATGGCGTCGATGACCTGATTTTCACCATGGTACTTACCCAGGGTGCCACCAAAGTGGTTTTCACCGTTGGATGAATTTATTTCTCTTTACTTTTTTTTTCGAATTAGGATACTCTGAAGAGCTATGTGTAAAATCTGTGAAGGTGCATTCTGTTGATAGGATCCTCCAAAGGTTCACCATCAAAGTTGAGAGCTGATATGCACTAGATCCATAGGTTGTTGTGATGATGTAGGGACTAGGCCAATTTGGTTCAAATTTTCCTTTCTTTTCTCTGTCTTGCTGATTTTTAGGATTTTCTCTGAGAACTAAGTCACCCACCTCGAATGTGTGAGGCTTTACCTTATGATTGTAGCTGCAATGTTCCTTGACTGGATGATGTGTAGCTCGAGTGACTGTCTTTCTTGATAAAGGAACTGAGATAGAATTACTAATGTGTGGACTACATAGTCCGATATGCGTGTCACCTAAAGAAGTTTGGGCATCCCTGATAACAAAGTCGCTTAGGAAGTTCCATTAAAGGTCCATGATGTATCGTTGGAAGGGAAAGGATTTGCAAAATAAATCGATGAGTTTTGAAGGCTTGTGATTGTGAAAAGAAGTTAAAGTAGGATAGCATGATGGAGACTTAGGATCAACAAGTATGCTTTTTGACTTAAAATTGTAGAACTTTTGCCCCTAGTTATTTTAGTATTAGGGGAGATCAACTCTTATTCTTTTTCTTTCATAGGGTTTTCATCCTTGACCTTGATTTTTGCAAAGTCTAATAGCTTTTGATTTTGATTTGGACTAAAGGACTTTTCTTTATTATTGACTTTTAGATTTTTCTTTTCAAAGCTTTATTTTTTATCCCCAATTAGTAAGGGCTTTTGTGATTCTTGTTGATCCAAGTCTGGGAGAGGATTGGAAATGGAATGAGTGGATGAAATGGTAAGGCTATATGAGTTCTCAAGAGGGCTAGCAATACGCTCAATATATTCTTCACTGGAACCACTCTTAGGACTATTGATATCAAGAGCTGCTTGCACCACTAGAGGAGATTTGCATTCAGACTTAGTAGCCACAACACTAGGTGGTTCATACCCAGTTCCTTAGCATTGCAAATTGTTTGTAGGTTGTTCCTTTCGACTGAATACCTTAGGAGATAGTGGAAGTTGATCAACATGAAAGATATACTCACCACATCCCATGTCTTTAACGTTGAACTTTTCTTTTATCTCTATTTGTTTGGATGTAGAAGGTTTCAAGGATTCTGGATCCACATATGCTAAAGATGGAATGACTTCTTGATTGACTGGGATTGTTATTTCTAATCTAGGTCATAGATTGTTGCAATATATGAATGGATTTGGGTCAGCTTTGATGGTCACTTCAACTCCATTATGTGGAAACTTGATACATTGATGATATATCGATGGAACTACTCCCATCTCATGAATCCATGGACGTCCTAGCAATATGTTGTATGTGAGATCTAGGTCTAGGACTTGACAAACCACATCCTTAGTTACTGGCCTAACTCTGAGAGGTAAAGTGATTGTGCCCTTGGATGATCGCTCTTCATCATCATACTCTTTTATGATGATTGAATGTGTAGAATTCATAGGCTTTTCAGAATATCACAATTGTTTAAGAGTATTCAATGTACAAATGTTCAGACCTACTCCTCCATCTATCAAGACTCATTTTATTTGGTGCTTGTGCAGGAAGGCTTCAATGCGTAAAAGTTCATTTTGTGGTTGGCTTACGAAGGTGTCATCAGCTTTAGTGAATGTGAGAGAATGTGGAATGGAAAGGTATCTCGCCATGGCTTGAAACTGGTCCACGTTCAGATCAGTGGGGACAATAGTTTCTCTTAGGACTTTGTTGAGTATGGCTTTATGTGCGGGGGATATGCGTAAAATTTCAAGGATGGAGATAAGCATGGGCATCTTCCCTAACTGTTCTACTAGGTCATACTCAGGTTTGGTTGATGAGGAAGCGGTGGTTTTAGCCTGAGCACCCTACAAAGTGACCTTACCTCGCAGGCCGTGACATTACATTCGGAGGTAGATTCAGAAGAAGGTCCAATGCCTTTTAGGACAACTTTGGATCTTTGGGAAGAATTTTTCAGGTGTTTTGTCCTTAATGATAATGGTAGAGACATAATTGTCCATCGAAATGTGATTAGCAGTTCAGTCATAGTTATAAGATGCTCTGGTATAGGTGGTCTGCTCATCTGTGGCTTTGGCTTTTCCCTTGTCATGTTTAGGGAATGGTTCCTTAAACATCTCATGTTCTTGATTGGATGAGTTTCCTTTGATCTCAATGTCTCCTCTATCAATAAGATCTTGTATAATGTTTTTCAGCCAATGACAATTTCTTGTTTTATGTCCTTTGCTCTTGTGAAATTCGCAATATTCATCATCATTCCACAAATTTGGTTTGACCTTTGGCTCATATGGAGGCAAATCTAGACTTTTGATTATCTTCTTTGCTACTAGCTTCTTGAAAGATGACTCAAGTGGTTCTCCCAATGGGGTGTACTTCCTTCGTGATTTGGAAGTTTTTTGAGTATTCAGTTGATTGTTTGTAGAGCTTGATCCCAAAAAAATGATTTTGGGTTGTAATGTATTGGCATCAACAACACTATCATTGAATGTGTTCTTATTTTTATTCCAAAATCTTGGCTTGTCTTTTCCTTTAAAGTCCTCTTTGTTTTCTTTGAATATTTTGATGATGCCTTGCTCAATTAAGACCTTCTCTATTGCTAAGCTTTTTTCAATGAAGTCCTTGAAAGTGGACAAGCAATCTTTCCTTAGATCATAACCAATTTCTCTGTGGACATTCTGGGTGAACATCTCTACCATTTGTTTTTGTGGAATTTCATAAGAGCATCTACTGGCTATATTTCTCCATCTTTGTAAAAATGATGAAAAAGATTCTCCATCCTTTTGCTTGGTGTTGCACAAAGTGGTGACTGATATGTTTCTCTCTATGTTGTATGAGAAATTTTGGATAAATGCCTCTGCTAAGTCACCCCATTACTTAATTCTAGGTGGGAGTTGGGAGAACCATTCCATAGCTTGATCACCTAAGCTTTGTGGGAATAATCTCATCAAATATGTCTCTTATGTTGCTACCTCAGTGCAAGCTTTGAAAAACTATCTTATATGTGCCTTAGGATCTCCTTTGCCTATGTACTTATTGAACTTAGGTGTCGCAAAGTGTGTAGGAAAAGGAGGCATTGGAATGCTTTTGTCAAATGGATAAGGACACATGTCTCTCATTGTGTAAGTTGGCTTTGGTGTATTTATGTCCTCCATTTTCTTTTGTAAGTCTTTTATTTTCTGTTCCAAATTGTTCTTAGGTGGAGACCGACTTCTTGGATCATACCCCATGCTTGAACCACCAAGTGGAGGAGGAGCATGTTGCATATATGGATGGTATTGATCATACACATTTTCATATGGAGGAGGTATATAGTGATGATGCGTATAAGGACCACTTGGTATAGAGTCATGATGAGGAATGGAATATCTATTTTGTCCATGTATACCATACTCTACAAGCATGTCATGAGTTTGTTCTAGTGTGTTGCCCCCAAATTTGACGCGGGGTTTCCTTGTGTCTAAATTTTGATCATGCCTTTGGATATCCAATTGCTTTGATGGTTGGTCCTTAGCATTAGTATGTGATTGAGCATATTTTTCTACATAAGACTTCCATAATGGTCTGTGAAGGTGAGTATCATATGCTTGACCATGTGTATGTGGGACCTTAGGTTTTTGAAACAAAGATGATGGTGATTCAGGCACCATATGTGGTCCTCTATTGCCTCCACTATTAGACCTCCTTTGATCCATGTTGAGGTGAGGTTGTTGCAAAGGTCAATTTTCCATTATTTGAGACATGTCAAAATCATGAGGGATCTTGAATCCACTTTGTGCCATCACTTGTAAGAAATATTGTCTATCTCTCCTCATTATTTCCTCAACCAGTCAATTAAAAAGGGGATTCATAATCGAGTCTTCCACTTCTGCTGAATGTATGGAAATTTTTTCCATATTGTCGTTATGTGTATCATTGTTGTTTGTAGTGTCCATGTTCTCAACGTTTGGAATGTTTCTATAGGCGTCCATGTCAAGTAATGTAGTATGATCAGAATTGAAAAAGACATCATTGTCATACTCATAGGCACTCATGTTTGCGGACTGTTGATCCTCTTTAGCTTCTCTCATAGATTTTTGGGAATGAGTTTCAACCATGAAGTAGGTCTTGACCAAGATGTGTGAGACTGGATGAAAATGGAAAGAGTATGGAAGACCAAGAGTTGGATGGAATGTAAATGAATCTGAAGTTTACTTGCAATGTCCAAAGTGTAAGACCAAGTATGTATGTAGTAGAGTAGGTGTGGCTTCCAAAGAGATGATAGTTTCTCTTGATGAGGTAAGTTGACCTTGACTCTAAGTAAGACCAAATGAGACCCAAAGGTGATAGACCTTGATGAGGGACCACTTAGCAAAATGTTGTTGTATGTAGTGTGTTGACAAAGCAAGATGAGGACAAGCAAGTGACCTTTTGACTCAAGTTTAGACAAATGTGAATGTAATGGAAGGTGCAAAGCAATGATGAACTTTGTTAGACCCAGAAATAGGTTGAATTTTGGATGAAAACCTGAAGAGATAAACTAACAAGCTCAATAAGTCTGAAACTGACTGCTCTTGTTTGCTGGACTGTAAGTGTTTCTCAATGTTGAACACAGAGGTGCCTATATAATTCACAGACGTGGTTCTAAAATCTGAGTGCAATTTTTTCCAATTTGTGAAGTTGTTGTTGTGACCAAATATGAATTTTTGACTATTTTTTTGTGACAAGAGGACACAATGTTGATGAGGACTCAATATTTGCAGTTGTTTAGACTCAAAATGAATCCAAAGAAAAGTGTGTTGTTTGATGTAAAAATGTTTTTTGCATACACTTGAAGACACAAAAGACACAATGTTTTGATGTTTGATCTTGAATGTTTGAATGTTTAAAATAAGACAAGCATAATTCTTATGGTTGGCCAGGACAATAGTTATTGATCCCACATGGGGTTTCCCCCAAGGCTATGCTATTCAGAGTGGATACTTAGATGGTTGACCCCACTGACTCCACCCTCAGAACTCACTTCTCTGGAGCAACCAACCACCAGTCACCATGAAAAACTCTCCGTGGTGAACTTTGTATCTCTACTAAGAACCATATGTGTGTGGGCCGCTCCAGAGGTCCAACCTCCTACCCCAACAACTAGCAGGATTTTGGCTTTCTAAAACAAAAAGGTGCTATTAAGGGAATCTACTCATGTGGCCATACATGTGACACTTTTAGCTCTGTAAATACAGAAGGCTCCTAGCTGTTAGGGGTTACACCCTACAACTAATCAAATAAATCTGATCAAACAGGTTTATGCGGAGACATAGTGTCGGTATGAACTAATCAACACATGTTACCCATGACTTTCACCATGGATACAATTATTTATAGTGGTTCGAAAGAGGTTTGTTTTCCTCACTACCACTTGGGTCATTCTCTCCTCACTAGTAGTCCTAATGACCAAACGGGGAGACAGGTCCTCTAGAGATTAAACAAAAAGAGCCTATTGCTCAAGACACAAAAGACACTGGTTCAATTTTAGTGCACCAATTGAAGTGTTTGGTAATCTATGAAAACAAGGCATAGAATAAAGATCAAAAGAAAACCCTTGTCAAGATTCTGCAACATAGATTTGTTAGTAGTTTGGGCTATTTCAAATGATTACCCCTTCCTGCAAGCAAATGTTAGATCTGAAAGACTTTGTGCAATAGGGGCCTTTGACAAGATGATTCACTTCCAAGACAAGCTGCACCAATTTTGTTAGCTAGATAACAAGATGTTAGCCCAAAATAAACCAGATCTGAAATCCAAATGACAAAATAAAGCCTCAAAACTAGATCAAAAATTGAAAATGCAAGATCTCAAACGCAGACATGATTAAACCTAACTCAGATGTGGTAAAAAATCACAAACGCGTCTAAATTTGTCGTACATGAGCCTAGATCACATAGACATGACTCCCAAACGCAGACATGATTGAGAGGTTCATAGACGCGGTTTGAAAATAGAGACGCAACCCTGCAATCTGTAAAATAAGATAAAATAATGCCGAACATAGACGCAATTACGAAGGTCACAAACGTTATATAAAAGCAAAAACGTGGTTCCAAGATGCGCAGACTCAGAAATGTCAAAAGTTTGTCGAAAATGTCAGATCTGCAACTTCAAAAACATAAAATCTGCAACAAAATATGTTAAATGCAAAAGGGACAAGTGTCCCACCGGGCGTGCCAAAATGTTTATGGTGAAAGTGGAAACAATAATATTGAAAGACTAAATGAATTCAACCACAAAACCCTAACCTAACAACAACAAAGATCCACTATAACATATGAAGATTACCTAAGACAATGCAAATCAAATAAATTCAGAAAGATTATACCATCACATGTCCAATAGGGTTTTGGATCTTCATTCTTCCTATCTCCATTGATCTTGCTTGATATATTTGCTCTCAGATTTTATGTGTGCACAAGAGCTCAACAAAGAACGAAACTGTGGTTGCAAGTAGACTTGATCGCATATGAAATTTCGAATGCTAGAATGCTTGATTAGATTGATTAGGGTTGATAATGAAGGAACCATCTCCTTATATAAAAGACACTATAAGAAATGGAGGGCTAAGATTGAGAGGTGTAAAAGATAAATGGTTGGCTAGGATTAGAGGGTAGGTAAAAGAAATAAGAAAATAATGAGAGGGTAGGAATTAAGAGATGAATGGCATGTGTCATAGGTAGAAAAGGTTAATGAATTAATTAAATAAATAAAGATTTAATTAATTAATAGAAGAAGTGGGATCAATTAAATAAATAAAAGTATTTATTTAATTTAGGAAAAGGATAATTTAAATAAATAAATGTATTTATTTAAATGAGAAATAAGGCTAGAAGAGGATAAATGAATTAATTAAATAAATAAAGATTTATTTAATTAATAGAAGAATTATGATGAAATAATTAAATAAATAAAATATTTATTTAATTAGATAGGACAATTTTAGGTGTCTACAATTGCATCTCTCACTTTTGGAGAGAGTACCTTTTTCATTGCATCTCTCACTTTTGGAGAGGGGTTTTCTTCCCATGTGGTTTTCCTCCTTTTCTCCACTTAGAGAGACTTCATTTGTTTGTACATGGGTACCTAATCATGTCTTTTGTTGCTGAGACCCATTTATGCATTCATGCATTTAGAGTTTTTCTACTCACCCTAAGTTTCACTTAAGGGGGGGTGTTAGAGCATATTTAGCTATTAGTTGCTTTTTTACAACTAGTTATGCTTTTTTGATTTTTTTCTTAAGTTCACCTAGGAATGTTTATTTTAGTTGTGCTACTTGTGCATGTAGTTTAGATTTTATACATCTAGTTTAGTTAGAGTTGATATTTATTTAGCTCCTCGTGCTTTTATTTTAGTTCTCCTAAATTTAGCACTATGCTTTATTTATAAGCACCTCATTGTATAATTATAATTCATTTTGTATTCTTTGCTTTTGAGTAATATAGCATTCTTTTGTGTAGCTCTCTTATGTGGAAGGTGTTTTTGTTTGTCATTTGATCTTTCGGGAGCTTGTGTTGCAAAATTCATTAGAACAGAACCTTCTTATTTATGTGTCTCTCTCCCAAATAGAAATGTGTCCTCAAGGACACACATCATTCCTCCCCATGACACTTTCCCTTCTCAAGCACACATGTCATTTCCATCCATGACACTTTCCCTTCTCAAGGACAAGTGTCTCATTTTCATGCCTCCTCATCTCTTACCCTAGCCTATTTAATCCCTTTATTTTCCTTCACAATCCATCCACTTTCATTTTCATACCATTGTAATGCCGAATTGTTCACTCATCCTTTGCATCCATTAGCATTTTAACATCCATTTTTCATCCCATTTAGCATAATCCTCATCTTGCATAAACTATCATGGAGTGAAATCAAGCATCTATAACATAGCGAGCACACATCAAACCAAAAGACAATCAAATCAAGGTTTTAGAGAGAGTTTGTGTTTCTTTTATTTAGCATTTTCATTCAAAATTCCTTTTAACATCTTTATCATGAGTGTGGTCAATTGTTGTGCTTTTTTAGATGTTTAGTTTGGCATTTTAATCTTCATCATCTTGCACTCACAATTTTCTGCATAAAAGGTCCTATGGTCCAAAACATCACCAACATATGATTAGTTGAGATACCTAACACATACATAAGGATTTAGAGTAGAGACTGATAAAAAAGATTAAATATATATTATGGTTATTGACTTCTTACATATGTGGTTACCATGGAGAGGTATTCCAAATCAAAATAAAATTAATAGAGAACCACAAATCAAGCACATGATCATTGAGTGCAAATAAAATAATGAGGTTTTATATACAAAGGTTGAATGTGAAGTACATGGATATCATGCAAATTTTTACTATAATTAATGAATTTTCATGTGCTAGATGAGTTGCAATAGTAGCTATGAAATCACTTTTGATATGGGTATATTAATTGTGTCTGATTACAAATCTTCCTTTACAATGAAGATATTTTTGTAGAAATCCTTTAGAGGTTCATTCCTAGCAAAATTAAGCAATACAATAATGAAGATATATTGAAAGTATATATTTAGTTAAAAGGATGGTGCATAGTACATAATGTTGCACGCTCTGAATCTTCTTGTTTATTGTACCTTAACATAATTGCCAAAGAGGAGATCATTCTCTTCAATAGAATAAGGTCAAGGATTCAAAGCAAAATCAATTAGACATAGAAGAATCAGACTCTAAATATGAACAACCAATTTCAATTGATCATGACATATAGAAATTAGTAGTTGAGAGACAAAAGTAGAGCCTAAAAATGGAATATCCAATAGAAAGGCAAAAAATATATAATCCTAGAAAAGTATACAAAGAAGATAATCAACAAGCAACTTCAAAAGATTCAAATGGTTAGAGAAGCTAGAGACCATATATGGATATTAAAATTTGATGGTCACAAGTACAAACATGGAGCTAGAATAGGGGTGCAATTGATTGATCTATGAGGTCAATCATTCCTCATTGCATACCATCTATAATTTGTGTACCAACAACTTTATAAAATACAAATCCTTGATCATGAATTACTACTAGCATTAAAAAAGAGAAAATGTGTTGTGAGTCATGGGAGATTCAAATATTGTAGTGAAACAAGTTAGAAAACAAGATGTTTGCCACTAAAAGAAATTTTCCAATTATAAACACTAAGTTTGGGATTAAATTAAGATATTTGATGCTTTCAATAATGAGAATGTTCCTAGGAAGTTCAATATCAGGGTTGACGCATCAATAGTCCCTAAAATAACTTTGTTGTCATTATCTTTGTCTAGTCTAAAGTGGTTTTTGTTGAATTAGTTAGCACCTATAGTATTACATGATGTAGTGAATCTCCAAGTTTTTGAAGATGATAAAAATATTTTGGACTTCATTACTAATACAAGTGTTTTTGAAGATTAAGTGATTGATGAAGTCAACAAAGAAGAGTTAGAGATTAAAGTTGAAATTATTATTAATTTGAAGAGGAATACTATCCCTAGAGGGGTGGTCAAACTAGTAAGGTTGCTTTTCATAGATCAGATCTAATGAAGCAAAAAGACATTCCAATGTTAGAAGGGGGTAAATGTGATATATATAATATGGTTATCAAGATTGATCCCAAATATGTTCTAATTGGTAAAGTTCCTACTCCATAAGAAAGAATAGGTATTGCTAGAGAATTGAAATATTATCATCCCCACAATAGCCTAGAGTTATGAAGATATGAAGACCTATAGTACTTCAATCATCATGCATAAAATCCCTCTAAATGTTGGTGTCAAACCTTTCAAATAAAAAAAAAGACCAGTCAATAAATTATTAGACCTCTCTTTTTTCAAGAAGATAAGAAATTGGTATCTATTCAAATTATTTTCCCTATGTGACACTCTGCTTGGGTCATTAAATATGAATGCAAAAGTATTACTAATGTCATTGGTAGATTTATAGTAGCAGGGGCACTCCCTTTCAGTAACCAAGCCAATCATTATGTTCAAGCTATGGTAAACTACATTAGGTTGAAGCTTTCTCAATCCAAGGGTGTGTGCAAGAAGTTGAGTCCACTTTTTGGCCAAAAAGTGAAAGCATTTTTCATGATTTTACAAATTTGTCACAATTGATGTAAACATTTGGAGCAATTAAAAATTGAAACTCAAAAAAGTTTAGTAATATGAAATGCAGTACTCCAAGTCTAGTTTTCAAATATGTAATTTATTTTAACACCTAGATGATATAAATTGACTTTCAAAAGGGATTTCTAAAAATCCATGTTTAAAAATATATTTTTCAAGACCATACCATGCATGTTTACAACCACCATATTTTGACCTAAATAAAAGATTTTAATGAACCCTCTTGGGAAAATATCTATAAGACACTAAAGATTGATGAGGATAACTTTTTGTAATTTTTAAAAATATTTTTGTAATTATTTTTTTTGGCCCTAATCGTTGTATTAAAAACTCCTCATGTATAACCACCATAATTAGACCTAAAATTATCATTTTAAAAATAATTTTTATTCTAAAATTTTTTTGTGTAGGTTGATGTCATATAATTTTTTTTTTCAAAAAATGTAGAAAATAAAAAGTTTATTAAAGAAATAAGAAAAGTTGATATTTCAAGTTTATGGACCAGATTCACTACAAATTACTTGAAAAATAGGAAAAGTAATCAATTCCTAAAAAAAAAAAATTGAAATCTACACAACGTAATCTTTAGTGGGTTTTAATTTTGTTAAATTTTTTTCTAAAAAAGGGCATCAAACATATGCCAAAAGTCTATATTTTATTATGTCATTGATCCAACCTTGTACTTGGAGGTCCAAGGCCAAGGGTTGGGCTTTCCATGCCTTTCTCGACCCAAAACCCAATGTATAAGGTGGGCTTGGGTTTTAAATTTTAAATAATGGGCAACCATAATTAAAATGGGACCTCATTACTTAAAGGAATGGATTCCCATTTTAATAACAGACACCCATTACGTTTTTGCCTGTTATTTTTATGTAATAAGTGCTCATTATTAAACCAAGCACCTATTATTTAAAAAAATGGGACCCCTTTTTAGGAATGGATGCCCATTTCTAACATAGTCGTTAACTATCGTCTTTTAAAAAAATGACAGAGCAATGATTAGACAACTTCTCATTAGGATCAATAGAACTGACAAAGAATATTTTGCAGTTTTTGACTTATTCTTAGCTTATGTATTATTTTATATTCGATTGGATTTAAAAGGAAGTCAACTATTATGGAAATTTTGAAGTTATATTGTACATTCTTTGTTTTGAAAAAGAATAAAAAATGTGTCAATTGGAGATAAAAAAAATTATATCAGAGCTTTAAAGAGACCTATCAATAGGAGATTGTAGTAAATTTCATTATATTTGAATCAAGAGGGCTTTGTAAACATGGGATAAAAAAACATCAAAAAAGAGAAAAAGAAAGATTATGACACTTGGGGAAATTCAAGCGCATAAAGAGGAGGTAAAACAACAAAGAGATATAAGAGAAAATATATGAGAATCGAAGAATAATGAAGCATCTAGTTCAATGATTGTTGAAGATGAGGACATTCAGGAGACCATGATGGATGTGACAAATGAAAATGATGCAAATGTCAAAGAGGTCAATATGAAAGACAATGTGATTATAAAAACACATCTGGGTGTGTGTTCAAATCAAACTTTCAATGACATGGAAAATGTTTCTATTGGTGCAAATCTAGGTATGTCTTCAAATCAACATAAATATATCGATTCAAATTGAAAATTTAAAAGAATCTGGATATTCAATGAATAATATCAATTTTACTCTTGAAGAGATAGATACAAAAGTTGAGAATGATTCAAATCCTTCTTTGAATGAAAATTAATGTATTTTTTTAAATATGGAAAGCAATGTCTTGGATAATATTCGTAGTTAAGTTTCTTGGAGGCAAATTATAACACATGCAAATAGATTGTATAGACTATTTTTTTATAGTAAAAGCTAGATTTCAATGTCAACTTATGTTACAATTGATGAAAATGTTGAAAATGCAAAGTGATGAAAAAGTTAGGAATTAATATGAAACCAAAAAAGAAAGATGAATCACTAAAGATAATTAAAAATGTCCCACAACGAGTTATAACAATTGTTATAGTTAACAAAATAACTTCAAATATAAGAATGTTAAGTAACATTAGTGGATATTTGAATATACATTATATAACTTTGGAAAAAGTAGCCAAGAGAACAACCACCATTGAAAATGATCCAATCAACCACCGTTGGAGTTTTAATAGTAGACTCCTAAGGTCCAACATGTGACTAAATGTTGAAACTAAATAATTGATTGAGAAATAATGGCATGATAATACAAGAGTGTCATTCAATGCCAAAGATGTTTTGAAGTTATGAGTGGGGTTAAAAAGTCATGATCCTCATCCAAAACATCTTTTAGACATGACTCAAACTAAATCTTATAAAAAAATCTTAGATGATTTTGTGTTAGAAAATGTATGCCTTAGTCAAAGATCATTTGAGAAATGTAAATCTTTGTATGTACAAATTAATAACCAAAGAATCTTTTGTTGTTGTAAAAATCTTTCAATTTCATTATTATATGAAATTTTTTACTGTATATGTTTTACATTACATACTAATGAAATTATGCAGGAATGTGGTATTTATATGCCACCTCACACTATCACGGATTTTATAATAGGTTTGTTTTGCATACCATCTAATGAGCAATTATTTCTTTCAAATGCATTTTTTTTCTGTCATTGCAATATATGTGGAAACTTTCCATTGTTAGGTGAATGTTTTCATGAAGATATTTCAAATGATTTTGGACAAAAATTGGTTGATGTCAAAATATTTTAAAAATATTGAGTATTCTGTAAAGGACAAAAAAGTTGGAAAACGTGTAGATTTGATCACAAAAAAATTAGTGTACATGCATTTATGAAAGAATTTAAGAGTATGATTGTTCCTAAATATGTGAAACACTCCCAACATGCTCAATGGCTTGATGGACAATTTTGCATATGCAACACCACATTTCAAAATGGAGCAATACTATTAGTTGTTGATTTCATAGAAAACTACACTCTTGCACCATAAGAAGAAATACAATCTCAATATCATAATTTAGTGCAAGTGGTATTTTTTGTTCATATTGTATATAGACATGAACATGATAGTACAAATTATAATAATTTTTTTTTAAGAGAGTACCATTTCTATGTGAGTGATAACCGATTGCACTCATTGGAGTTTGTTTAGTATTGCTTCAAGGTATTTTATGACAATCTAAAGGAAAGATAAATTCAGATGGCACATAGTCTCATATGATCAGATAATTGCACAAGACAATTCAAAAATTCAAGAATATTTTATGGACTAAGTAGGGCTCACAAGGAAAACAACTCCCAACATATGTGAAGTTTTTTTGGAAGTTGGACATGGTAAAGGAGAACATGATAAAGTTAGTGCATGTCTTAAAAAAGCTCTTGCTAGAGAGCAACTAAAATTTGAGGATGTACTAAAATTTAAAGATGCACGTACAAATGATGGATTGGCGCAATTCAAAACTATCTACAAGATCAAGTGAGAACTCCACAATTTGATGTTTCCTTTAGTTATTTAAGGAAGACAATATTCTTATACGACATGATTGTGATACAATCAATGGATCAACTAAATGGCATTCATTTAAGAGATCTAATTCAAACACTTGGACTATATGGACAAGGGAGCTTGCATGTTTTTTTTAATTTTGTGTTGCAGGTGATTGGGAAGCATGTGAGAATACAGAGTAGGTCAAAGAATGGTAAAAAGGATCATTAACACACACACAAACATATGATCAACATGAAACAACAAATGAAGACAGTAAGCATATGTTTGCATCATATGACTATTATCGTGTTTCAAACCTTATACAAGAAGGTAATCTAATTCAAGTTATTTTGGTTTATTATCTTATTTTAGATAATATATTTAACAATATATATGAATGCAAGTGTATATATGTGAATTTTATTCTTCACTTTATTTAATAAAATTTGGTTTGCAAGATATGTACATGTTATTGTTGAACCTGAGGAGAATGAAGAGGGGAAAGAGTACTGGTTGGCTTGATGTGTAGAGCTAAAATATAAGTTAGTTCATTCTCGAGTAGATGATGACAGTTATGAGTATCCAACAGGTTCTAGGGTGGTTCTTGGCACATGGTTACAAAAATATGTAATAAGAAAGAATGGCTTAGTTGAATTTGAATATTATGAATCACATAAGAAGATTATACACTACTCGCACTTGGTAGTTGAAACCAATATAAAAATAGATAGTATTTGACGGAAAAGTGGTTCAATGAAACTAAAATTGTGAAAATATTCAAAGACTTGCCCACACACCCATGGGACTCTTGGTGCAAGTTATGGAGCCATGAGGAATAGCTCAACTTCTCAAGGATTGTTCCATGGTTCTCTATCTCACAAGGTCCCTCAAGCCAATGCCTTTGCTCTCATATCACTGAGCAAAGTGACTTAGGGATGACAAATGCAAGAATGAGGGATGCTTTAGATCAAATTTAGTATGAATGCATCCTAGTTATGCATGATTCTAACAAATGAATTAAACTAGATGATAAGATGACAAGGTCAGTAACAATACTATCGTAACATAATATACTAGTTATATGATTTAAGCTAAGATGATAGAAATGCTTCTAAAATGATTATTAGATTTATTTCTATTACAAAGAGAGGCTAGATGCTTGTTAAAATTGAGTATAAGTATGATGCTAAAGAATTGGATCATAAAATGGAGGGATGAGGGCTCTATTTATAGAAGAAACAGGGCAATGGATGGTTAGGATTGAAGGATCTTATCAAGGGTCAGGATTGAAAGTTATCAATCCATGTTTACAATTCTCACCAATGAAATGGTGACAATTGTCAACATAAGATTGCTTGAGAGGAGATAAAAGAAGCATTGAGAAGACCTCATGGTTACCTTAGGAGGTAAGGGTTAAGGTTAGATTAGGGTTGTCCATTGGATAAAGCTTTTACGCAAGGGGTAAACTCTTGTGCAAGGGTTAAGGAGATAACCATGGTCAAAGCAATGAATGCTTGATGAGACCCCTGGGTTAGATGAGGGTTGAGTTAGGCAAAAATTCTCTAACCATGCCACAAAGGGTTAGTTAACCATTAATGGTTTGAAAGACTTTGGGGATAAATTTGTAAGAGTCCTTCCAAATTTGGGGATATTCAACAAGTTAGCTTGTTGAAGGCATAAAGGCTTTAATGCCTTTGGAAGACTTTACTCCAAATTTGAGAAGTGACCTCCTCAAATTTAGGGAAAGGGGATAATTGAAGGGTTTAGGTTAATTGTTTAGGATTAGAGGGATTCTAGAAGAATTTAGGAAGAGGGTTAGGAGGCAAGTGGGTGAGGGATAATAGGTTTTAATTAAAATAAATTGCTTTATTTTAATTTGGTTGCAAATGGGGATTTAAATAAATTAGATTTATTTATTTGGGGTGAACTATTTAATTAAATGTAAATTTAATTAAAAATAGAGAGAAGGGATTTAATTAAATAAAATGATTTATTCAATTAAATGATATAAAGAGGCTTAAGTGAATTTTAAATAAATAAATTGAATACTTTATTTTATTAAAATAGAGGAATGTGGATGATTTAATTAAATGAGATTTAACTAAATAGAGGAATGAGAATAAAATGAACATTAAATATTCATTTAGGAATATGGTCATTTTTATACGTCTACATTTTGCCCCTCTTTGAAGTGACATGTGTGCACATGTTGATTCAAAGAAAATTGATGTGTCATCAAAATTTGATTATGATCAGTGTGATGTTGTGTATCGAGATGTTCATGTCGTGCCCTAGATTTGATAAATGATGTTGATAATGCCCCCCAGGAGATGAATCAAAAAAATTGAAATTTTGAATTAATTTTGATAATTGTTGATAAATTTCATTACATTTTAAAATTTTGTCTATGTTGAATGCGTTAATTTGATTCATCTCCCAAAAATGATATTTGTTAGGGTTAGAAGTGAGACCACGAGCAATTTACATGTCCCACCACGTAACCCTAATTTCTGTTTACCCTATAAAAAGGTAAAAAGTGGTTTTATTTGTCTCATTTGTGCTTGTTGACTTTGGAGAAAGAGACCTTTGGAGAGAAAGACAAAATGCCAGTTCCTCATGCTTCTCATTGATTCGAGCGCGTTCAGCAATATCGGAGGCCCGCACGTATGGACTACCGGTAAGTCATCGATTTTTCCCCTTTTTCGTTTTTCGTTTTGTCATTTTTGGTCTTTTTTTCTATTTTTTAATGCAGAATTTAATGGTTTAGCTTGTAGGGTCTGCACCTTAGCGCATACGATAAAAAGGGTAGCGCGTCTAGTGTTAGAAACTAGGGTAGCGTCCAGTTTGGGTTGGGTAGCGCATAGGTAGTGTAGGATAGTGCCTAGATGAAAGTTAGCGCATATGGCTAATAGGGTAGCGCGTAGGGGGGAAAGGGTAGCACATAGGTAAGACCTAGTGCATACGGTCAATAGGGGTTTGCATGGGTAGAATAGGATAGTGCATAGGTGTAACCTAGCGCATAGGACAAAGTCGATAGCGCAGGGGTAGATTAGGATAGCGTCTAGATAGATTTTAGCACATAGGGTGATTTAGGTGTTGCAAGGCTAGAACAAGATAACACATAGGTTTAGTTTAGCGCATAGGGTGAATGTGGTAGCGCATCACAAATTTTGGGTAGTGCATAGCTAGCGGCTTAGAGTGTAGATAAAAGTTTGTAGCGCGTAGGCAAAAAATGTTGGAGAAAATAGGATTTTGTGAGGGATTTTGAGTAGAATGAAGATAGGGAGGTGTTTGCCAGTTTTTCTAAGATGGGTGTGATAGTTAGTCGGCGTGCCTGCTGTGTGTTGTTTTGATAAATTGTCCGATATGAGTTCCGATATGGTGCTTTGATTTGGATTTTTGATATGGATTTGATCGATAACTTGATTTGGTTTTCAATGTTGCAAGTTGGGGTTGATGTGATATTGATTTGGATATGATGTGGATTTTGATATGGATGTTTGATATGAACTTGATTTGATATGCAGTGTTTCAAGTTAATATAAATGAGAAACTTGAGTTGTTTTTCAAGTTGATATGGTTGTGAAACTTGATTTGTTTTTCAAGCTGATATGGATGTAAAAAATTGATTTGTTTTTCAAGATGATATGGATGTGAAACTTGATTTGTTTTTCAAGCTGATATGAATGTGAAACTTGAGTTGTTTTTCAAGTTGATAGGGATTTGATAGATAACTTGATTTTAATTTGTAGTGTTTCAAGTTGATATGATCTGATGTTGATTTGGATGGATATGATGTGAAACTTGATTAGATTTCAATGTTTCAAGTTGATATGAATTTGATTTTGATATGAATTTTGATTTGATGAGTAAACTAATATTGGACATGTTTTGTTTGTGCCAGGAGCAACTTGGGGTTGTGTAGTCGCGAGAGCGATTTCTGGGACTGTGGTCTTTGATACCACGACTGACACGGGAAGATCGGGACATCATTGAGAGATGTGGACTATCCTCTTTGTTAGAGATGCCTCGATATATCATTAACCAGAGTTTATTAACAGCTTTGGCCGAGAGGTGGCATAGTGACACCAACACCTTTCATTTGGCAACAGGTGAGATTACAGTGCCACCAGAGGATTGCTATTGGATTTTGTGGATTCCTATGGTAGGTGCACTATTGACATATGAGCAAACTGAGGAGGGCGGGACAGAGGCTCTTTGTCAAATTTTGTATGATGAGCATATTTGCGGATATGAGATCCCATGGCAGGAGTTCATTGATTTGGATTATGATCCACTACCATCAGTACTGACAGGTTTTGTAGCTGCCTTCTTATGTCCCGACCATAGGTCGAAGGGACCGGTAGTACGATGGGGCTTTGCCCTAGAGGATATGGTGACACAGGGTCATCAGTTTACATGGGGGTCTGTTATGTTGGCCCACTTATACAGGGACTTACATCAGGTGGTGTACATGGGGTATAGAATTTTATTAGCTAGGGTTACCTTGTTACAGGTATGGGCATGGGAGCACATTCCCGCAGTGAGGCCACTTGCAGATAGAGCTAGGCCAGTTGGACGGGCCTATGCATATGGATATATAGGGATAGTTGTCCAGCGTAAGCTAGGAAAACTAGAGCATTGGAGGAGGGTGCTTGATGATATCGATATGGTCATCTGGAGGCTGTATATGGATTGCGAGGTGTGGGCGAAGGATGGGATGGAGATACCCTATGTCTATATGTCTCGATTTTTTATAGGGCGGACACCCTTTGTTATTGAGAGATTTCTGCACAGCCAAGTTTTGTGGCAGTATGGATGACAATAGGGTATTCCACAAGGAGCATGCTTATATGCTCAACGGAGGTAGGATGTGTCAGAGTGGGCACCCACCATTGATAGCATTGTGGCAGTTGAGGAGTACATGCATCTAGTCGACTAGATATGGGACTATGCTTATGGGATAGTAGATGTGGGGATGACTGAGGAGTTCATAGTTCTTTTTGTGGCTCACGCAGTGGCCAGGATATCTGATCCAGCGGAGATGATTCCCGCTTTTGATGACAATGAGGATGGGCTGCCCAAGAGGCTAGGGAGATAGAGAGAGGAGGGAGAGGATTTTGAGGAGGGAGGTGGGGATGGTGGAGGTGATGATGGTGGAGATGGTCGAGGAGGTAGCCGAGGTCAGCGTGGAGATAAAGGAAGAGGAGATCAGGGGAGGAGAGGAGATAGAGGTGGAGTTGGTGTGGATAGAGGTATACAGGTTGAGAGAGTAGTGCGGCGGGCCATGGAGGATAGAGGCAGGGGAGGTTTGGTGATTGGTGCTGGGGGTGGTGGGCGAGCAGGGGATGTGATAGCAGCTGTGGGTGGGACAGATGATTTCAGATGACCTACCTAGAGGAGGAGATTAGATATTTTACCCCCACCAGTACCGAGGATAGGGAGAGGGACAGGGGGTAACATGACATAGGTAACCCTCCATATTCAAATTCCCACCCATCGAGAGGATGCTAAAATTAGATCCTTATAGTTGTCAGTGCAGCATCTGTAGACACAATTATTGGTGCATCAACATCAGATTACACAACTGACCACAGAGTGTGATACAATTTTGGAGCACTTGGGTCAAGCAGAGGCTCGAGCAGATAGTCTGGAGAGAGCGGCAGTGGGTGGCTCATTGAGAGACACCTTGAGGGAGATGCAATATACAACCAAGGAGGCTGAGTACTACCGATGGTTGTATGAGGATCTGGTTCCAGGGAGTGCAGAGCTCCCAGTTTTACGATGATGAGATCTAGTCGACCCAGGCAGACAGCTTCGAGGATAGAGAGAAAAGGTGTGACTGAGCCGACTCGTCAGGATACACCTGGAGATCCAGGTGCTGGGACATCTGCTGCGAGACTGTCACCCTCAGGAGATAGTCATACCTAAAAGACCTTGTTTCCATTGTATTTTAATCATTTTGTTGTATTTGGGACATACATGACATATTTTGTATACTTCATCATTTTTGAGACATATATATACGGCACCGTTTTCTTTGATCCACATGTGATGTGTTTGATGGATGATGCTTTATATAGTATGATGTGAGATGTATCATGAAAATGAGATGTATGATAATGATAATGATGTGAGATGCAACTAATTGTAAAATGATATGCAACTAATTGATCATCCTCATTCTTCATTTGTCATTCCTATATAATCACATGTTTTTGCTTTCTTTGTGGTTATCATCATTGAGCATTGATTTGTTGGGATATGTTGAAAATTCATACAAGCATAATGGTATAATTGAACCATAATGACCTGAGAAAAATTTACATGATTTTTGATTTTGCAAGATGGCACAAGTGTCAAGGTATAACTAAACCAAGATGGCCTGAGTGTGGCTTGCGTATAACAGACAAGATTAAACCATTTGTATGTGCAAAGTGGAACTATGGCTTCAGTGATATGCTTGGAATCATGTCTGGAGACAAGTATTTGCACAGTACAAGTGATCGCCTCATAGACAGAAAACTAAAAAAATATTGGAGTCCCAATGACTTTCTCTAGCTTGATGCATTGTTGAGAATAATTTAGGGGATCCAATAGTTCAAAAGAGTTTAAAGGCAAAAATAGTCAAAACTTCATGCAAAATGCAAACATTTTATACTTCAAAAAATCATCCATCATGTGTTGTGGATCTGTTAAGCGATCAATGTTTTGTTCTCGTGATTGTTTGTTTGTTTGCTGGAAATGATGCTCTTAGTCTACTGCAAGTTTTGACTTGTGATAGAATGTTGATCAATGTTGCCCCTAGCTAAATTTACTTCCTAACATGGATATGTATAGTGATTACCAAGCCATGGTGGGATATGATGAAATGATTTTCGGATAAACTAGGATAGTGACTACGCTAAGTATATCCTAGATAATGCTATTTTGACAAAGTGTTGGGCGATGGACGATAGTGCTTGATTGTGGATATAAAAGTTCTTTAGTATATATAGATAGAGGAGCTATCTTCTCACAATAGAGCCTATTGCCAGGTTTTCACCAGTTGTTTTTATTGCACCTTTTTGTTTTCTTTTTCTGATTTTTATTTTATTTTTTTGTAGTTTTTGATTTTTTAACTTTCCTGTGCATTAGACTGCTCAAGTATAGTATTTCTTCAAATGGATGTTGTTAGTTGGTTCATCAAGCACATCTCCCTCTAAAGTTGTTAGCTGATAGGTGCCTAATCCATAGGCTAATATGATGACATATGGACCTAACCAGTTAGGTTCAAACTTTCCTTTCTTTTCCCGATCCTGTTGATTTCTAGGATTTTCTTTGAGTACTAGATCACCAATTTAAAAAATCCTAGGGATGACCTTGTGATTGTTGCTTCAGCACATGCGTTGTTGATATGCTTTGAGGTGAGTATAGGCATGTTGCTGCTTTTCATCTAGAAGTTCTAGCTCTTGTAGTCGGTTAACTCGATACTCTTCATCTGGAATGAGGCCTTCCAAAGATACTCTGAGAGATGGGATTTCTACCTCCAGGGGTAAAATTACTTCTGATCCATACACCAATGAATATGGCATAGCTTCTGTAGGTGTGTGGATGCTAGATCTGTATGCCCAAAGAGCTGGATTGAGTTACGCGTGCCAATCTTTTCCTACATCGTTCAGTGTTTTCTTGAGGATTTTAAATATTGTTTTGTTGGATGCCTCAACTTGACCATTCCCCTGTGGGTAGTAAGGTGTAGAGAAATGATGTTGGATTTTGAGTCATTCACATAGTTCTCACACATCCTGGTTTTTGAAAGGTCATCCATTATCTGTGATGATGGAACTTGGAATGCCATTGTAGACACCTAAAAATGGTCAACGCTTGCGGAGTCGTACTTTAACATTTGCGCATTTCCTTATTTTAGGGTTTTTGCGTCACATTAACATTTCTCCTATGATTCACACTTGGTCTTTATCATTTGCGAGCATCGAGTCCTTCTGCATTCTTCATTTGTCTTGCTTTCGAATTTGGTCTTGTTGATAACAATATTTGTCATGATTTTGATCAATCTTATCCTGTCGCATCAATGTGTGTATTCATTTGTCATCATTTTGGACATCGTCAATCCAAATTAGGGTTTTGTCCTCTTATCAATCTTGTCATCATGCGATCAATTTGTCATCAATCGTTGTCATTTTCAATCTTGTTATCTTGCGATCGACTTGTCGTCGATTCTTGTCCTTTGATCAATTTGTCATCAATCTTGTCATCTTATGATTGATTTGTCATCGATCGTTGACATTTTCAATCTTGTCGTTTTGTGATCGATTTGTCATCGATCGTCGTCTTTCTCAATTATGTCAATTTGGATCAATTAGTCATTGTCCCTCGTCAATTGGCGCATTTTCTCAATCACATCATTTATCAGCATTGGTCTTTTATCAAGTCAAAATCATGATCAAATCGAATCGATATCAATTATCCTTTGTCAAGACCTAATTGTCATCCTTGCATTTTTAATTCATCTTTTAGGGTTTCATGATTTTATTCATTTAACCCTGTTTGTCATTTCTCCCTCTAGGTTAAATAATTTATTTATTTATCCTAGGTCTTCGTGTCACAATTAAATGTTTAATTTAATTGGCTAACTAATTATTCCTCTTTTTGTGAATTAATTAATAAATGACAAATTATTAATTGATTTACCTAATTTCTCCTAATTCTTAATTTCCTAATTTTTCATCAATTTCTAAATTCCCTCTTTGTGAATTAATTAATAAATGAAAAATTATTAATTAATTCACTAAATTCCTAATTTCCTCATTTTCTAATTTCCTAATTCCTATTTTCCTCATTTTCTAATTTTCCTAATTCTAAATTTCCTCATTTTCTAATTTCCTAATTTCTAAATTCATCTAATTTTCTAATTCCTCCTATTTCTTCTAATTTCATGGGAATGACATTTCAATTTGTCATAATTTCTCATAATTGACAATCAATCAATTTTGACATAGAAATTTGTCATAATCTTGTCATGAATTATCAATCAATCAATTTTGCATAGAAAGTGCAAATTTGTCATAATTTGTCATAATTGACATTCTTGATTTACAATTTCCATTTGAATCTCTTCATGCTAATTTGATCTTTTCTCCAATTTGTCTATAAATTGGATGAATTTCTTCAATCAAGACTAATCACTTTTTCGAATCACTACCTGGTCGAATCAATCACGCTTCGAGTATTCTTGTGCTGCAATCTTGTCTACTTGCTTTCACATCATGCTTATGCACTAGTAGGTGAGAGCCACAAACAAATCTATTTGAAGGAGAAAGAAGGACAATGGAGCCACATGAAGGAGACATCCAAATCTGCATTTGGTTTGCTTAGTTTTCAATCTTGAATTGATGTCTTGTTTTGATGCCTTCATTGAGTGTTTTTAGGATTGATCATTGCATTTAAGCTTTTGTGATTGAGCTAGATTACTAATATTGATTTGCTTTGATGATTTCCACATTTCCTAGCTACAGCCATATCTGCAGATCAGATAATTAAGAATTAAAGAGGCAATTTGTTTTCCAGTCACTGTGGTCATGGAGACCTCTTCAATCCATTTGGTAAAGTATTTTGTTGCAGTGTTAATGAACTTATGTCCATTTGAAGATGAAGGGTGTATTTTGCCTACTAAGTCTAGTCCCCACTAGCAAAAAGGCTAGGATGTTGTGAATGGTTGCAGTCCCTATGTTGGTGCATGTATAAGATTGCCATGAATTCGGCATTTAGGACATTTCTTTACAAAATGATAAGAATCCTTTTCCATTGTCAGCCAATAATATCCCATTCTTAGAAGTTTTTTAGCAAGACTAGGACCAATAGAATGTGTACCACAGATACCTTCATGAAGCTCTTGTAAAGCAGAGTCAGATTCATTACGATCAAGACAATAAAGAAGAGTACCATCTAGACCTCGATGGTAAAAAGTATCAGCAGTGAGGGTATAACGGGTAGCTTGTCGGATAAAGTTACATTTTTTATTTTGAGATAGGTCAATGGGTAGGGTATTGGTTTTGAGATAGTTGTATATTGTTCCATATAACAAAGAGTCTGAACCAGTTAGGGCATAGATAACATGGGATGCAAAATTGTCATAGGCGGGGGAAAACCATTGCTCTACCAGAAACTCATAATGACTTTGTTGTTCTAGAATTTGTAGGAGTGAAGCGATAGTAGCCATTGCATCAGCTTCTCTATTGTCCAACCTGGGTATTTGGTCAAAGTTGATGTGTACAAAATATTGTTTGAAATCATCCACCATTCGTTTGTATGGTAGCAATTTTCATCTTTCGTCTGATAGTCATTGTTGATCTGATTTATGACTAGTTGTGAATCTCCGTAGACTTTCAATTATGTGATTCTCCATTCCATGGCCATTTTGATCCCTATAAGCAGTGCCTCATATTCAGCAGTGTTAGTTGTGCATGAAAACATGAGCCTATATGATCTTGGTATGGTGTGTCCTTCAGGAGTGATGAACAAGATGCCGCACTTGAGCCAATGTTGAGTGTAGGATCCATCAAAGTATAGGGTCCATTGCTTGGTGTTAAGAGTAAGAACATCCCTATCGGGAAATTCGATCTCCATTGGTTGTTTATCTGGTAGTGGTGCATCGGCTAATTGATCTGCAATTACCTGTCCTTTGATAGCTCATCGCTTTGTGTAGTGGATATCAAATTCATTGAGAATCATTACCCATTTAGCCAATCTGCCTGTGAGAGCTACTTTGCTAAGCAAGTAGTTTAGAGGATCAATTTTTGCTACTAGCTTGATTGTGTGAGCTAGCATGTAGTGTCAAAACTTTTGAGAAGCAAATACTACTATTAAACAAGCCTTCTCAATGAATGTATAATTGAGCTCATATACCATTCAAAGTTCTACTAATGTAATAGATGTCTTGTTCCTTGCCTTCTTGATTTTCTTGTGCTAATAGTGCCCCCAATAATATGTTTGTTGTTGATATGTAGAGAATAAGTGGCTTCCCTGCTATTGGTGGTACTAGAACTGGTGGGTTCATTAGATATTGCTTGATTTGATAGAATGATTCTGCACGTTTGGCATCCCTTCTAAAGGGTACATTCTTATGTAGCAAATGATTGAAGGGTAGACTTTTATTTTCTAGTTGAGCGATGAATCGCCTGATTGACTGGAGCCGTCCTTGCAAGGATCTAAGTTGACTGATGTTCTTAGGTGGTGGCATCTCCATGATGGCTTGTACCTTTGCTGGATCTACTTCAATGCCCTTTTCTGAGACTATGTAGCCTAATAATTTGCCTGATGTAACCCCGAAGACACACTTCTTAGGGTTGAGCCTGACTTGAAATTTTTCCAATCCGTCAAAAATCTTTTCTAAGATGCCTAGATGTTCTACTCGGGTAAAGGATTTACCTAGTAAATTATCCACATAGTCCTCCATGAAGGTATGCATCATGTCATGAAAGATCATTTTCATTGCTCGTTGATAAGTTGCCCCATAATTCTTTAAGCCAAAAGGCATGACATTCCAACAATATGTCCCCTAGGGACAGGTAAACGTTGTTTTATCTTGATCCTCTGGAGCTATCTTGGTTTTATTATAGATAGAAAAACCATCCATTAGTGATAGCATTGCATGACCTGTTGTGAGGTCTACAATTATGTCGACATTGGGCAAAGGAAAGTCATCCTTTGGACAGGCTTTGTTGACATCTCTAAAATCGGTGCATATCCTAATACTGCCATCTGGTTTTGAAACTGGCACAATGTTGGAAATCCATTCAGCATAGTCAATAGGTCGAACAAATCCGATGTCTAATAGTTTCTTTAGCTCATCTTTGACCATGAGTGCCACATGTGGATTCATCTTTCTTAGTTTTTGCTTAACCGACTTAGCTCCTAGAGCAATAGAAAAGTGATGCACGATTAAATGTGGATCAATCCCAGGCATATCTGCATATGACCAAGCAAAATTGATTTGCTTTTCTTTGAAGAACTTGATAAACCCTTGTTTTTTTTCCTCTATTAGAGATTCTGCTAGGTGTATGTTTTTGGTTGCTTCTATTATACCAATGTTGATTGATTGAGTGGGATCAATCAATATGGGTGATCGCTCCTGATAGTGTTCAGGAAGAGTGTCAAGTCTCTCACCTTTAGGTGCCTTAAAAAGGTTTTCACCTGCAGATGCATCCTTTATTTTTACTTTTTTGTGATCTAGTGCTACCATTGACTGGTTTTCAGCAATAGATCCTTAATTTCTTTCATTTTTGCAACTAAGAGAATTAGCACTCCCTCGATTACAAATATTGTTACTTTGTTCACTGGTAGAGTTTGTTTCTGAGTTAATGGTACATAAGTAATAGCTAATAGACTCATCATTTGGGAAAATTAGTATGTCATGTTTTTCAGGTTCATCCCAATCTATGAGGTCAGAAAAGATGAGTGGTAAAGATTCATTTGGTGGGTCGAGTTTAGCCGTTGTAAGTGTCAGGATGGAGGTATCATCAAGATTGGTCAGGATATTAAATAAGTTAATGATTTTGTCAAGGTCTTTGATGGTATTATCTTCCATGTAAACTTGCTCATAATGTCGATGCTCATTTTCCTTGGCATCATAGATATTATGTGGACCAAATTCAAGTAGTATAGGCTCGGCACTTTGTTCTTCTTGAGAAAGGGGTGTATGACTGGTGTTTTCAGCAATATCTTCAGTAACAATGGATCAACTACCCCATTCATATTCATTTGAATTAGTCTCTAAGGTATTATCCTAGATTCTTTCAGTGTTGTGGACTGGTATGTTGTAGGGTGAAAACATGTCCTTGATGATTGATACTAGTCTGATAGTTTTCTTTGATTCTGTATCAGATCCTGCTTCTACTCTTTGCATACGTTCATATATTGTTTCTCCTTAGGGAGTAATGATGTTGTCAGGGGGTGATTCTTCTTCGTTTGAAATAGGTTCTTAAACATGATGTACCTCTACACAAGGTGCTTCTGCCTTTTGACTGACTGATTGTTCTTGATGTTTCTCTTTTTCCTGCTATTCACATTCCTTGCATATTATTTTTGCTGATTCAAATAGTGCCTTCTGCCATGAGTCCTCTTTGTATTTCTTCTTTTCTTTCCTATGAGGTTTTTGATATTTACTTGGTGTCTTCTTTGGTGGTAGAGTGTGTTCATAGCCCAATCTTGTTTTGTCTTTACAAAATTGTGAAGGAGGATCTAATGGTTTTGTGATGCCTTCCTGACGCTTGCTGATAGGTCCTTTGCCATTGTATCCCATTTGTTGCATGATTAGGTAGCCTTTTCCATATAGCTGAGTTGGTATAGCTACTTCCATAGTAGCTACTATGTCTTCTTCTTCATCTTTGTATAGCCAACTAAGGATGTCCTTTTCTTCTGATTCATGTGCTAGTGTGCCTAGTTGAATAAACTTGCCATCAAACTTGGTGATGGGCTGTGTTGCTTGATGTGTTGATGTTGTAGGTAATCCATGAGATTTAGGCAATGTTGGTAAGTTGACTAAACACAAGGGTTCCAAAGAGTATTCTCCCATGCCTTGTTCTTTGATTTTCATCTTCTATTTGAAATCCATAGCTAAAGATTTATGCTTTTCCTGTCGAAGATCTGGTGCTAAGGAAAGTTATTTTTCCCTGTTATGTGGAACCAAACTATCTTGGGCTGCCCCCATAGCATTACAATATTGAAAAGGGTTATGATTCACTAAAATAGAGATCTCTTGTCCATTAAATGGGAACTTAACATAGTGGTGATAAGTTGAAGGTACTGCTTGCATTTCATGTATCCAAGGTCGACCTAATAAAATATTATATGTGAGGTCTATGTCTAAGACTTGGCACATAGTGTCCTTTTGTATTGGTCATACTTGAATTGGCAACACCACTGTTCCTTTGGATGATCTTTCTTCATCATCATATGCTTTGATAGTGATTTTTTTGCGTGGATCAATAGACTGCTCAGAGAAGCCTAATGCACAGATAAGTTTTAAGGTACATATATTGAGTCCAGCTCCTCCATCTATTAATACTCTTTTGACTCAATGTTTGTAGACCAAGACTTCAATGTGGAGTGGACTATTGTGTGGATGGCTCAATGAAATATTATCATGCTCAGAAAAGGTGAAACTATGAGGCCCTATCATGTGAGCCACCATGGCTTCGAATTTGTCAGTATCCAAATCCTGAGGTACATTTGTCTCTAATAGTGCCTATTCCAAGATGTCCTTGTGTTTTGGTGAAAGTTTTAGCAACTCAAATATAGATATTGAGTAGGATTTTTGCATAGTTGACTGACTAGATCATATTGAATTTTGGGTATGGTGCATGTTGCTGATGTATGTCCCTTCAAGACATATTTTTGAGCTCTGGTGGTTACAATGATTGACTCATGTTCACACTTGTCATTGATTGTAATAACATTTACTTGACTTTCCTCAGTTGATATATGATTGATGGTGTTATTGTATATGTGATTGATACGATCTCCACGTGTATCATTTGAAGTTGAAGCTCCATCCTTCTTGTAGTTTGGAAGAGGATTCTTAAAGGCTCCATGGTCACCATTTGTCTTGAGACCGTCGATTGTTAAATCACCTCTATCAATCATGTGTTGAACAATGTTTTTCAACCTCGTGCAATCATTTGTTTGATGTCCTTTGTTTCAATGAAAGTCACAAAAGTGTGAGTCATTCCACCAAGGTGGTTTGACTTGTGGTTCAAAGTTGCTGATTGCTGGTAAGGAGATAATTTTTTTTGCTAAGAGCTCCCTGAATGTGGACTCCAATGATTTCCCTAATGGTGTGTAAATGCGTTTAGGAAAGTTGTTGGTGTTACCTCATGAGTTTGTATTGGGTCCTCGATTAGTGTTATTGTTTTGGGCATTGTTTATTGTTGGTGTTGTTTGTGTTGAGATGATCTTGATTGGTATTGGGTGCATACATGTTAGTGCCTTGGTTAGCACCCTTTTGATTCTTGGTATCCTGAGGATTTCCTGATAAATCTAACACTGGTTGTTTGGACTTCACATCATTAGCTTCATTTCCTTCTTCATTTCTAGTGTTTTTCTTTCTGGTCCAGAACCTAGATTTGTCTAAGTTATTGTTGTTGTTATGGTTATTGTAATGAGAGTTGGATGATTTTGTTCCTTCTTTGAAGAATTTTAATGTTCCTTTCTTTATGCATGCCTCATCTACTTGGATGCCATTTTCAATCAATTTGGCAAAAGATGGTATGCATTGGAGCTTGAGTCTGTAACTCATCTCGCTATTCAAGTTGTCGATGAAAATTTCCATCTTTTCCTTTTCAGGCACATCTCGAGGATATCTTGAGACCATTTGTCACTAACATTGAAGGAATACCATGAATGTTTCATTATTTTTCTGTTTGGTATTGCAGACATCTAGCATGGTGATGGCATGTTGAATGTTGTAGGAATATTGAGTGATGAATTTGTTGACTAATTCATCAAAGGATCTGATAGGAGGTGTGATTTTGGATAACCATTCCATTGTTTTCCCTCCCAAGCTTCTTGGGAATAACCTCATTAAATAAGTGTCATCATGGGCAAATTCCAAGCTCATGGTACAAAATTCCCGGACATGATCATGTGGATCGCTTTTCCTATCATATTTATCAAATTTGGGAACATCTAAATTTGGGGGAAAAGGTACCATGTTTAACCTTCTGTCAAAAGGATAAGGACAAATTTCATTCAAGAAATATGATACGGTTGATCCTTGTTGCATGTCTTGCATTTATTTTGTAGCGTTTGCATTTGTTGTGTGAGAGAAACCAAGGGTGCGTTTGTTTGCCAAGGGAAGAGTTCTTCCTTCTCAGTGTTTCTAGTTTGGAATGACGTGTGTAATAGTATGTTTTGCTCAGGGATGTTTTTCTCGGGTATGTTTTGCTCGGGGATGTTTTGCTCAAGGCCACTTCCGTCTTCTTCTCTTTGTTGTTCTTGATAAGTATAGAGTCGATACCTTGTTTGAAAAGTGTTTGAATCAAAGTCTTCTGGAATCCTCACTCCTTGCTTGCGAGCATGAGTAGATATTTTTCTTTGTCAGCCTCTATGATTTTTTCCATGAGTCTTTGGAACGAGGCACTTTATTGGCATTCTTGAAGGAGTTCTTCAGTGATCTCCATGTCTTCTAGATTTGGATAGTCAAAGGGATTTGATAATCGTCATCCCATACTAGATTCTGGTTGTGTTTCTCTTTGTTTGTTTCATTAAGAGTGAGCGATAGCGGGCATCTAATAGAAACTTTATGTGATGAAGGGAATGAATTCTTCTTCTATGTCTTGTTCAGATGTTGGTGGCTCTATTCGAGGTACGTTGTAAGTGATGCAGACTTTTGGGAAGAAAGCCAGATTGATTTTTCCTATGTGGTTCAAACGTTGGCTGAATGCTGCTTTTTGATAGAATGCTCTACTCCTCAATGGTTCCTCATCCAATTCGTTTGTTTTGTCTTGAAGATACAAGCACATATGATGGAGGAATGTTCGATGAGATTTGAAGAGTTGGCGATTGAAGTATACAAATATATTTCATTTAGCAAGTCTCAGAGAACTAGGTTGTTGTTTCCTCAACTTAGTTTTATGATAAATACTCTTTCTTCCTTTGATTTGTTTTGGATTTAGATATCTTGTTTGGAAACTTAAGTTTACTTTTATCAAATGAAGGTTTAGATGCCCCCTCACAACAAAGTGCGTCAAATGTTATGGAATAAGAGCTTTCTCGATATGGAAACTCGATTTGACAACTTTAAGTTTGAAACAAGTATGTTTTTGAAATAAAATCCATTTGATTAGAGGACATTTTGATACGTGTGATGGTGTTACCTGATTCTGATAGGAAAGATGTGTTAATCCTTTGACTAGTTTTTGGCTTTTGACAACTTTGTTCTAAGAAAATCTTGCTTTTGAAGTAGTTTTGATACTCTGATTTTAAATTTTTGTCTGATGGAGTTCAAGTGAGGAAAAATGGCTTCCTAAACTGTTCTTAGAATTTTTCAAAAAAGTTTCTTCTTTTCTCTCTGTTTTCTTAGTTTCGGTTATGCGCTAAACCAGAAACCCAATGCACTACCAAATGTCTTCAATGCACTAAGCTACCTTTCTAACGCGCTAACTTGGACTGTTTGATTTTGATCTAGTTTTAAAAGCTATGCACTAATATGTCCTATCAATGCGCCAACTTTTGATCTCAACATGCTAGTGTTTGAATTCAACGCGCTAAGTTGTTGTTCTAACACGCTAGGTTGTTTTCAGCAAGTGCTAAGGTTTGAATTTTGAAGGCTGGGATTGTTTATGCGCTAAGTTGAAGCTTTCACATGCTAAAAGAAGGTTCCAAAGCGCTAAGATGTTGCTCTTACACGCTAAACTGCCCTAGTTGTTTTAACTTGGTGGTTTTTCTATGATTTTTGAATTCTTATCAACTTTGATGGACGATTTTCTGAAGTATAACATGAAAAAATAGCATAAAAGAGATAACCCTTTTGCCTAGTCTAAACAAAGTGTATATTCTATGAGGATGTGTTCAAATCCTCAGTGTTTCAACAGGTTTTGATATAGATAAAACAATTCAGTCAAACTCTTTCTTCAAGGGTCATCGACAATACCATAGCTCACTAATCTCGATACTCCATCAACTCAAACAGCCTTGTCAACCCCTAGGGGGTGCCCATTTTTTTTGCCTTTTGCCAGAAATTAACTCAAAGTGAATTGCTTCACAATTGAGTAGTTATCTTGGGAGATATATGGTTAGTAATCTTGGGGGCGGATTCTTCCCCACCCTTGCACTATGATACTGCAAATGTTTGGATATTGAATCGGCTCAAGGTTTCTAATGTTAAAATTCATAATCAGGCTTCTTGTTTGGCCATTAGTGATAAAATCCCTCAGGAGGCTTCCCAACCTTTAGAACAAAGGCTTTACATATTGTGAAGATACTGGGGGAAGGCTAATCGCTGCGCACAACCATTGAAAAGGACTTTCGTCACTTTCCACTTTTGATTATAGTGGGTTGGAACACTTGGCCTCAAAGTTGTTCCCCACTTAGGTCGTTCCCGTCACACCAGCCAAAAATGGCTTTAAGAGTTTGTTGACTCCTCAGGAGGCCAGGCCTGCTAAAGGATTTAAAGTGTTGTAAACACTAAAAGCATAAGAGTGGTTTGGCTTTTTGATCACCCAGTTAAGGAGAGAGCATATACCTTCCACTTTCAAAGCTGTTCTTTTTAGCCTTTTATCTCAATGATTTGTTTAAAATCTATATGGAGATATTGCTCCACAAAAACATGATGTTTATTTTATTTCCTCAAATCAGTGATTGTCTATTCTAGTAAAGAAACCTAGTCAACAAAGCAAAAATTTTGATTTTTGGTCAACAAAAGAAATCGACAAAAGGGGCAGAACTTCCCTCTTTTACTTTGAATAAACTGGACAAGTGAGGTTCTTTTTCCTTGCAAAAATTAAAGTTGATCCTTATAATCACCAAATGATGGTGAGGTTCTTTTTAAAACTCCTTTGCAAAAATGAAAGTTTGTTGGTTCTTTTTAAATGCCCAAACGAAAATTTTCTCCTAAGAAAGCAAGAAAGATTCTTGTTGTTGTTCTTTTTAGGTGACCAAAACGAAATGTGAGTTCAATTTTAAAGAAGAAATGAAAGAAATTTTAATTTTTTAACTAACTTAGCAAAGCTAGTAGAAAAATTAAACTATTTTAATCCTTAAGTAAAATAAAACCTAAACCTACAATCCAACTGTTAGTAAACTGCAGAAACCAGTTAGTCAGTTAGCAAAAAGATGGTTTTGTGGACTTCCACAAGTCTAGTTTTTGGAGCCTCTGTTACAAATTATTTCCTTCTTTATGTCTGTGATGCACTACAAAATGCACTGAATGTGTTGAAGTATTAACCGGATGCACTATCAAACAGAACCGACGCGCTAAGTTGTTTGCCAAATGCGTTGGACTGTTAAATTCCCGTGTTGAAAGCTATAGGAAAGATTAAAAATTCTATGCGCTAAGGGTTCCCACGCGCTAAGTTATAAGTCCAACATGCTGAACAATAGACCGGATGCATTGAATTGTTAACTAGATGTGCTAAGAGATATTCCCTACACGCCGATTCTCATTTCCCACATACCTACAAAGTTGGTCATATTAAAAAACCGATTTGATTAATGGGGTCGGGCCCCATGGTGGGCGCCAGAAATGTATGCAAGAAAAGTGGTTCAATGAAACTGAAATTGTGAAAATATTCAAAGACTTTCCCACACACCCATGGGACTCTTGGTGCAAGTTATGGAGCCATGAGGAATAGCTCAACTTCCCAAGGATTGTTCCATGGTTCTCTATCTCACAAGGTCCCTCAAGCCAATGCCTTTTCTCTCAGATCATTGAGCAAAGTGACTTAGGGATGACAAATGCAAGAATGAGGGATGCTTTAGATCAAATTTGGTATGAATGCATCCTATTTATGCATGATTCTAACAAATGAATTAAACTAGATGATAAGATGACAAGGTTAGTAACAATACTATCCTAACATGATATACTAGTTATATGATTTAAGCTAAGATGATAGAAATGCTTCTAAAATGATTATTATATTTATTTCTATTACAAAGAGAGGCTAGATGCTTGTTAAAATTGAGTATAAGTATGATGCTAAAGACTTGGATCATAAAATGGAGGGATGAGGGCTCTATTTATAGAAGAAACAGGGCAATGGATGGTTAGGATTGAAGGATCTTATCAAGGGTCAGGATTGAAAGTTATCAATCCATGTTTACAATTCTCACCAATGAAATGGTGATAATTGTCAACATAAGACTACTTGAGAGGAGATATAAGAAGCATTAAATGCTTGAAAAGACATCATGGTTACCTTAGGAGGTAAGGGTTAAGGTTAGGTTAAGGTTATCCATTGGATAAAGCTTTACCCCAAGGGTTAAACTCTTGTGCAAATGTTAAGGAGATAACCATGGTCAAAGCAATGAATGCTTGATGAGACCCTTGGGTTAGATGAGGGTTGAGTTAGGCAAAAAGTCTCTAACCATGCCACAAAGGGTTAGTTAACCATTAATGGTTTGAAAGACTTTGGGGAAAAATTTGTAAGAGTCCTTCCAAATTTGGGGATATTCAACAAGTTAGCTTGTTGAAGGCATAAAGGCTTTAATGCCTTTGCAAGACTTTACTCCAAATTTGAGAAGTGACCTCCTCAAATTTAGGGAAAGGGGATAATTGAAGGGTTTAGGTTAATTGTTTAGGATTAGAGGGATTCTAGAAGAATTTAGGAAGAGGGTTAGGAGGAAAGTGGGAGATGTAGGAAAATGCAAGTGGGTGAGGGGTAATAGGTTTTAATTAAAATAAATTGCTTTATTTTAATTTAGTTGCAAGTGGGAGATTTAAATAAATTAGATTTATTTATTTGGGGTGAATTATTTAATTAAATGTAAATTTAATTAAAAATAGAGAGAAGGGATTTACTTAAATAAAATGATTTATTCAATTAAATGATATAAAGAGGCTTAAGTGAATTTTAAATAAATAAATTGAATAAATTATTTTATTAAAATAGAGGAATGTGGATGATTTAATTAAATTAGATTTAAATAAATAGAGGAATGAGAATAAAATGAACATTAAATATTCATTTAGGAATATGGTCATTTTTATACGTCTACAGATAGATATTGAGAGAGACATGCTAATAAAAAGTTATGGACACTTTCTATGGAAGAAAACAAGACAATCATAAATGCTTTGCAAAAAAGATAGGATGTGGATGGTGTTGGAATTTTGATGATGTTTTGATTGTCGTTGATGGACACACATTTTCTTGATGTATGAGTTATGTTCAACCAGTAATTGTTCCAACCGGTATTATGTATTATAGTTTTTAGACTATCGGTGTTTTGCAGAAGATATTTACTGGTCACAAATTGACTGAAGACCTCAAGCGGTATGGAGAACCCAAGCAGTATGAAGACCTCAAGCGGTTCGAGGATCTCAAGCAGTAGGAAGGAACAAAACGGTAGTTAACATTTTCCAGTCTTCATTTTTGACAACCGATAATCTGTATATTGTATGAACCAGTATTTCTCTGTGATGAGTTACCAACAGGTATTTCTATGATGAGTTATCATCCACCGACACTTTGGCAGTGATTCTATGTTGTGTTAACAAATGTGTCTAGATGCACTAAACCTAGGAACTTGTAGTTTAATCCTATTGAACAGACATGAAATCAATTTCCTTCATAAGGACATCATGTCTAGGGTTTGTATGGATCAGTGATGTATGATGTATGAAAAGGTTATGTTCGATCTTTGCAGAGAATATTAGGTCTATGTTAAGAGTTAGAGTGTGGAGATATTGAAGACTAAAGTAATGTTGAAATGCATTAACAATGAGCTATCAAGGATCTAACCAAGCATATTGTGCTATTATCTACATCACTCACTTGTTGATTAGTCACATCTTTGACAAGTCTGAGACCCTTAACCGGGTAGGCCCAACAAAGCCTTTGTGAATCCTCTAACAAGGTGGTTCACAACTGTGGATCTGAAATCCTTTAATAAGGTAGTCTTTAACAGGACTTATCTCCTAACAAAGATCTAGATTCCTAACAGGATTTGTTCTAGTGAAGAACATTGTATGACCTTAACCGGTCTGGTTTCTATTCTACAAATAGTTACTTGTGAGATTCTGCTCACCATGGTTTTTCCCATTTGGGTTTCCACGTCAAATATCTTTTGTTATGGTGATTGTGGTTTTGTGGGTGAATGCTTTACTTGCTATTTGGTTTGCATTTATCTTAACCGGTTTATTAGTGAATCTGTTATAACGGTTATCTATTGGCATATGCACACTCCAATGAGACAATGTATGTGATTGAAGGTTTTGTCATTGATGGCAACCTTACAATCCTATGGCACCGGCAAGGCATTATGCTGGCAAGGCATTACACCGGCAAGATAGTTCACCGGCATCAACTATCACACTCTACACCTGCACTCAGGACACCAGCACCGACACGGAGAAAGGAAGTATACCGGCACAGAGGCCGACAGGATTTTGTTATATTATATTTTGTTTATTATTGTAAAAACTTTGTAAGCCGACTTGGCATGTTGTAAAATGACTCTTATATATAAAAGAGATCATTGTAGACATTTTGTAAGGAAGTGAAAAAGTTAAGAAAGTGATGTATGTGAAATATAGGTTAGAGGGTTTATGTAAGAAGCAGAGCAGCAACTAGTACTGGATCAGGCATTATAGATGCTATTGTAAAGCAGTACAAGATATTGGATTTGTATAATCCACATTGTAAGTCAGTGAGACTTCCCATTGAGCAGTGAGCTCTAGGCAGTTGGCCTTCCTGCATGTGCAGGCCCCTCTTGTAAGTAATATTCTCTTATTGGCTAGTAAGTGGATATTGTGGGTCACAAATCCCACAAATACCGGTTAGATACTGATTCACCCCCCCTCTCAGTATCTATGGGAATCCTAACAATTGGTATTAGAGCTTGGTCCTCTATTTTCAGAAGCCTAACAGCTTGAGGAAGATCTTGACACCAGTAAAGGTGGAAAATTTGACGAAGCAACTTGAAGGAGCTCTCTCGGACTATGATACAGAAAAATTGAAAAATATCAAACTAGAAGATGATTTAAAGGCAGCTCAGGATATCATTCAGGCACTTCAAGAAAATCTTACTATTGCAAGAAATAAGAGAAGAGAACTTTGTGAAAAGATGCAAAATGAGAATGATGAAAAGGAATCACTTAATGATCAGATAAGCAAGCTAAAACTGGAGAAAATGACAACAAAGAATGAGATGTAGGATATGACTATGAGATTTTGTAAAGAGATTGAGGATAGAAAGAAGAATGAAGAAGAATTGACCAGAAGACTAAGTGATGTAGCAAATAAGAACACAAAACTTAGATATGAAAATGATTTATTGAAGATAGATCTGATGCACACTCAGAATGACTCCAATGAACTGATGAGACAGAAAGAAGTCTTAGAAAGAGAACTAGAAACTGCAAATCAACATAAAGAAAAATTCAAGAAAAGCTCAGAGGATCTTGGTACCTTGTTGAATAATCAAAAACCTAAAGGTGACACTTCTGGAATTGGCTTTGAAGTTGGTGAAAGCTCTGGTACTACAAATACTCAGGATCACAACAAACCGATAAGCTAACCTAATGCTTATAAATTCAATTGAAAATGTTTTAACTGTAATAAGTATGGTCATAGAGAAAATGAATGTAGATCTAGAAATTATCAGAATATCAACACACCCACCGGTCAATGATCAAAATGCAACAAAGTTCGTCACAACACTGAAAATTGCAGAATGAATGTGAAATGTTATGTTTGTGGAAAATTTGGACATTTATCTAATCAATGAAGAACACAAACCGGCATAGGTTATGGGAAAGCTATTGAGCAGAATAATGTAACTTGTTATGCATGTAACAATACTAGGCATATTGCAAAATTCTGTAGAAGTAAAGGATCACCAGTAGACAACAAAAGTTCTAGCTTGAAGGGTAAAGAAAAAGTTGAAGAGGTTAAGCAAGAATTCTCAAAACAATGGATTAGAAAAGCTGATCTAAATATTAGGAATACTCCTCCACTGGTAGAACCAGTCAATGCTTCATCGACAAGATAGAGTGATGCTTCATCAGCAGGACAGAGCAGTGCTCCATCGGCAGGAAGTTCTTCATCGAACTAAAGAAAGTTTCCTTGAGGGTTTGGCAATCTAATAACACACGTGCTATTATTCCCTTGGTTAGAGATAAGAAGTTGAAAATTACTTTATTACTGACAAACAATGTTAAGTGAATACTTAACCAGCATGCATTTAATGTGGTAGATGGCAAAAAAACACTATAAATTTGAGGTTTTGGCTCCATTTCATTTTACCAAGATTTCAAACCTACAAAGAGCGCGAAGATTCCGAGCTAAGGCATTTCGAGCAAGAGGCAAGAACACTTCAAGCAATCATCCATCTTAAAAGCATTAAAATGTATTTTATAATGGCATCCACCTCTACACTTGAATATATAGCAAATCCTACTGTTGTCGAAGTTATAAAAAAGACATAGGTCCGTATTTCAATTAGTTCCCAAAGTAGCAAAGAAAGATGATAACTTAGGTGCTTTTTCTCAAATTCCTAAGTTGTTTATGCTGGAGACCCCAGAATTTACATTCACTGCAACATTGAGGAACTAGGAGATGAAGAGATTAAAACCATGTTTAAAATTGTCATATGTGATGAATCCGACAATGTAAAAGATGAACATAAGATCATTGAAACCCTAGGATTTACAGATATCCTTAGCATTCTTGAATTCCCCAAGGATGTGATTAGGATAGTTTTAAGCAGGGTACATGGTGAATTTTTCTAGTTAGATACAATTCACAAAATCACCAAGGAAGCTATGAAAGTTGTCACGGGGTTACCGACCACCAGTAAAAGGCCAAACAAGACTAAAAAGGTCTCCAATGACCTAGTTATAAACCTAACTGGTGCAACATCCGATAGAAGGTCCTTAAGAGTAAATGATGTAACAGATATTAATGTAAGATTTATCAGCACGATATTAGGATATAAGGCTACTCATGCAAATAGACTCAATTTAGTTTCAAGTCTATGCATTAAGAGTGCTTATGATATGGTCATGGATAATGTGAAGATTGATGTATGTGAGTGGTTGAAGGATGAATTAATTGACAACTTAGGCAAGATTAAGAAGGACAAGAAAGGAACTTTTAAATTTGGAAATCTGCTAGTATGTCTGATGCTACATATAACCAAATAGGTTCCCTGTATAGGCTACAAAGAACTTGGATATGATAGACCGATAAGTAAATAGTTAACAAAACTATTCAATAACATGGGAGAAGATAAGGAAAACAATATCCATGATTTCTTTCAAGCACTTAAATCCAAAATGAAGAAAAGAATCAGATTATCACAAAAGATTGTTGACAAATATAAGGATGAAATATGCTTTGTAATCAAGAAGGATAAGATCTGGATGGAAGCAGTCATCCCTAGGATAGTTTGGGTAATAGAGATGGGCTACGAAACAGATGATCATATAATTGAAACTTATGCTAAAGCACTTCTGGAAGCCCCTAAAGAACCTAAGGAAGAAGTATTTGGTAGTGCAAAAACTATTGAAAGCCAAATACAATCTAAGAAAAGAGTGAAAAAGGTTCAGGCAGTTGTAAGGAAAGGTTCTAGGCAAGCAAAGGAAATCAAGGATAAAATAATGGAACAAACTGGTATAATAGAGGATGAGTTAGCAGCTCCACAACTTGAAACTCACCTATCACCGGTAGGTACTTCTTCAAAGAATGACATGCTTGCAACTTTCAAGAGAGTTGTAAGGAAAAGAGATCCCTCACCGGAAACCACACCCTCACCTAGGAGGAAAAGACAAAAACAACAAGTAGTGAGATCTCCGGTAAGAAAGGCTACACCAAAGAAGAAGAAACTGACACCCAAGAAGAAGAAGAGGACAAATAAGGACTTGGCCCCTCTTGACATACTATTGAATGAAATTATAGAGGAAGGGAAATTGAAGAATATAGAGAAAATATATGACACTCTGACAGCTGATGAAAAAGAACAAGTAGAAAACAGTGTTATATTGCATATGGACATTTATAAGAAATTTTTTATGGAAGTAGTAGATGAAGTACCAGATGAACTATTTAAGAGATTGGAAGCGAGGAGACAAGCAGTAGTAGAACTTGACAAGAAAATAAAGTTAGAAAAGCTACTTGTTGTATACCCGGTGAATTCACCCAAAGAAATTGATGACTTAATTGCTAAAGCCAACCAATTAGTATTTTCTACTACACATTGGCACATTGCTTTAATGGTTGGAAGAGTTAATGAGGTGACTGAGGAGACAGAAAATGCATGGGACATTTTTCTAGTGGACAAAGAAAAACAAGAAGAATACATGAGCCACAAACCTATAAAGGTATATCAGAAAGAAAGGGACAAGGGTAAAGGTAAACTTGGTGGACCACCCAATATCAAGGTTAAAGACAACTTACCCCCACCTCATTTGATTACTCCACTAGTAACAACAACAACTACAAAAGATCAACCGGTAGTTGAAAGTATGGATGTAGAGGATGTCAATCCTAATCCTGAAGTCTTATATACAGTGGATGTTGATACTCCAAAGATCAACATTTTGGTAGATAAAGATATAGTTGAAAAAACTAACATGGCTAGTGAGCCTCTAGTAGCTGAGCAAACTGATAACACACAAGAGAAACCGACAGATGACAAAGAGAAATAGGTAGAGACTCAGATGCAAACTGAGACAATGCAACAAACAGAGAAACAAACAGAGCAAAAGACCCCTGAATAGGAACAGCAACAGAAACAGGAACAAGTTCATAAGGAAATAGTGCCACCGGCAACTGGAGAAGTAGAAAAACCATTGCTTAAGGAAATGCAAACACAAACAGACCTACCAAAGGTTAATACAAGCTTGGTTAGTTCCACTGGTGGTACTCAAAATGTAGGTTCATCATTAGGCTACAAATCAACTAATGTGACTGTAGTACTATTGGATTCAATTAAAAAGATAATAGATTGTAGCTCACAAGCTTATAAGGCAATAGATGACACAATACCAATGTTGAAGGTAATTGTTCCTAACTATAATATAGACAATAAATATTCTTTAGGACAACTTGATACCTTGTGTAATTATATCACAAAAAACATTGAGAAAATAAAGGAAGAGACATTGAAGGACAAATTGGAAATTGAAAACCAAAAAATCTTTGATGAGCAGATAAAGAAGTGTACTAGAGATTTTGACACACTTCTACCGGAACTGTGTAATTTATTGAAAGAGTACAAAACTCTATATAAAGACACCTGTAAGACAAACTTTTTGACTGTAGATATAGATAAGAAGATGAGCAAGGTACAGGATGAAATCAATAAACTTGCAAATAATTTTGTTAACTCACCTGATACATTATCAGTTTTTGAACAGAAGATAACAACTTTTGAGGAAGAATTACTTAAATTAGAAAGAGAAAAAGAGAGAATAGTGAATAAGGCAAAGCATCTAAGATTAAAATTGAGTCCAAGATTGGACTATATAGCATCATTATGAAAGGAAGTATCTGAGGCACTAATACAGGGATAGAAAACTCTGGCAGAGCATTTGCAGCATCTCACCGGTACAGTTAAAAGAACAGAGACAGTAAAAAGTTTATGGAGAGTATAAACTTGATTTTGGTGGATCTATTTCAAACTGTAACTACTCAGTTACAAAGTTGAAACTACAAACTCTACTGACATCTTGACAACCTTTGTCATTGATGCCAAAGGGGGAGTAGTGGGATGAGAAAATTCAACATCACAGGAATCATATGCTCAGGGGGAGCACACACATTTTTGATAATATTTTTGGACTTCACATTTTTGGATACACTTTTGAAATTTCTCATGAGTTTTGCCATCAATACCAAAGGGGGAGATTGTTGGCATATGCACACTCTAATGAGACATTGTAGGTGATTGAAGGTTTTGTCATTGATGGCAACCTTACAATCCTATGGCACTGGCAAGGCATTATATCGGCAAGATAGTTCACCGACATCAACGATCACACTCTACACCGGCACTCAGGACACCAGCACCGGCACATAGAAAGGAAGTATACTAGTATAGAGGCCAACAGGATTTTTTTATATTATATTTTGTTTATTATTGTAAAAAATTTGTAAGCCGACTTGGCATGTTGTAAAATGACTCTTATATATAAAAGAGATCAATGTAGACATTTTGTAAGGAAGTGAAAAAAGTTAAGAAAGTGATGTATGCGAAATATTAAGGCAGACCTATTATGTGAAATATAGGTTAGAGGGTTTATGTAAGAAGCAGAGTAGCAACCAATACTGGATCAAGCATTATAGATGCTATTGTAAAGCAGTACAAGATATTGGATTTGTATAATCCACATTGTAAGTTAGTGAGACTTCCCATTGAGCAGTGAGCTCTAGGTAGTTGGCCTTCTTGCATGTGCAGGCCCCTCTTGTAAGTAATATTCTCTTATTGGCCAGTAAGTGGATATTGTGGGTCACAAATCCCACTGAGGTTTTTCCCACACCAGGTTTCCTCGTTAAATCTTTGTGTCATGGTGTGCTTTTCATGTGGATGTTTTTAATTATGTTTATTGCATTATTTATTGCATATTGGTACACTGTTACAATATGTTCTGCATTTTTTAATATAAAATATTCTATATACCGGTTAGATACTGATTCACCCCCCCTCTCAGTATCTGTGGGAATCCTAACATTATCTGCTAAACTATTTAAGAGTTTGAGTTCAGTATTTTTTGGTATACTAATTCACCCCCACTCCCCCTCTTAGTATTCATCAGATGGTACAATAGAATGGATAAATATTGGTAAGTATTTGGTTCTATATATTTAATTTCTAGTTAAAACTGATTTGTTGTAATTTCATACCCTTAAGCCATCCTCTTAGGACCCCTTAAGTCATCCTATTTGTTCCTCTCAATACATACTATTAGGTCTCCTTAAGACAGGTCCTCTTAGGTCCACTTAAGACAAATCATCTTAGGTCCCCTTAAGGCATACTCTTTCTCTTTGCTCTCCTAAAGACTTATTCCTACCCACCCTTAATCCATCTCTCTTTAAGTCATGGCACATACTTTATGTTTCATTTTAAGTCATTTACTAATTATAAAATCTAATCTAATCATTTTTGTTTCAAGTCTTGTATAACTAGATGACATTGGTGACTACTACAATTTGTGCATTCAACTAGTGACAAAATAAAATATTATTTCCCTAAGATGGTAAGATCCAATTGTCTAACTTTATTTAAATTTAAATTTTCTTGCATGATCTAGAGTTGTGATAATTTACTTACATTTATTATTTTTTGCAAGTTACAAGAAGATCATGATGGTATCTATACTAATTATATAGATATATGTTTCATTTGTTTATTTTCATTGGTTTGCATCTATGCTTGTATAAATGAAATACAACTGGATACATATTTTCAACTCTTTATGAGAGTTGATAGGCTTTTAATCATGATGACCACAATCTCTCTTAGTTTTGTCTCATATTCAAGATGATAATAATAAAAAAAGAATGAATCTTCATTATTTCAATATGTGTATCATTAATTCTATTTTCTCCTTTTTATCTTATTTCATTATAAGAATTATATTGTAAATATATATTTACTGTATATAAACATTAGCCTAGCTCAATCAAAGCAAATAATGTAGATAGGAATTTGGAAATCATCAAAGCAATATAAACATTAGCCTAGCTCAATCACAAAAACTAAATTGCAATGATAAAACCTAATTTCATTCAATGAAAACATGAAGACAAGACATTCAAAATGAGATCTAAGCAAACCAAATGCAGATGTCTCCTTCATGTGGCTCCATTGTCCTTCTTTCTCCTTCAAATTGCTTTGTTTTGTGGTGTAGCATAGGAATTCGGGAATCATCACAAGCAATATAAAAACTAATCTAGCCCAATCACGAAAGCTTAAATGTAATGATCTATCCTAAACACATTCAATAAAGACATAAAGATAAAACATTCAAAAGTAAATACTATGCAAACCATATGTGGATATGAATGCTTCCTTCATGCGGCTCCATTGTTCTTCTTTCCTCTCCAAATAGTTTTTATTGTGGATCTCACCTACAAGTGCACACACATGATTGAAAGCAAGCAGACAAGATGGTTGATCAAGAGTACTCAAAATGTGATTGATTAGAAATTCGATAATCTGATTAGGGATCAAGAATCAAGGGATTTGATTGAATAAATTCATCCAATTTATAGATAAATTGGAGAAATGATCAAATTAGCATGATAATGATTCGAATGGAAATTCAAATCAAGAATAGCAAAATTATGACATGTGTATGACAAATTGCTATGCAAGGATTTATGACAATTTATGACAAATTGCTATGCAAGGATTGATTGACATGAATTTGAAATAGAAATAGACATTTAGGAATTTAGGAGAAATTAGAAAATTAGGTTAGAAATGATGACTTGGAAATTAGGAAATTGATGCCAATTAGGTAAATTAATTAATAATTTCTCATTCATTAATTAATTTACAAAAATAGGAGGAATTAATTAGCCAATTAAATAATAATTTAATTGTGACAAGAAGACCTAGGATAAATAAATAAATTATTTAACCTAGAGGGAAAATGCCAAACAAGATTAAATGAATAAATCATAAAACCTTGGAAGATGAATTAGAAATGCAAAGACGACAATTAGGTCTTGACAAAGGATAATTGATATCGATTCGATCATGATTTTGGATTGATAAATGATTTGATTGAGATTGGTTGACAAAAATCAATGACAAATTGACCAAATTGACATGATTGAAAAGGACAAGGATCGATGACGAATCGATCGCAATATGACAAGATTGACAAGGACAAAGATCGACCAAAATCATGACTGAAGATTGTTGCTGACAAGACCAAATTCGAAAGTGAGACAGATGAAGAATGTAGAAGAATGACTCGATGCTCGCAAATGATAAAAACCAAGTGCATGACATAGGAGAAATGTTAATGTGATGCAAAAACCTAAAATGAGACAATGCACAAATGTTAAAGTATGATCCCGCAAGCGTTGACCATTTTTAGGTGTCTACATTTTGCCCCTCTTTGAGACAATGCGATTTTAAGCGTTGTTTCAAAGAATAGTAATGAAAATGCCCTAGACAATGACAATGACATATGCATGCCCCCTCGAGGAATTGGCCGGAAACATGCAGAAAATAGGCCAATTGATCGATAAGAATGATAGGAGACGATAGGATCAAACGGACTGCCAAGACTGATGGAAGAAATGTTAGTAAGAAGAAATTAGACAGAGGATAGTTAGAGACGAAGAAAAACTTGCTTTCAATAATGCACTTTGTAGGTGAGAACCTTTATTTAATGTAGCAAAATGGATGCGTAGCATCATGGCATTGAAGGCCAGAGCTGAAATGCAACCCTTTTTGCAAAAGACAGACACATTGCAGACAAACAACAATCACAACAAAAAAGAAAGAGATCATGAACCATCCCGGTCACCCTAAATCACTCAGTGACATCATCGAGCAACATAGGAACATGACCGAAGCCAAAGATAAATCAATAAAAAGATAAGATGCACAAATCCCAACAAATCAAACAAAACATCTTGATCTTCATTGTCAAAAGTTGAAAGTGTTGATAGGACGATCATGTTGTCTGGTTTCAGGGAATGTGGTACCCCGTCTAAGACAAGACACAGTCTGGTTTCGAGTATACCACACCCTGCATAAGACCCATGATATTAGTGACAAGGACAAATGATATTGATGGTTGATTGATATGACAACTCGGATTAGTTTGAATATCTGGTTTAATTCAAAGAGTTCATCTGTTTACGTGTGATTTCATTAAAGCCCAATGTGTGATTGCGTGTCGTTGGATGTATGCTTAGCGATCTATCTATGCACAAAGGGGATCATTTATTGACAAAATGCTTGTTTTTTGGATTTTAACGTTTTGAAATGTTTTTGTGTTCATTTTTTTAAGGACTTTATTTGACTTTTTAGGGATTTTTTTAAGGACATTTTTCAATTTTTATGATTATTTCAGGACATTTTTTGATTTTTTTGGATTATTTCAGGACATTTTTCAATTTTTATGATTTTGAATTATTTCAAGACATTTTTCAATTTTTTTTTTGAATTTTATGATTTTGCCCCCAATGTCTAGCAAGGCAAGGAATATGACAGGTGAATAAATAGGCTTGCTGAAATGATGGTGGATAGAAGGAAGACAAAGGCCTTTTATCATGGAGACAATGCAGATGCAATTTTCAAGGGCTATTGCGTGATGGGACAAGAGACTGGATATGACAATGTAAAGCAGTGACATGGCATGAGGGACATGTCAAGAGGTTTTTGAAACCATGGTTAAATTTTGCGTCCTTATGTCAGATCAAGATCAAGGGACAGAAAGAGTGTATGGATAGTGATAAGATATGGATAGGATAAGCAAGACCAAGAATGGATAAGGGACATGGACTGAAGGTCGGGATAGGATACGGGATAGTGGCAGAAAGTCGCAATAAGCTAGGGAATATGGATGAAAGGTTATAATAAGAAAATGGATAAAGACCAAAAGCTATGATAGACTAAAAGCTGCAAACAAGATGCACGATGCTCATGAAGATCCTCGGCCTTGTCAAGATCAAAGGTGGAAAGAGGAAATGGACATGAGGGACAATAGGATATGAAGGGTAATGGCAGGGGTTCGATAGGATAATGGAACAATGAAGGACAAAAGGATATGATAGGAGAAAACCTGCCCCCAAGTGTGGTGTGCAAGAAGTTCATAAATTACGCATGATGCCTGTTTGCCAGGTTTTCATCACGGTACTTGCCCAAGGTGCCTGTTTGCCAGGTTTTCACCAATGGACGAATTATTTTTGCTTTACTTTTTTTTCTTTTGGCTTTTTAATTTTTTTTATTTTTCAATTTTTTTTTATTTTTTTTGCATTTTGACTTTTTCAATAGAAGATGGACACATGACAGGGGATGGAAGAAGGACTCAAGCATCTTTTTTTTTTTTTTGGATAGTAGCCTTGAAAAAAAAATGGACCATGATCTTTAAAAGTATGCTCAAAGACGTTGGTAGGATAAGGACATGGAAAATGAGGCGAAACTAAGGCAAGTATTTATGCAAAGGATTGGACCAGAGGGATGGAAGGATGGAAAATATGCATTGGATAATGGATAGGGTATTGGAAGAACTGGGCTTCAGTGGACGGAAATGTTGGCAAGATCGACATTGGCACACACCTTGAGGGGTGATGGACTGATGGAGGAAGAGTGGGTTTTGGATATGGAGATTTTGATGGAGGAATAGCTTGGGATTTTGAGACATAAGGGCCCAAAATGGATGAAGAAGGTGATGGAGGAACCAATTTGAGAGGTTTGGATGGAGGAATAGCAATTTTAGATGCCAATTTTGATGTTTCTTTAGGCTTTTGTGCTTCAAGAAGCCGCTTAGGGATCCACATGGTTTTTGATTTTTCATTCTTTTGTGGTTCCTTGGAGTGCATTGCTTGCACAAGGGATTTCGGAACCCATATATATTTTGACTTTGCTTTATTTTGCTCAGTAGGCCTGTTGGAACCCTAAATTTTGCAATTTTTAGAATTCCAGATTCCAAGACAAGGAACAAGAAAAATTATATATATATATATATATATATATATATATATATATATTGAATAGGTACAAGTAATATGTTTTATATTTGTTGCACAATATGAAACCATAACATAAACACAATAATGGGCATAAAAAATGGATTGTGAAGCACCAAATGGGGTATTTACATCATTTAAAGACCATTTATCCATTATATACCCATAAAATAGCCTTAAAATACCTCTAATATTTCTAAACAACTTGTAAAGTGACAATTAATTACATAAACTAAGGCAATTTCGGGATTTGGAATTATTTTTATTAAAAAGGGGGTGTCTTTTCACCCAAAGGGGTATGAAAACCATTCAAACACATATATATGTGTGATGTAAAATGTAAAGAGAGAAGAAAAAGAGAGAATAGAGAGATACAATAGGTGGAGGCAAATTTTGTACTTTTCAACTTTTTATCAAAAATAACCAGCTGCATTTTCTTTCTCATATGTGTTGAGAGTTAACATATTTTCAGAAGGCAGTTGCTTGTGATATTATCTAAAGGAGATAAGGTTATTTGTGTTCTTCCAGTGAAATTTTGTGTTTCATATTGTAGATTTGGATAAAAAAAGATTTACTTGTGAATTGTAATTGTTCTATGTATTTCTTCCTTGGATGGTCTCTTAAAGTTAGGGTTAAACTCATTCAAGCGGTTTACAATATAAACATCAAAATAGAGCTCATAAGAAACAGTAACTGACAGACTTACCAAAAGGGGTGGGTTTAAAAATTGTCTCATAAGTTTACACAATAAGTCCTGAAGAAATATAAGACTCTGTAGCCCAAATAAGAGGGAAGGCACTGGTCATTTGTAAACAAACCCTTTAACCATACCAATTACCCTTTACTTTTAAGCATTAGGATTAGTAGAGTAGGTATAGTAGGTAATTTAGCCAAAGTGTAACATATATACTTTTACAAGATACATAGATCAATACACACATCTGAAATCAATCTGTTTAAGAAACTTATGCCATTCTAAGACTAGGAGATATCAGATTAAGACACTAAATCTGCTATAAAAAGCATTAGCTGAAGGAACAACTAGTGAGTAGGTATACCCGCCTAGGTCCTGCAGAGCCTAAAGTGAGAGAGTTAGTAACCAAATAGGTTCACTCTATAAGTTGGCCAAGTCAATTGGAGGGTTGATCATAGGAGTTGGCATTTCCTTAGAACCTATCCAATCTGTTGATTTGAGACCCAACAGATTGGCGACTCTGCTGGGGAAGAATTATTAAGACTCTATTGTGGGAGAGAACTCAGAAGAAAGAAATAACTTATGTCCTCTATGAAAGAGGTGGCGACTCTGTAAAAAGGAAAATTAAATGAAAAAGATTAGTAGCATTTAGTATGTTTCAATATCCATATTTTTATGGAGAAGCATCTTTAGAAAAATATGCACAATGGCAACCACAACCACAAAGAGGCAAGAATATTCCAAGAAGTTTTAAGCCATTGGATTTCGGTAACATCCCTGAGTATCCATATGCATTTCCTTGTGAGTTGAAGATCTGTATGCCGAGGTTTCATGGAGATGAAAGGGAATCATCAATTGGGCATCTAAAATCATTTTATTGGTTTATTGAGACCTTCAGAATCTACTCAGAAGAAACGATCATAAAATGGTTTGTACTAACATTGGAGGATGTTGCAAAGCAGTCATTCAACTTGTTACCCCCACAAAGTATCTCATCATGGGAAGAACTTGAGTGGTGGTTCATGGAAGAATTCTACGGTGTAATTGAGGACAACACTTCAGTTGCTAGCCCTTCAATTGGTTCTCCATACCAAAATCAGATTCAATCGGATTATGATTGTGGCAATGCAATCTACAACATAACAAGAAAGGAAGGTGAATCTATAGAAAAATTGATTGGCAGAATAATGGTGACTTATTTCCAAATGCCTGATAATATGCAACTTAATTCAGCTATACTGGAGGAATTGATCGTGAGAGAATTTGGGTCTGACAATTTGGAATCAGCATGTTCAATTCTTAAAAAATTGAATAAAAAACTACATGATTTGCGTGAGATGAGTAACATCAATATAAGAGATGCAAATGAAGATGAATATATAGAAGAATCAGTTATCCATTTGGAAGTCCCATATGATGAAGAAGCAATTGATGATGTTTGTGAGTACAAGTCAGAACCTGAAGAAATTGTTGCTAACATTGATGAAGAATATTGTACTAGTCATGAGGAAAGTGAATACATACTTGAGTACCTTGATGATACAATTGATAAAGAAGAGGTATGCAAATTTGAAAATGGCTTTCAAATATTTTCAAACCCCTTATGTGATGAAGTGATAGAGGAAAATCATATTCCCTACTGCCATGGTATGTGTGAAAAGGATTTTCATGTATTCTCAAATCCTTTATATGATGAAGAAGAAAAAATTGCAAACAGTATGGACAATACAAACATGTGTGAAGACAACATGGGTAATAATATGACTAAGTCACGTTATAAAAGGACCACAAAAATAACAGAGTTACAAAAGGAAGGTACATCACATAGAGATAAAATAAAAGGTGAAAAGAAGTACCAGTTAGATAATATGCAGCATTCCAATAAAATAGAGATGAAGAATATGCGGATGCCACAAGAAGCAAACTTTTGTAAAAGTATAAATACCATTTCCTATGGAATAGGGGATAATGGTAATCCAGGTGAAATAAAGAATCCCTATAAAATAAGGATGGATGATGCATCTTATGACAGGAATTGCCAATTAGGTGATATCAATAATTTCAAAGTTTTTATACTACTTCATGATGAGAATCAAATGTTTGATAGAGGAAAGAATTAGTGTTCAGTTTTTGGGGCTTGAGGCCACCAAAATAGGTCAATGAATAAGGCACATGGTCTACTCTACCAGAGATCTAAATTCTTGCTATGCCCGCAAGGGGCATACATCCCCAGACAGAGCCACTGTTGGAACCCTAAATTTTGCAATTTTTAGAATTCCAGATTCCAAGACAAGGAACAAGAAAAATTATATATATATATATATATATATATATATATATATATATTGAATAGGTACAAGTAATATGTTTTATATTTGTTGCACAATATGAAACCATAACATAAACACAATAATGGGCATAAAAAATGGATTGTGAAGCACCAAATGGGGTATTTACATCATTTAAAGACCATTTATCCATTATATACCCATAAAATAGCCTTAAAATACCTCTAATATGTCTAAACAACTTGTAAAGTGACAATTAATTACATAAACTAAGGCAATTTCGGGATTTGGAATTATTTTTATTAAAAAGGGGGTGTCTTTTCACCCAAAGGGGTATGAAAATCATTCAAACACATATATATGTGTGATGTAAAATGTAAAGAGAGAAGAAAAAGAGAGAATAGAGAGATACAATAGGTGGAGGCAAATTTTGTACTTTTCAACTTTTTATCAAAAATAACCAGCTGCATTTTCTTTCTCATATGTGTTGAGAGTTAACATATTTTCAGAAGGCAGTTGCTTGTGATATTATCTAAAGGAGATAAGGTTATTTGTGTTCTTCCAGTGAAATTTTGTGTTTCATATTGTAGATTTGGATAAAAAAAGATTTACTTGTGAATTGTAATTGTTCTATGTATTTCTTCCTTGGATGGTCTCTTAAAGTTAGGATTAAACTCATTCAAGCGGTTTACAATATAAACATCAAAATAGAGCTCATAAGAAATAGTAACTGACAGACTTACCAAAAGGGGTGGGTTTAAAAATTGTCTCATAAGTTTACACAATAAGTCCTGAAGAAATATAAGACTCTGTAGCCCAAATAAGAGGAAAGGCACTGGTCATTTGTAAACAAACCCTTTAACCATACCAATTACCCTTTACTTTTAAGCATTAGGATTAGTAGAGTAGGTATAGTAGGTAATTTAGCCAAAGTGTAACATATATACTTTTACAAGATACATAGATCAATACACACATCTGAAATCAATCTGTTTAAGAAACTTATGCCATTCTAAGACTAGGAGATATCAGATTAAGACACTAAATCTGCTATAAAAAGCATTAGCTGAAGGAACAACTAGTGAGTAGGTATACCCGCCTAGGTCCTGCAGAGCCTAAAGTGAGAGAGTTAGTAACCAAATAGGTTCACTCTATAAGTTGGCCAAGTCAATTGGAGGGTTGATCATAGGAGTTGGCATTTCCTTAGAACCTATCCAATCTGTTGATTTGAGACCCAACAGGGCCTTTGTGGCCTTTTGGATATTTCTTTTTCTTTATAGATCATATTGTTCTTTGCTTTGACATGTCGATTATATTGGACATGTTGATCCTTGAATACATGTGGATTGCTAGACTTATGACTTTTATACTTGGCATCCAAATTGCTTGGAAGAGGGAATGAATGTCGGTGTGGATGGGAATGATATGGAGGCCTATGGGATGGATGGAAGGTTCTCCAAGATGTGTGCCTTTGCTGATGTTGCATAGGAGATGGAGGGATATAGGGACCTAAGATGGATGGAAGGGATGATGGGGAAGGGATATGTTTTGATTTTGAAGGGATGTTGGATTTAGTAGGGGTACCCATGTCTTGAGGAATTTCATTGAGGCCATGACCTTTAATATTTTCTTTAACATGAAGGGATGCTTGCTTATGGTGATCTACTCCTTTGCCTTTATGAATATCTTGACTTGTAGGATACTCTTTTCTTTGAGAAGAAGATGCGAGTCCATTATGAGGTGGATATGATAGGAGAGAAATAATGAGATCTTGAAGTGGATCGGATTGCACCAAAGTGGAAGAACCCATTATGCATGTTGAGGGTTCATAAACATCTTGCACTGACACATTAGAATCATGAAGGGGATTAGGATCATGAGGGGGATTAGGATTGTGTAGTGGACATGGTTCAATGACAGGCTCTTTAAGAGATGGAATGGGAGAAATAATGGGATCATCAAAAGAAATGAGACCTTGGAGTGGATATGTTGGATTAGGACGTGGAGATGGAGGAACAAGTGGATCTTGTGGAGGATCTGAAGGAATGATAGGGTCTTGTGTTGGAAATGAATTTGGAAGGATACTTTGATCTTGACAAGGAGGAAGATCATTGGATTCCTCTTTAAAATTTCTTTGCTCTTGACTTTTAATGGGATCATCAGAAAGGATGGAAGGGATATCTGGAATGTCAATGGGATTTGAAAGGACATTTTTTTCATGAAATGGAAGGGGATCATTTGGGATTGGATGGACTAGGATATCTTGATCTTGCTCAAGGAATGGAGTGTCAATAGGACTTTGGATAGGATGGACAAGAATAGGGGAATCATCGTGAGTGTCTGGGAACATGGAGTCCTGGTCAACAATTGGATGGGATGATAAGGTTTTGGGATCTTGATCTTGATCTATTTTAAGACATGTTTCTTCATGCTCTAAATTATCCTCTTGACATGGGGTTGGACTTTGGATATGGATGGAGGATTCTGACAAGGAATCAATGTTTTGGCATGAAGGAAATGCACTTTGAACATTTGTGATGGATTCTGGCAAGGAATCAATGCTTGAACATGAGGAAGAGGGACTTCGAATGGGGTCCTCTAAAATAGTTAATGGCAATAAAGTGCATGGTGGCATTGGATCTTGTATTTCTGAAACATGACAAGGATGTGCATCATGAATTGGATTATCTTGGCAATCAATTATGGATAGCCCTTGGGTAATTTCATCCTTTTGTGTATTGTTTGATGAGGACAATATGGAAGGTTCTTGTGAAACTTCTAGAGGTGTAGGGATAGATGCCACTGGAGAGTCAATTTGCTTGTGGGGGGATGAGGCATTGCTAGACATAGTTGTATTATCTTGATCTTCCTCAAAGAACTCACTTGGTAATTTCCTTAAGATCATTGCAATAAAGCCACCTTTCTTTCGAGGTTTTGACATAGTTGTATTTGGAATTTGAACTTGTTTGGAAAGGAGTTGGTTTTGATCTGATGTCATGTTTTGATATTGGACTTGGTTCAATTGTTTTGACATGTTTGAAACTTGGGTCGGTATGTGCTGCAACCTTTGTTTTTGAATGTTTGTTTGTTGTTGTTGATACTGAGTTGTCCATTGAGTTTGTTGTTGATACTTGATAGTCGGTTGGACATATTGTTGAGATTGGACCATTGGTTGTGCTGGTTGTATATGTTGAACAATTGGTTGAACCATTGGTTGTGTCTGTTGGAAATGTTCGAGTTGTTGAACAATTGGTTGTGATGGTTGAAAATCTGATTGATAGTAAACACCTTCTTGTTCTTGATGTGAAGGCACATAATGTTGTTGTCTCTTTTCTTGAAATTGTTTCATCATCTCTATTTGTGAGAGGAGAGCTAGTATGTCTGATCGTTCGATAAGAGATCTTACATCAATTGGCTCAATATTTAGATTTCGACTTGGAAATTTTTGAAACATTTTGGACATTTGTGATCTATTCTTCGCAATGTTTTTCACTCTTTGTTCCAATATCTCCTCTTCTTGAGCTAGTTTCTCCTCTAGTTTTTGTATTTGGAGACTTGTTTCATCATAAAAAGTTTCATCGATATTGCCTTGTTGTTGGGTTCGATATAATTGTGATTGCCATGGATTAAAATTCGATTGCATTGTCGGTTAATATGTCAAACTTTGTTGCATCTTTGGTGCTTGGAACCTTGTTTCAATAGACATGTCACTATGCAAATGCAATATTTTTGGAATTTTTCAAGGGCAATATATGATATGCAACTAAATGCGAACTAAATGAATGAGAATGCAATATATGGCAAGAATGCAACCTATGTTTTTTGGTTGTTTTTCAAGATTTTGACAAACTTTTTGGAATGCAAATCTAAAAGAGACCCTTAGGAAATTGAAATGATGTCTAGACCTCAAAGGACAAAAGGACCAAGTGACAAAAGGACAAAATGACAAAGTCTCCCCTATATGCTTGGATACTAAGCTAGGTTTGACCAAATGACATTGATGACAAAAAGACAAAAGTTTGATAAGGTCTAGACTTCCTAACAATGACTTAGGGTTGTATCAAAGATTTGCATTACTCAAGTATGACAAAACCTAGTTTTGGCACTATATGCAAAGGGACAATTACTATGCAAATGACTCTAATATGATATGATAATGACCTAAGCTTGATGAAGAGACCTAGGGCATGCAATGTATGACAATGGTATTACTCTAATGCAAGAGGACACATGCAAATGGATGACCCTTATTTGACTTAGGTGAAACCTAACCTTGGTACTTGACAATGAACTTTGCAAAATGCAACCTAGGATGAACCTAAATGTAAGTGACATGAATGTTGAGACAAGATTTTGACCAATGTTTGATAACCATGTTTGAAGGTGTTTTGAAGTTTGTTGGATGAAATGCTCTTATGTTTAACCTTGTTTTGAATCAATTTGTCTTGTTTTTGAAATGAGATGCAATTCAACTTTTGACAAGTAAAGAAGACAAGATATTTTTAACATAGACTCAAGACAATCATGCTCATTCACACATTTCTTATGGTAGGCAAGGACATTAGGTACTTAAGAGGTAGACTTGTTATGGGATTCAAGGAGAATACATAGATGCTTGACCCCACGGGCTCCCCTCCATGGCACTCACTTCTCAGGGCAGCCAAGCATCAGTCCCCATGGAAATCTCCCCATGGTGAACTTAGCATCTCTTCCAAGTATCTAAACTTGTCCTTCTCAAGCAACTAGAAGGGTTTTTGGCCTCTAAAAACAAGGTGTTTAGTAAGGATTTCTGTTAAGCGTTACTCCTTGATGTCACACAAGCATGATTGAGACATTAAGCCCATCAAGATACCAAACAAATGTAGTCGTGCAAGCATGATTTAGACCGTGAGGTCCTACTTAGATGTTGATATGAGAAAGCATTCAAGGGTCATCACTTCCCAAGTAACTGCAATTCCCACGTAACCCTTCCTTCAAAGCTTTCGCTCATCGGGTATTTGTTTATAGTGAGTTAGAATGCCAAGGTATTCTAGCCGTACTCACTTTAGGTCATTCCCTTCTCATGATTATCACTTGCTTGCAAAAGCGAATGGTCGGGAAGGCAGGCCCTCTAAAGGTGACACACAATCAAAACAATGAGCATGGTATCGAAGATCTGGATTTTTGATCACCCTAAGAAGGATGAGAGCATACTCTCCTACTCCAATGTCACACTCAACAATCAAGGCAAAAAAATGTTCATTCCAACCTATTTAGAAATCATACTAGGTGCCTATAACATTAATGGCAAACACCAAGTTTAGTTGTTTCTCCAAGGCAACCTGCAAAACCCAAGTTAGAAGTTTGAGGTGTTTATTCTTTGACTATTGATTCTGCATAAAACATGTTAGTAGTTTCATTTTTTGTCTTTGCCATGCGTATTCCAAGATGCTGCATAGATAATTAGTACCAAAAACCAAAACACAGAAAATAGAATGCAAAAACAAGACAATTTTTTAAGCAAAACACTGTCTTTTTATCTCTGTTCTGGATTTTACACAGGCGCAGAACTCATGACACAGGTGTAGAATGTATGACACAGGTGCAGAATGTCTTCAACATAGGCACAGGATGCTCAACATAGGCACAAGTTGTCTTACACAGGCGCAGAAGTCCCCAGAAAACTCTGCACTGCCCTGTTTTTGGGTTTTTTGACCTGCAAATCAACTCAAAAGCACTCAAAAACATAGTTAAGGGGTTAGATGGTTAGTGTTCACATCAGGTTCACCAATTAATGTAGCATAGGAATTCAGGAATCATCACAAGAAATATAAAAACTAATCTAGCCCCATCACAAAAGCTTAAATGTAATGAGCTATCCTAAACACATTCAATAAAGACATAAAGATAAAACATTCAAAAGTAAATACTATGCAAACCATATGTGGATATGAATGCTTCCTTCATGCGGCTCCATTGTTCTTCTTTCCTCTCTAAATAGTTTTTATTGTGGATCTCACCTACAAGTGCACACACATGATTGAAAGCAAGCAGACAAGATGGTTGATCAAGAGTACTCGAAATGTGATTGATTAGAAATTCGATAATCTGATTAGGGATCAAGAATCAAGGGATTTGATTAAATAAATTCATCCAATTTATAGATAAATTGGAGAAATTATCAAATTAGCATGATAATGATTCGAATGGAAATTCAAATCAAGAATAGCAAAATTATGACATGTGTATGACAAATTGCTATGCAAGGATTTATGACAATTTATGACAAATTGCTATGCAAGGATTGATTGACATGAATTTGAAATAGAAATAGACATTTAGGAATTTAGGAGAAATTAGAAAATTAGGTTAGAAATGATGACTTGGAAATTAGGAAATTGATGCAAATTAGGTAAATTAATTAATAATTTCTCATTCATTAATTAATTTACAAAAATAGGAGGAATTAATTAGCCAATTAAATAATAATTTAATTGTGACAAGAAGACCTAGGATAAATAAATAAATTATTTAACCTAGAGGGAAAATGCCAAACAAGATTAAATGAATAAATCATAAAACCTTGGAAGATGAATTAGAAATGCAAAGACGACAATTAGGTCTTGACAAAGGATAATTGATATCGATTCGATCATGATTTTGGATTGATAAATGATTTGATTGAGATTGGTTGACAAAAATCAATGACAAATTGACCAAATTGACATGATTGAAAAGGACAAGGATCGATGACGAATCGATCGCAATATGACAAGATTGACAAGGACAAAGATCGACCAAAATCATGACTGAAGATTGTTGCCGACAAGACCAAATTCGAAAGCGAGACAGATGAAGAATGTAGAAGAATGACTCGATGCTCACAAATGATAAAAACCAAGTGCGTGACATAGGAGAAATGTTAATGTGACGCAAAAACCTAAAATGAGGCAATGCACAAATGTTAAAGTATGATCCAGCAAGCATTGACCATTTTTAGGTGTCTACATGTGGATCTCACCTTCAAGTGCATAAGCCTAATGTGAAAGCAAGATTGACAAGACGAGATGATAGCATAAGGGTACTAGAAGAATGATTGATTCCACCTTTTTGATTGAAGAAATTCATCCAATTTATAGATAAATAGGAGAAAAGACAAGATTAGCATGAGGAGATTTGAAAGGAAATTTCAAATCAAGAATGACAATTGTGACAAATTATGACAAATTGACACTTTCTATGCAAGATTGATTGATTGACAAATTATGACAAATTGACAAGGTTGCTATGCAAAATTGATTGATTGACAAATTATGACAAATTTGCTATGTCATTCCCATGAAATTAGGAGAAATATTAGAGAAAATAGAAAATTAGATGAATTAGAAATTAGGAAATTAGAAAATTGATGGAAATTAGAAAATTAGGAATTAGGAGAAATTAGTAAATTGGAAAATTAGGCAAATTAATTAATAATTTTTCATTCATTAATTAATTCACAAAGAGGGAGGAATTAGTTAGCCAATTAAATGAACATTTAATTGTGACAAGAAGACTTAGGATAAAAAAATAAATTATTTAACCTAGAGGGAAAATGACAAACAAGGTTAAATGAATAAATCATAAAACCCTAGAAGATGAATTAGAAATGCAAGGATGACAATTAGGTCTTTGATGTAGGATCGACTTGATCATGATTCTGACTTGATAAAATACCAATGCTGATAAATGATTTGATTGATAAATGCGCCAATTGACTAGGAACAATGACTAATTGATCCAGATTGACATGATTGAGAAGGACGATGATCGATGACAAATTGATCGCAAGATTGAAAATGACAACGATTGATGACAAATTGATTGCAAAATGACAAGATTGAAAATGTCAACAGTCAATGACAAATCGATCGCAAGATGACAAGATTGATGACAAATTGATCACAAAATGACAAGATTGACCAGAGGACAAGGATCAATGATGAATCGATCACAAGATGACAAGATTGAAAAGAGGACAAAACCCTAATTAGGATTGACGATGTCCAAAATGATGACAAATGAACACGCACATTGATACAACAGGATAAGATTGATCAAAATCATGACTAAAGATTGTTATCGACAAGACCAAATTCGAAAGTGAGACAAATGAGGAATGCAAAAGAAGGACTCGATGCTCGCAAATGATAAAGGCCAAGTGCGCAACATAGAAGAAATGTTAATGCGACACAAAAACCCTAAAATAAGGCAATGCGCAAATGTTAAAGTATGACTCCGCAAGCGTTGACCATTTTTAGACGTCTACAGTGATAATTTACTTACATTTATTATTTTTTGCAAGTTACAAGAAGATCATGATGATTATCTCTACTAATTATATAGATATATGTTTCATTTGTTTATTTTCATTGGTTTGCATCTATGCTTGTATAAATGAAATACAATTGGATACATATTTTCAACTCTTTATGAGAGTTGATAGGCTTTTAATCATGATGACCACAATCTCTCTTAGTTTTGTCTCATATTCAAGATGATAATAATAATAAAAAGAATGAAACTTCATTATTTCAATATGTGTATCATTAATTCTATTTTCTCCTTTTTATCTTATTTCATTATAAGAATTATATTGCAAATATATATTTACTGTATATCAAGTATATGTTACCTCTCTACCTCTTCCTATTAATTGATGATATATGTGACTAATAGGTCTCTTATAGGCTATGACTCATTACACTCATTTAATATGACTCATTAAGTTCATTTAATATGTCTCATTAAGTTCATTCTTCATGACTTGTTAAATTCATTTGCTATGACATGCTAAGTTCATTTTATATGACTCATTAAATTCATTTGCCATGACTCATTAAATTCACTTGCTATGACTTGTTAAGTTCATTTTCTATGACTCATTAAGTTGTTAATGACTCATTGAGTTCATTTTCTATGACTCATTAAGTTGGTAATGACTCAATAAGTTCATTTAATATGACTTTGTAGTGTTGTAAATTTTCACCAAGCCAACTTACACCTCATGTTTGTGCCCCTACTTTAGCGCTTCTCCCCCTCATCTCCTATCTGGGTTCATCTAGTGCCTTAACTCAGACTTTGATACCTCATACACCTACCAAATGATCCTTTGGGGCTATATCCTCCTCCCTAGACCTTAATTGTGGTCCATGAATGAGGAGGACCACAACGGTGGTGCCCTCATCTTGGACCAAAGCGCCCAAAACCCTAGTCCCCCTCAATGGGGCCTAATTTCTAGGGAAAATATGTGACCTAACTCTTCGGAAGGAAATAAATTTGGTGGCTCTATGTGACTATTAGAGGTCGGCCTAATTAGTAAATTGACCTAGATCCTCATATATAAAGGCATTAATCAATTCATTTCAATCCTAAGGCTCCAATCATTTGACCTAAAGCATTCAAGCATTGAAGTGTTCATCATCAAGCATTTTCAAAGATCTTCAAGGCTAGATTTCCTTCATTCAACCATTGTGGAGAAAAATCACATTAATCATATGCAAGCATGTGTGTGTGATTAGGGTTTTGTCATGCTCATTCAATTTCATACATCATATATGATTATATTCAAGAAGAGAAGCATCATTATCATTCATTATAGATCTAAGGTATATCTTTCTATTATTTATTTAATATTTGCAATATTTCATTCAACGTTAATTCCTAAACCGCAGATTGACTTAGGGAAAACCATATTCTCAACCTATTTCCCTTCTCTAGTGTGCGTAGGAATAGGAATGAAGCTGGGATATTTAGAATAAGATTTATTTATAGTGATGAATCATTCCCCCATTGGAGTGCAAAAAGTGCGGAGGGCCAGAGCGACCACCATCTCAGTCTCAACAAATTAGGAGCTCCTTCTGGGAATAGGTTTGAATCCTCTTACAATCCTCTAATCCAAGTTCGTGGCTCAATCCGACAATTGTAGCTCATTGTTCATGCATTCTTACTTTAATTTAAGCCTGTTTCCCCTAATTTCAACATCTTCAACAAATCAGTTCAACTCAAGGGAAAGAAGAGGCACATTCAACACTTCTGGAATCTAATTAGCATTTAGACCTCTTAGGTTTAGATCTATCTAATTCCTATCTTTCCCTAATGTAATGGTCCCTAATTTCAAAACCCTAATTTTTCACCATTACAGACTCATTAAATTCATTTTCTATGAATCATTAAGTTGGTAATGACTCATTAAGTTCATCTAATATGACTCATTAAGTTCATTTAATATGTTTCATTAAGTTCATTTGCCATGACTTGTTAAGTTCATTTGCTATGACTTGTTAAATTCATTTGCTATGACTTGTTAAGTTCATTTGCTATGACTTGTTAAATTCATTTGCCATGACTTGTTGAGTTCATTTTCTATGACTCATTAAATTCATTTTATATGAGTCATTAAATTCATTTGCTATGACTCATTAAGTTAATTTTCTATGGCTCATTAAATTCATTTGCCATGACTCATTAAATTCATTTTATATGTCTCATTAAGTTCATTTGATATGAATCATTTTGTCCATTTGATATGACTTGTTAAGTTGGTAATGACACATTAAGTTCATTTTACATGACTCGTTAAATTAATTTTCTATGAATCATTAAGTTCATTTGATATGACTCATTAAGCTGGTAATGACTCATTAAGTTCATTTAATATGACTCGTTAAGTTCATTTGCTATGACTCCTTAAATTCATTTGCTATGTTCATATATTTTTTGCACTCCTATAAGTTGATCTTTATGATAAAAATACTTAAGCATCTATGATTATTGTAGACACTCAAAATTGTCATGTTTAATTAAATAAATATTTTATTTATTTAATTATCTAAGCCTAATTCTTCTATTAGTTAAATAAATTTTTATTTATTTAATTAATTCATTTATCCTCTTCTAGCCTTATTTCTAATTTAAATAAATACATTTATTTATTTAAATTATCCCTTTCCTAAATTAAATAAATATTTTATTTATTTAATTGTCCTACTTCTTCTATTAATTAAATAAATCTTTATTCATTTAATTAATTCATTATCTTTTTCTACACATGACACATGTCATTCATCTCTTAATTCATACACTACCTACCTCTTTCATTATTTTATTATTTCCTCTACCTACCCTCTAATCCTAGCCGACCTCTCTTTTTACACCTCTCAATCTTAACCCTCCATTTCCTATTGTGTCTTCTATTTAAGGAGATGCTTTCTTCATTGTCAAACCCTAATGACAGATCCTAATGACACATCCTAATGATCTTTCATGCAACTTGGCTACACTACAATTCCACTTGCAACCACATTTCGTTCTTTATTGAGCTCTTGTGCATACAAAAATCTGAGAGCAAGCATATCAAACAAGATTAATGGAGATAGGAAGAATGGAGATCAAAACCCTATTGGACATGTGATGGTATAATCTTTATGATTTTGAGTTATTTTGCATTGTCTTAGGTTATCTTCATATGTTATGGTGGATCTTTGTTCATTGTTAGGCTAGGGTTTGGTGGTTGAATCCATTTTAGTCTTTCAATATTGTTGTTATTTGTTATCCATTTTCACCATATACATTTTGGCATGCCCGGTGGGACACTTGTCCCTTTGCATTTAACATTTTGTTGCAGATTTTGCATTTTTGAAGTTGCAGATTGGACGATTTCGACGACATTTTAGGTTTTTTTCCGCGTCTGCGAGTGTTCGGATCGCGTTTTTGTGTTTCAGAAGTGTCTGTGATATCGTTAATCGCGCCTGTGTTTTTGTCAGATTTTTATTTTTGCAGGTTTCTGGAATCGCGTCTGAGAATTTTAACCGCGTCTGTGCCGGATCTCATCGCGTCTGCATTCTTGAGTCGCGTCTGTAACCTTTAATCGCGTCTGTGAACTACAGAACCGCATCTGTGTAGTTCAGACGCGTCTGTGTCTGGTATAAAGGCGTCTGTGCTTTCTGTTTTGCAAATTTTTCAAGTTTTGTTGATTCGGGTTTTCGGATTTTGTACTTAGGGTTTCAGATCTGGTTTATTTTCGGCTAACCTTTGCAGATCTAGCTAACCTGGTTTGTGCAGCTTGCTTTGGAGGCAAAAACGTTTTTGTTGAAGGCCCCTTTTCACAAAGTCTTTTTGGGTTTTCTAAAATTTACCTAACTTGTGTGCTTGCAGGAAGGGGTTATCATTTGAAACAACCCAAACTACTAACAATTTTGTTGTAGGGCCTTAGGGTTTTGTAATTTTTATTGTGTGCCTTGTTTTCATAGCTTAGCAAACACTTCAATTGGTGCACTAAAATTGAATCATTGTCTTTTGTGTCTTGAGCAATAGGCTCTTTTTGTTTACTCTTTAGAGGGTCTGTCTTCCCGTGTGGTCATTAGGACTACTAGTGAGAAGAGAACGACCCAAGTGGTAGCGAGGAAAACCCACCTCATCCAAACCACTATAATCAAATGTATTCATGGTGAAAACTATGAATAACGTGTGCTGATTAGTTCATACCGACACTATGTCTCCCCATAAACCCGTTTGATCAAATTTATTTGATCATTTGTAGGGCGTAACCCCTACCGGCTGGGAGCCTTCTGTATTTACAGAGCTGAAAGTGCCGCATGTATGGCCACACGAGCGGATGCCCTTACTAGCACCTCTTTGTTTTAGATGCCCAAATCCTTCTAGTTGTTGAGGCAGGAGGTCGGACCTCTGGTAGCGGCCCACACACATACGGTTCTTAGTAGAGATACAAAGTTCGCCATGGGGAGTTTTCATGGGGACTGATGCTTGGCTGACCCGAGAAGTGAGTGCCGAGGGTGGAGCCAGTGAGGTCAAGCATCTAAGTATCTGCTCTGAATAGCGTAGCCTCGGGGGTAAAACCCTATGTGGGATCAACAACTATTGTCTTGGCCAGCCCTAAGATTTGTGCTTGTCTTATGCTAAACACTCAAACATTCAAGACAAAACAGCAAAACATTGTGTCTTTTGTGTCTTCAAGTGTATGCAAAAACTTTTTACATCAAACAACACACTTTTTGGAGTCTAAACAGTCTGCAAACATTGAGTCATCAACACTATGTCCTCTTGTCACGAAAAACAGTCGAAAAATCAGATTTGGTCACAACAAAACAACTTCACAGATAGGAAAGATCGCACTAAGGTTACAGAAACGCGTCTGTGTCTGTTCTAACCGCGTCTGTGTCGGATAAACGCGTCTGTGAAGTACAGAATAGCGTCTGTGTTTTTGTCCGCGTCTGCGTCAAACAGAGTAGCGTCTGTGTCTTAAAACCGCGTCTGTGAAGTATACAGAGGCGTCTGTGTCAGGATTTGAAAATTTTAACAGTCAAGCAAACAAAGAAAATCAGTTTCGGCATACTTGAGCTTCCTAGGTTGTCTCTTCAGGTTTAATCTAGCATTCAGCCTGTTCTAAGGTCTTACATAGTCCATCATTGCTTCATACCTCATTTTACATTCATACTTGTCTAAACTTGAGTCAAAAGGTCACTTGCTTGTCCTCATCATACTTTGTCAACACACTACATACTACTACACTTTGCTAAGTGGTCCCTCATCAAGGTTTCTTACCTTTGGGTCTCATTTGGTCTTACTTAGAGTCAAGGTTAGCTTACCTCATCAAGAGAAACTATCCTCTCTTTGGAAGTCACACCTACTCTACTTACATACTTGGTCTTACACTTTGGACATTGCAAGTACACCTTAAGATTCATTTACACTTCATACAACTCTTGGTCTTCCATACTTTTTCCATTTTCATCTAGTCTCTCACATATTGGTCTAACACCTAGTTCATGGTTGAAACCCGCCTTCAAAAATCTAGGAGAATAGCTAAAGAAGCTCAAGAATCTGTAAACATGAGTTCTTATGAGTATGACAATGATATATTCTACAATCCTGAGCACACTACATTACCAGACATGAATGTTTATAGAAACAATTCAAATGTGGAAAGCGCAAATGCTATAAACAACAATACTACACACAATGACAATGTTGACAACTCTTCAATACTATCAGCAGACATACAAGAATCTATAATGGATCCTCAATTCAATAGATTGGTTGAAGAGATAATGAGGAGAGATCGTCAATACTTTTAAAACATGATGGCACAAAGTGGAGCCAAAATACCGCATGATTTTGACTTATCTCAACTTATGGAAAGTAGACCCTCACAACAAACTCAACATAACATGGATCAAAGGAGACCAAATAGTGGAGGACCAAATAATATGATGTCGGAGTCACCATCAGTTTTGCTTCAAAAACCAGCAATCCCACATACACAAGCTCAAATATATGATACTTACACTCAAAGACCATCATGGAGGCCTTATGCTCAAACACATGCTCAAGATATGGGTCAATTAAGACAAGTGGATACACAAGGACATCCTCAAAATTTTGACACAAGGAGACCCCATGTCAAAATTGGGGGCAACACAATGGAAAATGAAAAGCCTATTAAATATGGTGTATATACGCAAAACAGATATGGGGTCCCTCAACAAGAAGTTATGCCAAGTGCTCCACATATGTCGCAACAATATAGACCTCCATATGGACATATCTACGATCAGTATCATCCATATATGCAACAAGTTCCTCCTCAAATGGGTGTTTCAAACATGGGATATGCTACAAGAAATCCATCTCCTCCTAAAAATAATTTGGAGCAACAAATTAGAGATCTACAAAAGAAAGTGGAAGACATGGGCACATCAAAACCCACATATACTATGAGAGATATATGCCCTTATCCATTCGATAAGAGCATTCCAATGCCTCCGTTTCCTCCGCACTTTGTAACACCAAAATTTGACAAATATAGAGGGAGAGGAGACCCCAAGGCACATATAAGACAATTCTTCACAGCTTGCATTGAGGTAGCAGCAGAAGAAACATACTTGATGAGGTTGTTCCCACAGAGCTTAGGAGATCAAGCGATGGAATGGTTTTCTCAATTACCTCCCGGTATTAAGTCATGGGGCAACTTAGCAGAGGCATTCATTTAGCATTTCTCTTACAACATTGAAACAGATGTCTCGGTTACTACCTTGTGCAATACGAAACAAAAAGAAGGAGAATCTTTCACAACATTTTTACAGAGATGGAGAAACCTAGCTAGCAGATGCTCTTGCGAAATTCCGCAAAAACAAATGGTGGAGATGTTCACACAAAACGTTAATAAAGCTATTGGCTATGATCTCAGAAAAGCTTGTTTGTCTACATTCAAGGATGTCATTGAAAAGGGCCTAGCAACAGAAAGAGTCTTAATTGAACAAGGAGTTATCAAGCTATTCAAAGAAAACAAAGAGGACTTCAAAGGAAAGGACAAACCAAAATTTTGGAACAAGAACAAGAACACGGTTAATGATGGTGTTGTTGATGCCAACACAGTAAGACCAAAGTTCGTCTTTTCTGGTTCAAGTTCTACCAACAATCAAGTGAACAATCAAACGGCTGCTAAACCACGAAGGAAGTATACTCCATTGGGAGAACCACTTGAATCAGTATTCAAAAAGCTTGTAGCAAACAAAGTGATCACGGTCCCAGATTTTCCTCCATATGAACCAAAGGTAAAACCGAATTGGTGGAATGATGATGAATTTTGCGAATTTCATAAGAGCAAGGGTCATAAGACAAGTAATTGCCATCGATTGAAAAACATTGTACAAGATCTCATTGACAGAGGAGATATTGAGATTGAGGGACATTCATCTAACCAAGAGCATGAGGTGTTTAAGGAACCATTCCCAAAACATGACAAGGGAAAAGGCAAAGTCACAGATGATCAAGCCAATTACACTAGAGCATCTTACAATTATGATTCCACTATTAATCACATCTCAATGGACAATCATATTTCTACCATTACTATCAGAAATAAAAATCCTGAGAATTCTTCTCAAAGACCCAAAATTGTCCTAAAAGGTGTGGGATCTTCGTCCGCATCTACCTCTGAATGTCATGTTACAACCCGTCGAGGTAAGATTACATTGCCAGGTACCTCTACTAAGAATACCAATCTTCCGTCAACTAAGCCTGAGTATGACCTTGTAGAGCAATTAGGGAAAACACCCGCACTCATCTCTATTCTTGAGCTCTTACGTATATCTCCTGCACATAAAGCTATCCTTGATAAAACCTTGAGAGATACTGTTGTCCCTACTGATCTGAACGTGGACCAGTTTCAAGCCATGGTGGGATATTTATCCGTTCCACACTCCCTCACATTCACAGAAGCCGATGACGCCTCCATAAGTCAGCCTCATAATGCACCTCTACACATTGAAGCCTTCATACATAAACACCGAATAAAACGAGTCCTGATAGATGGAGGAGCAGGTCTTAATATTTGTACATTGAGCACCATCAGACAATTGGGATATTCTGACAATGCTATAAATTCTACAAACCAAATCACTATTAAGGCTTATGATGATGAAGAGCGCTCGTCCAAGGGTACAGTCACCTTACCACTAAGAATAGGGCCAGTCACAAAGGACGTGGTTTGTCAAGTCCTGGATCTAGACCTCACGTATAACATATTGCTAGGACATCCGTGGATTCATGAAATGAGGGCAGTCCCATCAACATACCACCAATGCATTAAGTTTCCTCATAATGGAGTCGAGGTAACGGTCAATGGTGATCCAAATCCATTCATATATTGCAATAACCTGAGATCACATACTGAGACTATCATTCCCAGCAATCGTGAGGCTACTCCTTCTTCAGCATATATTGATCCTGAGTCATTAAAGCCCTCGACATCCAAACAAGGTGAACTTAGAGCCAAGTTTCAAGACAAAGGCATGGGAGAATACACTCTGAATCAAACAATGTTCTTACGACAAGTCATGACCTCTCCCAAGGAATATGGGAGGCCACATCCTAATAAGCAAATCTCCATCATGCTACTCAAATGGGATCCTACCGTCTTTCAAAAATGGGGCGAACTAGAGGAAGAAAATTTATATAAAATGCTATATAAGGACGCTGAAGAGGATACACATGATCAAATTATAATACCCTGTGAGAACTATGGCAAAGGTTTCAAAATTCTGCAAAGATTCGGGTATGATGGAAAAAGTCCTCTTGGACTACGCAAAGAAGGTGTCATGGAGCCTTTACAACCTGAGCTAACTACAAGAAGGGAATGCTCCAAGGGGCTTGGTTTTCTAAATCCCAAGATTCACAATAAAAGAACAAAACAGATATGGCGAGTCAAAGTGGCTGAAGTTCAACAAGAAGATGACTATTCTACAGATTCCAACGAATGGGAATGGGGTTCAGACAAATCCTCCAGCGACTATGAGCTCAAAGAGACATTTAGAGAGCCAGAGGAACCTACAGAGGAGGAGGAATTTTACAAAAAATTCAGAGTTGGTCAAGAACCGACCCATGAGGATCCCGCACAAGATTCGTTTCAAGGCCCTAGGTCAAGATCACATAGGATGAGGACACCTGTCCCTGAGGGTGCTACTAGTGATGATAATTTGGACTCACTCACGATCGAAACTGATGAGGAGAGTGCCATTGACGACCTCAATGACTATCTTGACATACCTGAATATAACCACATCTTCACTATTAGCCTTGTGAACTCTGAAAACACTAAAGACCTTCCCCTCGTACACCCCCAACTCATTGACTGGGATCAGGATGGACCAGCACAGCTTGATACATTTCAAAATGATGAAGCTATTATCGATTATCTTGGCATTCGCGACGATCTTCCTCTTGGAGACCATAAAGCAGGATACGCCATAGAGCTTAATAACATGGCATACTTTGGTGAGGGTGTCGGGCCTTCTAGTCGCAAAAAAGTGAAAATAAAAACAAAACAAGGGTCTTATGGCGAAAACCACACTGTGGCGCTATCTGACTTTAAAAAAGTAAAAAGAAAGGACGTATCTGAGGGTGAAAACCTCTCTGAGGCGCCCGAAGATGGAAGGCTTGACATTCTCCCAGCATCATACGAGGAAAAATCATCCATGTTGGTAGAGGAGACTATAAAGACAAACATTGGTACAACAGAGGTTCCCCATAACATATTTTTGGCTCAATCATTGACAGAGGCCGAGAAAGCAAGATTCATAAGCTTCTTTAAAGAACGACAAGTTAACTTCGCATGGTCTTATGCTGATATGCCTGGACTAGACCCCGATTTAGTAATGCATCATTTAACAGTCAAACCGGGGGCAAAACCAGTAAAGCAGAAATTGAGGAAAATGCATCCACAAGTGGCATTATTAGTCAAGGCAGAGCTGGAGAAATTACTGGATGTTGGATTCATACGCCCAATTGATTATCCCGAATGGATTTCCAACTTAGTACCTGTTAGCAAACCAGATCGCAGCATCCGAATATGTACAGACTTCAGGGATATCAACAAGGCTTGTCCGAAGGACGATTTCCCATTACCAAACATTGATTTAATTGTTGATCTCACAGCAGGCCATGAGATGTTATCTTTAATGGACGGATTCTCTGGATATAATCAGATCAGGATTGCGCCTGAAGATCAACATAAAACATCATTTACTTGTCCATGGGGAACCTTCTGCTGGAATGTCATGCCCTTTGGGCTGAAAAATGCAGGTGCCACGTATCAACGAGCTATGACTACTATCTTCCATGATCTCATGCACATAACCGTGGAAGATTATGTTGACGATCTTTTGGTTAAATCAATAGACAGAAATACACACATGGACATACTTTCAGTCATCTTTGATCGGTTGAAAAAGTACAAGGTAAGACTAAATCCTAAAAAATGTGTCTTTGGAGTAACCTCCGGGAAGCTCCTAGGATTCATTGTGTCTAAAAGAGGAATAGAAGCTGATCCAGCAAAAGTCAAGGCTATCTTAGACATGCCGCCACCCAAGAATATCAGTCAACTTCGGTCTTTACAAGGGAGACTCCAGTCCATACGAAGATTCATAGCACAACTTGCAGATAAGTGCAATCCTTTCCAGCACCTGCTACACAAAAACATCAAGTTCAAATGGGATGAGAACTGTCAACAGGCTTTTCAGGCACTCAAAGACTATCTTTTGAACCCGTCAGTTTTGATGCCACCAATTCCAGATCAACCATTTCTACTTTACATATCAGCTACTCCAACAGCACTGGGGGCACTCCTAGCACAGCAAATACCTGACGGCAAGGAAAAAGCGGTCTACTATATCAGTCGCACATTGGTGGGATATGAGCTGAACTACACACCAATTGAGCGTGCATGTCTCGCTATGGTCTTTGCTTCACAAAAATTATGACATTATATGCTTACTCACAAGACTAAGTTGATTGTCAGAATTGATCCACTAAAATATCTTCTCAACAAAGCTACACTTACTGGGCGGCTGGCCAAGTGGGTAATGATCTTGAGTGAATTCGACATTGAATATGTGGACAGAAAAGCCATAAAAGGACAAGCCATCGCAGATCAACTGGCAGATGCTCCCATGATAGATGATGTTCCTCTACAGTCAGAATTTCCAGATGAGTCCATTCTAACAATATCACCTGCAAAGCCATGGCAACTATACTTTGATGGCTCATACACACAGCATGGGGCAGGAGCGGGTATACTCTTTATAACTCCTCAAGGTGATTCTATACCAAAGTCATACCGCTTATCATTTCCTTGCACCAACAATATAGCGGAATATGAGGCATTAACAACTGGGCTAAGAATTGCAGTTCAGTGGAAGATCCAAGAACTTCGTGTTTTTGGGGATTCTCAACTGGTCATCCGTCAAGCAACTGATGATTATCAAACAAAGGATGAAAAGCTAATGCCTTACAAACAACTGGTAGATGATCTGAAACAGCACTTTGCAAAGATAGAATTTGAGCAGATACCAAGAGAACAGAATCGTGTTGCTGATGCCATGGCTACAATTGCTTCGCTCATTGATCTACCGCAAAATGAGACCTGCTATGAGTTCCTAGTTGACAACCTGCTGATTCCCTCATATGAGATCACTCCTACGGAAATGATATGTGTTGTTGGTTCTGAATCCCAGTTATATGGTTCCATATTCACATACCTTCGCGACAATATCTTACCTCCCGATCTATCGAACAACCAACGCCGCACTTTCATTCGCCAATCCTCCCGATACGTTATCCTAGCTGATATCCTATACCGACGAGGTCTAGATGGCACCCTCCTTAGATGTTCAGAGAGTGATGAAGCTCAAATTGTGTTACGAGAAGTGCATGAAGGGATATGTGGTCCACATACTAGTGGTCCTACCTTGGCCAAGAAACTCATCAGGACTGGATACTACTGGCCTACTATGGAAAAAGACGCATATCAGTTTGTCAAGAAGTGTAAACAGTGTCAAATTCATGGAGACCTTATACATGCACCAGCACAGGAACTACAGCCACTTGCATCTCCTTGACCCTTTTGTCAGTGGGGACTCGATCTCATAGGCAAGATTCACCCTCCTTCTTCCAATGGACATAAATTCATTATCACAGCCATAGAATATTTCACAAAGTGGATTGAAGCCGTGCCTCTCACACAAGTTACTGGGAAACAAATTGCTACTTTCATTCTGAACTACATCATTTGTCGATACGGGATCCCTACTTCCATTATTACCGATAACGAGCGTCCTTTCAAGAACCAGGATGTTCGTGAACTCTGTGAGCACTTCCATATCTCTCATCGTTTCTCCACACCATATTACCCTTAAGGTAATGGCCAAGCTGAGGTGTCTAACAAAACAATTCTCAAAATCCTTAAAAAGACAGTCGACGACGCTGGCCGTAACTGGCATGTCCAACTCAATCCTGCACTTTGGGCCTACCGCACAAGTGTCCGCACACCTACAGGAGCTACACCCTACTCACTTGTCTACGGCACTGAATCCATCTTGCCTATTGAGGTCGAGTTACCTTCTTTACGGGTCTCCTTGAGAAACATAATCAACGATGAAGACTACAGGGTCTCTCGCTTACAAGAACTAGAACTGCTGGAGGAACGACGACACACTGCTTTTAATCATCTCAAGGCTTACCAACAACGAATGAGTCGCAGTTACAATCACAAGGTCAAGCCTCGCACATTTGAGGTAGGTGACTTAGCCCTCAGAGAGAACCCCAAGAATCAACAAGACAGAGATAAGAAGGGCAAATTTGAACCCAACTGGCTTGGTCCTTACATCATCACAGCAGCATATGGATCTGGGGCATATCAGCTCTCAACTACAGAAGGTGAACCCTTGGAGGATACAGCATGCACCTTCGCAGGTTCTACACATAAGCTCTTCGGAATATCCTAATTCAAAAATACAAAAAAAATCAAAAAATTCAAAAAATACAAAAAAATTATAAAACAAAAAAATCATTACTTGGTGAAAACCTGGCAAACAGGCGCCTTGTGACAACAAAAAAATTGAAAAATCAAAAAAGTAAAGAGAAATAATTTCGTCCAACGGTGAAAACCACTTCGGTGGTGCCCTGGGCAAGTACCATGGTGAAAACTGGGTCACCAGCGCCATGCGTAGAGACATTGCTCCTCTCTCCTTCAGGATTCTCTTTCATCCTTTCACTTTGCACACACTCACATCCTATTCATTCACAATAAACTTACCCATTCCCATCATGGCTTGTTATTGATCTACCTAAGATTGGTTAGCCATCCATAACCCTCCCTTTTCACCCCCTTTTCATCCATAATAAATCGGATCCTATCTGTGACTACGGCCAATTCCTAAGTCTAGTAATGGGTGTGGAACTGAGAACATCACATGTTTCGAGGAGTACAGTTTCTTCCAGCTTCCTTCAAGTCTATCCGCGCACAATCTGCAATAAAGCAGCATTTGCATCAAAGATCCGCAATAAAGTTTTGTCTTCTCCGCAATAAAGTATCAGTTTCATGGATTCAGTCAGTTTCAGATAAGACACAGCAGCAACAATGAGCTTCAACAAAATCAAATCTTTCAATAGACTCAGACAACATATGGTTCAGTGCTATCTATCCTTTTTGTGAAAGTGAACATTGTGACCACAATCAAAATTCGACTTATACAAGTGACAAGAGACACTAAACTTGAGGACTACAATGGATGTTGGTGTCGAGTCTTGGTTTTCTTTTGATTTTATCTTTTTGGTGACATGTCTTTTAGCTTTTCCAGGATGTCTTTGACTAGAGATTCTATCTCCAGGATGTCTTTGACTAGAAAGGCGAGGATGGGGTATCGTCACCTATTTGCATTTGCTGTCTGTGGATTGTCTTTTAGTAAGCTATGACTTGTCCAAGGATATGAGGACACTGTGAGTCTAGTATGAACTGGGGCATTCCTTGTTTGTGACTGTCTTATCTCCATGCAAAGAGGTACAATGACTTTCTGGGTCGAACATATGCCTCGATTGTCATAACCTATTCTGCCATAATAAAGCTCAATGATGATAACACACAAGAAGCTCTTTCACATTCATATCTTCTGTCTTCCATCCCCCTTTCTTGATTGACTTCCATTGTCCTACTCGAGTCCGCGTAGCCTGCTATCACATGACTGAGTATAATGACACACCAAAAACATTTGCATTTCATATAGTTACATCTACATCACCACATATAAGCATTTCACACATACATATAGATATCACAACTGCATCACATCCTGCACACAACACCTGTTACCACAATTTACATTTGCATTACATACATTCACATTTGCATCATGCATCACATATACAACATAAAAGAACAAAAATATATTGCATTGCATCATATAAGCATCCATATCATAAAACATGTATCACATAAGAACATTTCATCACATAGGTATGCATGCATATAGCTGCCGCAAAAATGGATCATCTCTCATATATAATCAAAAGTGTCATGATACAATGATGTCAAAAAAATACATATGGCTACAAAATCACCCGCAGGTGTCTACAATACAAAAATGGTACAATACTGATACAATGGGAGCCCACTATAGCTATGAGGAACTCCCTCCCTCGGAGCCGCCTGGCCTCGACGGAGTCTGAGCTATAGATGGACCCGCTCCAGGATTTCCCTGTCTCTCTGGTGGTGGTGGTGGAGGCCCCCTGACCCCACCGCTGGATGCCGGTCTCCTGGGACTCCCTCCCGTAGCCGTCACTGTGCGTGACGATCTATGGAAGCTCCTAGCCCGCTGATCTGCTGGCATGGTTGCATAGTATAGATCCCTCCAGTAGGCGATCTCCTCTCCGGCTCGCAAAACATATGCGTAGCCTGCCCCTGCATCCTCTGCTGCCCACCTCCCTGCCCTCAGAGCTGTCTCGGCCTCTGTGTATCTCTGGATGGCCTGATCCCTCTCCCGCTTTGTGTCTCTGACCCTGATCCTGAGGTGGTCTCTCTCCCGCACCAAATCCTCAATCTCATATGCCTGGCCCTGGCAGATCTCTCGCAGCCTCAACACCTCATCCTCCTCAGAATCTCCGCTCTCAGCCTCTGCCTGTGGCTCATCCCCTGCAGGTGCCTGTCCCTATGCCTCTGCCTACACCTGTCCCTGTGCCTGTATAGGTACCTGTGGCTGTACCTGTCTCTGTCCATCTGCCTGCACTTGTCTCGGTCCCTGTCTAGGACCCTGTGCTGCTGGCACCTGTAGGGGCTGTCCACCCCGACCCCTCACCACCGGAGCTGCTCTCTCCTGTCCTCCCTCCCTCTGAGGTGCCACCCGCCTCTCTCCCACCACTCCCCTCCGCCTCCGCCGGCCCCTACCTCCATCCCCTCCACCATCATCGTCATCTCCTCCACCCTCTCCCTCCAGTGGCTCTGTCGGATCTGTCAACCTGGGAAACGGATGCTTTGCCCAATACGCAGAGTACTCTGCGTCCATCCCTGCATCATCTACCTCTGGCCACATGTCCCAGGGCATCGGCATCATCTCTGCTAGCTGTGTCACCGCCTGATCATAAGATAATAGTGGCCCAAACTGCACCTGATCTCTGACCGTACGGGCATACATGCCCAAGCCCCGTGGCATCCGCTGGATCCACCCAAACTGCCTGCATACCCTATCTACGAGCTACCTCTCCAGAATATAGGGCATCCGCCCAATCAGATACCTACTCCTGAATACATAGGGTAGCTCCAATGCGTCGTCATCCCACTCCTCACACCCCAGGTATGGCCTCCAGATGACCATGTCTATGTCATCTATGACGCGCCTCCAATGCTCCAATCTACCAATCCGAGGCTGGGATGTAATCATGTCGTACAAGTGCATGAAGCTCCGCCCCTGTCCTCTGCCTTTGAAATGAATGGGTCGTGTGATCGGAAGGTGCTCATAAGCCCACACCTGCAAGAGAGTCACGCCACAGCCCAAACCCACTGATCCATGGTACACAAACTGATGCAGCTCATAATATAAATGTGCCAGGACACATGGCCCCCATGCATACCTAGTGTGCTCTGCCATCAGCGTCTCCAATGCCCCTCCCCAGCCCACTGCCAATCCTCGTGTGGCCCTGTCTGGACACAAGTACCCACTGATGACTCCCCCAATAACTGCCGGCAATGCTAAACCTGTGGCAGTCATGGTATCCCAGGCTACATGACCTGGTCGCATCTCCAAACCGGGATCCTGAAACACCTGTCTCAATGCCTCCCTGTCACCGTCACGGTCATAGGGAATCAACTCTCCATCAATGGGGATATGCAGTATCCTGTAGACATCCTCTAATGTCACTGTCATCTCACCCATCGGCAGGTGAAACGTGCACGTCTCCGAGTGCCATCTCTCGGCCAACGCAGTCAGCAACCCCATGTTTGCCCGAAACTCAGGCACATAGAGCACATGTGTGAGACCCATCTCCTCAATGGATATCATGTCCTGGATCGACAACTCTGGTCGCAGTCTCTGAGTCGATGGGAATCTCTCCCGTGACTCTAACATCGGCAAATACTCCTGCAGTCACACAATCAATCTTGTCAGTTATCGTGGCATTCACTGTTTATCACAAAATGCTACTTGCTACCTAAATGCATCTGGTTATCTATCCTAGTGACACTCACTGTTCATCACAAAGTGTTGCTATCTACCCTAAGTAGTGCTCCCTGTTCATCACAAAGTACTACGTGTGTGACATTCCCTGTTCATCACAAAGTGTCACTCACATTCGCACTCCCTGTTCATCACAAAGTGTTGCCTATCTTGGTGCTCCCTGTTCATCACAAAGTGCCTTGATCTATCCTAATCTTCCTAGAGGACCTGCTTGAGTGTATCCTCTCAGCAGCTTATCCAATCGACCGCGTATGTTCATCACAGAACTGCCGATTTGACCTAAAAGACTAAAACCATGCATTTAAACACACAAACGTACTTTTAACACACACACGCACTTTTAACTCATAAACGCGCTTATAGACTGCACAAATGCGCTTCTGCGACACAGACGCATTTTCTGAACACAAACGTGCCTATGCCAGACACAAACGTGACCAGAGAAGACAGACATCCCTACATGACATAAACGCTCCTAAAAAGCATAGACGCTGCTACATTTCACAAACACGTCCGCATTCAACACAAACGCGGTTCCAGGCACAGACGCGCCTGGACCCGACACAGACGCGCCTGTTGGACACAGACGCGCCTGGAACTGACACAGACGCGGTTGCGCATTTTTGCACTTTTCAACTATCCTATTCCTAGTGCATTTATTGCTCCTAAACATGCATTTATGACAAAACTTGAAATGCGTGAAAGTACGAGGAGGTTTTTGGGTACTTACTGGCTCTCCTGCATCGGCTGGTCGCTGGAATCGACAAACACGGTCGAATCTATGAATGAATGCCATCGCTGCTGACTGCTGCTGCTCTTTTCTCGCTCTGCACTGTGATCTTCTAAGGATGTGGATGACAATGAGGATGTCTTTTGCCCGTGGCCTATCTTATAGCCTACCCTAGCCCTCGCCCTCATTTCCCGAGTCAGTATTCTTCATCCCGTGACTTTGTCACTCTATCCGATCAATCCATTCTAGCCTTTCTTTCTTATCGAGAGATTGTCTGCAATCTTTTCAGATATTTTCATCCAATCTCTCGAGGGGGCATATAATTCCTTATTCTGGGGCAACTCTGTATCAGTTCATCTTATCTTCTTTGAAACAACACGACAAGCCGCATTGTCTCAAAGAGGGGCAAAATGTAGACACTCAAAATTGTCATGTTTAATTAAATAAATATTTTATTTATTTAATTATCTAAGCCTAATTCTTCTATTAGTTAAATAAATTTTTATTTATTTAATTAATTCATTTATCCTCTTCTAGCCTTATTTCTAATTTAAATAAATACATTTATTTATTTAAATTATCCCTTTCCTAAATCAAATAAATATTTTATTTATTTAATTGTCCTACTTCTTCTATTAATTAAATAAATCTTTATTCATTTAATTAATTCATTATCTTTTTCTACACATGACACATGTCATTCATCTCTTAATTCATACACTACCTACCTCTTTCATTATTTTATTATTTCCTCTACCTACCCTCTAATCCTAGCCGACCTCTCTTTTTACACCTCTCAATCTTAACCCTCCATTTCCTATTGTGTCTTCTATTTAAGGAGATGCTTTCTTCATTGTCAAACCCTAATGACAGATCCTAATGACACATCCTAATTATCTTTCATGCAACTTGGCTACACTACAATTCCACTTGCAACCACATTCCGTTCTTTATTGAGCTCTTGTGCATACAAAAATCTGAGAGCAAGCATATCAAACAAGATCAATGGAGATAGGAAGAATGGAGATCAAAACCCTATTCGACATGTGATGGTATAATCTTTATGATTTTGAATTATTTTGCATTGTCTTAGGTTATCTTCATATGTTATGGTGGATCTTTGTTCATTGTTAGGCTAGGGTTTGGTGGTTGAATCCATTTTAGTCTTTCAATATTGTTGTTATTTGTTATCCATTTTCACCATATACAATTATTACATAGGAAGAAAAATATTGCATAAATCTGATAGCCACTAATTTCACACTCTACTTTGTAAAAGGATATCAACATATACAACATATATTCTTATTAAATTATATCTAGTCCACATAATGTAGCCCAAATAAACATGTATATCTAGTCCATAAATATATATATCTAGTCCACATTTATAATACGTCTAAAAATGTATATATCTAGTCCACATAATGTAGTCCATATATATAATGTCTGAAATAAAATATATATCTAGTCCATGAAATGTGTATTGAAACATGTCAACATGATATTTAAATACAAAGCAAAGTTCATCATATGTAACTGAACATGTCAATATGTGATAAATAAAGACAAACATAGTTCATGTAAAATAGTGAAACATATGATATAATTCCTATCGTCAGTAAAATCTACAGTCCTCTTCAATCCATGTAAACTAGATTGACATGTTCCATGTTGTAGAAGACAAAGAAGTTTTTTGAATCAAATTAAAAAAATTATTCCAATTGCATACAAGCGTATGCACATGCCAATGATATAAATTAACTAGAATGATCATATGCAAATGCTCATCACCTCCAACAACTTTCTCTACATGTACTATCTAATTGAGACCTATGGTATCCTGTATAAGATAAAGAAACACATGCACACACATGTTCATGATTAAAATTTTATAAGAATTACTTAAATGTATAATCAAATTACAATTGATTAAATAATCAATATTTAAAATACCATGTGATTCTTCTCATCTCCTCTAACAATATCATGTGTAGGAGGTCTAGGTGCAACCAAATCAGGACCAAAAGCTGCACTACCTAACTCTTTTACAAGGTCAAATAAAGTGTGCATGTATAAATTAGGTTAAAAAATACATTGATGGATTTTGTCAACCCATATACAAGACCAACATATTGCATATATAAAATTTACTTTAAATAAACAACCTCAAATGATGTCAACGACTCTTGAAATTGGCTCTGGACAATGACATTAGCAATACCTATCCTAATAGTAGTGTCAACTTGGACACAAATATATCATAAAATTGTATTAAATACATGTGTTTGATCTATACTTAATTCAACTTGTAAACCTTCCTAACTATATTTGAAAAAAAAAAATTATTAGATGACTCATGCTGAATGCTTGGTGATGTAGGAGTTGTACTTGCAACACCCTCCAGTTGGTACAATGTAGAAAGTGCATGAGTTGGGCCCTGGAGCAACAAAAATTCAACGTTGAACATGATAATTTAATTTATAACTATCAAAATTCAACATGATAATTTAATTTATAACTATCAAAATTCAACATGATAATTTGAATGGTTCAATGTAGATTTTGTTGAATACACTAAAAGGTGTGCGAAGTTGTACAAGTGTCGATGAAAAATTGTATCGAGTATCTATTGTACATGATGTCATTGAGGTCATCATCTGTACAACAAACAATTTGAATATTTGAAAGTATTAAATATATAATTCTTCATATTGAAAAAATAGATCTATTTATATTAGAAATCGACACTTAATTTATATATCACATATATGTACATACCTATGTGGGATGATCTTCTGAGCATAGAAAATCCACACATGATATGATACTATCTAATGCAGGTATACCTGAAGTGGATCTAGGAGTAGGGCCTAGAGATATCTGATTATAACTAGTACACAGATGTGGCATCGATCGTGGAACAAATGCCATGTGGTTATCTTGCTTAGTGAGGTTACCCGAGAAGACACTCAATGCTCCTAAGGTCGAAACCATTGCTCGATGATGGATAGGTGCAGTAATAGCAGGAGAAGGAGGAGGAACCATGGGTAGAGAAAGCATGAGTTGATTGGTGTTGATGCATGCCCCTAATCTATGGTGTGGCATGCCACCACCAACACCCTAGAATGACCTCATATCAAAATAATCAGGTTTTATACCCAATACAAACTCATAATACAATTCCTTCAAAAATATAAATGCACCTCATAATTAGCATGTGGTGGATGATCAAAAATCATTTACCACCACTCCCAGAAATGTGTAGATATTTATGGATGTTGACACCATCTAATTGAAATTCTTTTTTAGTACAAGGAAAGGGTTCATTGGTGTGAGGGTCAATGAATAAAGAGGCTAATTGTGCTTTGGTGATTTTGAGATCATTGATTTTCTTATACAACTATCCATTAGCATAAAATGTATGCATCTTCTCTCCACATGGAATCTATCCAATTTCGTGTCAATGGATCAAACTGAATCCGCAACAACTTGCATTGAAGTTGTAAAATGTAATAGATAAGGGGAGGGGAAGGGCTCATTTCATATTGATTTTTTGTTTTGTTGGATAAGCTCAATGTTTTCATTTATCCTTGCTTGCAACTGAGCCTCATCCAATCTTGGGGGTGGAGGTGGGGGGGTGGGATTTAAAAAATCTTCTAAATGGAATTCATCGATGATCTAGCACCTGTATGTATAATTATAAATTTAAATACAAAATTACTTTGAAGAATATATTTACATATTACCATATACATGAAGATTTCAACAAACATAAAAATTATCTATGATACGTGTAAGAAAAATTAGTCTGATACAAATGTATATATGTCATGACAAGCACATGCGTACATTTCATAATTTTTAATAGAATTACAATTTTAACATGTACTTGAAAAATACTAATTTTTCGGTATAGAAAAGATATTTAAGTAAAAACATGCACTATTTAATACAACACATGGACTCGATCAAAATTAACTATAAATTTACTATATTTAATTCAAAGGATTAAAAATGCAAATCACTTGTACATATATATGACAAATAAAAGTAAAAGAACAAAAATCTAATAAGTTTTGAAGTTTTTTAACTATAGTATTATAATAGACTTCAATATTAAAAAATATATACACAAACACATTAATTTTTATAATAGTTTATATGATATTGTGAGCACGAGAACATCTACATAATCTCACTAGTGTCCAAAAACCAAAGGTTAATAGAGTAATTAAAAGTTCATTTAATGAACAACATAAATACTTAAAGATTATTCAACCTGGAAATTGATGAGGAAAAAGGGTAGGAGTAAATGGATTTAGTGTACATCCTAAAATATATTAAAGAGACAAACATTAGCTTGAGCACATAACATTTTGATGATTTTAAGGCATGCAATTTTAGCATTATAGTAATATTAACTTATTTAAATTTTGAGTTTGATATGTACATTTAGTGTTGTTAATTTTATATATATCATAGAATTGTAATAATTAATTATCTTATTAACTTAGCATTATAGTAAGGACGTGGCTAATCTAGTTTCAAAACAACGGACTAACCTTTGTGTTATACACATAGTCGAAAAATAAAAGACACAACTAATTCTGTCGAGCACGATCGAGATCTGTAATTTTCAACTTATCCTCGTATTATGTGAAAATAGCTACATCCTTATAGTAATATTAACTTATGTGTGGCATGAATATTGTTAGAATTATAACTATGATTATTTGTTGGTTATTTTGAGCTATACTTTTTTCAAAGAATGTTGGCTATGCTAAGAAAAAAGAGAACCAAATTACTAAAAAAAATATGATTTTTTAAGGCCAAATAATTTGAGGTAGCATATGAAAGGATTATTTTTCCCTTCCATGGTTAAATTGATAGAAAGGGCTTGGTCTTCTAGAATATAAATTGAAAGAATATATACTAGTGACATAAAATTAAAAATTAATCTAGAGCATTTTTGTAATGCCCCACCAGGAACCCCAAAGGAAAACCCACAAACAAGGGTGAAACAATTTTTTTTTTTTAAGTATAAACATCATAAGTGCATCTACACAACATGCACAATAACACAAGCGGAAGACTTACACCAGAATTCCTTAAGGGTTACCAATGAAGAATTAACTTCATAAGATAGATTCCACAATTACCACTAATCCACATAATTCATCATTAACTCAATGATCACAATAAGCCATAAGAAATAATAGATACACCATTGAAAGAATGAAAGGATACATTATAATTCCACTTCATAAGCATTTACACATATCATAAAGGAACTGATAAAAACATCCCAAAAATAGGATTACATTGCTCTTCCAATACATAGCTTCTCAATATACATATAAGGATACAACTTAACCAAATACAAGGTTACAAAAGGTCAATGATACAATGACCACAAGGGTCTCCAAATAATAATAATCTTCAACATGAGATGCAGAATGAGCCACGATCCACAGAAAACACCTACGAAGCCAATCCTCGCATGAAGGTACAAACAAGAACATCTGATGGGAAGTGGCACTACCACCTGACCATGTAATTCCCAAAATGGAATCACCCCACCATGCTAGGAGATAGTTGAGGACCCTCAAGCAAGAAAAAGCATGACATGGTTGATAAAACAACACAACTCCATGACAACACAAGAGACTCCACAATAATCTAGGTGACTCAACATCACAAATACACAAATGACTCGATATCACAAAACACAAGTGAACTATCATCACACACACAAGTGAACCTAAAGAGAGAGTGTCATTGCATAGCTTGATGGTTACCTCGGTAGGCCCTCATAGGTCCTGACTCTCTATCCTGGTAACCTCTCCCGAACCTCTGGCTCCAACTAAGACTCATGCGGACCCTTGCAGCCTTTCGTGAAGACAAGGTGGCCGGTTTGCCATTCCAGGCCTTCTCACTACATTATGAGCCTCAATACAAGCACTCACCTATGCGTGAGGTATAATATATTTATTAATGTTATGAACTACCCACCTAATCAATTAATTAGATTATCACTTATTATCTGACTTTCATAGGGGTAACCTGCTCGAAAGCCACTCTCTCAAAGGACACTAAATAGATAAGGTCACTCCCCAAGGACCCTATGGAAAAGCAGACAACCATTACACCACTTTCAAAAACAAGTGGTCAAACAAGGACATACTGACTCTTGGCTAACCATGAGGCAAAGATACTACATGGTTATGACAATGAAGCCAACATATATCACTTGGTCAAAGGTACCAAATATGCCACCACAGGAAGACAAAACCATAGACCAGAAATAACACATTATACAATTGCAAGGATATCTAATTCACTAAGTCCGCACTCAGACAATCTTTGAGGAAATCAGTATCATAAACACTTGCAACATCATTGATTGAAAATTAAATAAAACACTCTTTTCTAGCATTCACATCTAATCAATTTCCAAATCAATATTCCATCAAGAAGGAAGCCCACATTAAACATTCAACCGGTTATAACATGAATTCCGAACAGGCATTTAATTCATTTCCAGAATATATCCAAATTTACCAATTTGAATCTCTAATTCGTGCCTTGACTTCCATTGATAAATTTATTAGACTACATAACAAAAATCACATGGAAAATCACCATTTCATTTAACACTAAAACCACTTCACAAAGTACATTCACTTTATAAAATTTAATTAAATTTATAACACATACCAGTTTGCACTGGTAAGGCACATGGTCAAGTGATGGCAAAAACCAAACTGTAGTAGTGTTGCTGTCGGAGCAACAGACACTACCTGTCGGTAGTACCACTATCACTGGTAACAGGCCTACCAACCAGTAGCACTGTTGCCAACCGGTAACGGGCGCTACCAACCAGTAGCAGTCCTACCAACCAGTAGCTCTGATAGCAACCGCTATCGATCGGTAGCACTGCTACCAACCAGTAGCAGTCCTACCGACCACATAGCAGTACTGCCGATTAGTAGCACTACTACATGCGGGCAACAGACACTACTGACCCGCATGGTGGGACTAGCCCACCACGGGGTAAGGTAAGGTCTACAGAACAAATAAAAACATGCTTCCAAAGCATTTAACTATCGTTTTAACATGAACACGATTCATCTCCATTTCATTTCACGGGCACACACATACACAGTGCCAAATTCAAATTTCAAATGGATATTTACCAATAAGGCAAATGGTGAAATAAAACCCCACAAAAACCCCAAATCTTGGGCAACAAGATACTAGAAAGCACACAGTAAGATAAATCTAGTTCATTCTTTCCAAATAGAAGAGGTATAACAAGAAATTGATTTTCAAGAACAAAACACACAACAAATAGAGAAATGAACCATTTATTTCCTAAATGCAACCATAAGATATAAATTTCACAAAACCAACAATAATAGACACTCTTTCTTCCATTCCAATCATTCCACAAGAATCTACAGGAAGATTTGCATAATTTCAACACACAGGAAGAAACTGAAATATTCAAAAATCAAATTTCAAAACAAGAAGAGAACCTCCAACCGTGAAGCAATAGCAAGCAAAGAGATGAAGAATTTCCAATCTTGCAAACTAGGTCGAATTTCCAGTTCCTCCAAGAAGTTTTCCAGAATTTCTCTCAAAATAGTCCCTTCTTCCTTCTTCCCGTGAATCTTAGGAATAGCATGAAAATTATCTTTTAACCTAAAATTTCAAGGTTAAAAAGTTATTCCATCCAATCAGATTTAAATATTTAAAAAGTAACAACAACCAGATTTTCTTTTTTCCCAAAAACAATTCTTTTCCAACAATTAAATTGAAAAAGTTAAAATGGAAAGGTAAAAAGAAAAGCTTTTTATTTTATTTTCTATTTTTCCAAAATACTTTCTTTCAACATAAGCATATATCATTTAAATGGCTAGGAAATTATTTATTTCCTTCCACAAAATATATCAATGCCACTTTACACAATAAAATAAGCCATTTAACCATTTAATCTAGCAATTCATCAATTAATTAAATTAATAATCACATAGAATAATAATCAACTAATTACAAAAACATAAGATAGCATCATCCATTCAATTAAATAACCATTTAAATAAATGGAAGCACGCAAAACAAAGGATGATCAAATGATGACTCACAAATGATCAAACCAAAGCACTATGACTCGCATACCAGCCAGACGGGAAAGACAACCGACTGACAACACTCACATGAGTGTAACTGCGGGTCAAGCTAGGGTGCAACAAATATCTCCTCCACTCCCATCGAACATATAAGGCATGCTTAGACCTGTGAAACCAGGTGGATTCGATACCCCATACCTACCCGGTACTAGTACCTGCAATGTCCTGCACCAAAAGAACCCATACGTGCATATAGAAAGTATTTATATATACAAACATGACACACACACCGATGAAGGAGAATCATGGCATTCCCTGTCTCACCGGAGTGAGTGAAGTAAAATCATCTCCTCGTACCCCAATACACTTGCAAACACGCAACATATAAATAACGCATCGCAATATAAGGTAAAAGTGTCAATCCATGATATTGATCCATAAAATAACATTAAACATAAGCACTGAGATACTGCATAAAAGCATACACCATACATCCAGATAAAGCATGAAATAACATCACATATAATCTAAATCAATATACAATAATGTTCCACTGAATAGTCACTGAAGTAAATCAAAATATACAAAAAGAGGTTGATCAAGGAGGCGTACTACAAATTTATTGATAAGAGTAGAAAAGAATTAAGGTGGTGAGGATATGAACACCAATTTGATGAATCCATGGATCAGATTCATTATAAAATTCTCCAAGTTTTTATTCCACCTTCTTTATTTAGTTTCCTCGATAATGGAATTGATTTCTAATTCTCTAGCTAAATGGGCATCAAAGGATTCTACTTAGTGGGATGTTTTTTATTAGGATTCTTTGTCCCCTAACTAAGAGTACTCAAAATGATGTAAGATATATTTTTCCCAAAAAAAATCTAAATATATATTTCAATCCTGTAATTTAGTCTTAACAAATATAGAAAAAATCAAATATATTAAATTAGATAGATATTTAGTAAAATATAATCTATAATGTTGATATGTTTATTATAATTTTTTAAATAAAAATTTAAACATAACAAGTCAGAAATGGACTAGTGATCTTCTTGAATATTCAAAGAATTATAAAGTCAATATGCACTCCTTGTTGGACCATAATTTGGTCCAATAAGGACTGCATATTGACTTTATAATGTGTCATACTCCTAGGACTATCAATCCCCTCAACCATTCCATTCTAGCCTATTTATACCCATCCTATAATTACTCACATTTCTACCCCTACCTGCACTATCAACCAATCTACCTTTGATATAATCATGAAGAGACTTGATGATGCTCAAACTATATTAAGTGTTTTGCCTTCAAGTACAAAGAGTGACTTAGTGAGAACAAGCATAATTCTCTTTTTTATGATATTTTAGCATTTTCTTTTCCCATAGATTTTGTGGCCCCACTTTTTAAGATGTACCATGGTAAGGGGAATCCTATGACACATTATTTATTCCCATGACACATGATTGGTGTTAGGAATACATGTGCTAGTTATCATTGATGTCAAACTCGATGATCTAGACTAGTCTAAATGTGAAGCAGAACAATGGAAGATAGGTATATATGATGCAGATGATATGTTGCAAAACAATGGAAGATAGGTTTGTATGATGTGAATGATATGTTGCAGAATAATGGAAGATAGGTATGCATGATGTAAATGATGTGATGTAGAACAGTGGAAGATAGGTATGTATGGTGCAAATGGAAGATCCTAGTTATTACTAAAGTATTGCCGATATGTTTATTGCTCAAAAAATATGCATTGTTTGTATGTGGATACGTTCATCATGATATGAGATTTTTGGTGTTGGTTCTGGCAATTGGTTTCATGCTCCAGTTGTTCATGCAATATTCAATTGACTTATTTCATATTTGCAATCCTCTGCATTTATGTCTTGATGTAGATTTGTTAGTGAAATTGTGATATGCTTATTGTCTTTGTTTAAGACTATTGTAGTCATGTTTTGATGCTCCAGAAGTCATACTTTGGATGTTGTGCTTCAAAAATATATTCAGTTATGCAGTATTTGGCAGCTCTATATGCTCTAGTTTCCTTCGGTCTTTCAATATCTGATGATAATCTTTCCTTGGCTTGTTATTCATGTCTTTAACCTCATAATGTTGAATTGGTCATGATCTTTGTGCTTCGGTAGTGTGTCATTGTGGATTTTTCAGGATATGTTCATTAAAGTTTAGACCAACCTTAAATGATTGTGTTGCTATTTTTCTCTGGTGATTTTAGCATGTGATCTGACCATTGAAGAATCATTTGATAAAATGTTATTCAGGCCAAATTGATATATATTGTTATTGATACACACACATATATACATAGTCACATTATGTTTCATGAAAAATAGATGAGTGAGATGGATGAATGATGAAGAAGTAAGTGAAGAGTAAGGTGTTAAGTGAGAAAGCGAGAAAGTGGATGTTGTTTAAGTAAAGAAGAAAGATAGATTTAGTGTGATAATATTTTTTAGTATAAGAAGATTAGAGCAAGTAGATAGTGGATAAATTGTAGAGTTTCTTAACTGAATCTACTACAAGCAGTTTGTAGTGGATAAATTGTAGAGTTTCTTAACTGAATCTACTACAAGCAGTTGGTATGTTGCCTGAGTTTAACATGAACTGATCTCATGCATATGTAGATGCAATTTTCTCAGTTCATTCTTATTTTTTCTTGGCAGGGAGCCTTTGCAATCTAGGCAATGAGCCCTCTAGCAGTGAGCCTCCTTCTGTAATCCCAACTAACTAGTTATATTATATTGAGAGTTAACCCTCTTTGTGGTTTTTCCCATTTCATCTTGGATCTTTCCTTAAGTTGTTTAAGCTTCTTCTGAATCTAAGGACCTATGCTCTAATACCAATTGTTAGTCCCAACGGTGCTGAGCAGGGAGGGGTGAATCAACACTTTATCAATTTTTCACAATTAAAACTTTGAACTCAAATATGCACTTACTTAATATTCATCAATATACTTAATTACTGTAGAAGAATATGCATGCATGAAAAAATATATTGTGACACCAAGATTTATCTTGTGGAAACCCAAATGGGAGAAAACCATGGTGTGAGTAGGAACTCACAAAATTTGTACTCTTCAAGAGTACACCCGGTGAGGAGCTATCCCTGTTAGGAGATTACAAAGACACTGTTAGGTGCCACCTGATTAAGGGATTTTGTTTAAGGCATGTTAGTGTCTTTACCTTGTTAAAGGTAGCCTGATTAAAGGACTTAAGAACATCAATTAAGATATCACCCGGTTAAGGGATTTTACAAAGGGACCTGTTAAAGTCCACCCAGTTAAGGGATTTAAGCTGCAATGGTTAGAAAGAAACAAAAGGATAATTTGTTAAATTAGCTACTGATAGCTTGATCAGATCACAATGAGAATCACACTCTATCCACACTAGTTGTGTCTACTCTACACAACACTTTTTTTCTGCTTACACTTTCGGCTCTGCACTCTGTCGATCCTCTGACCTTTGGCTCTGCACTCCGTCGGTCCTCTATCCCTCAACTCTGCACTCTACTGGTCCTTTGTCCCTTGGCTTTGCACTCTGCCAGTCTACCTCATACACTCTCTACTCTGGTAAATCTTTTTAGCACTTCCTCTCACTCTACTCTTCACTTTGGATCACCTTCAACAGGATCTGCTTTTGCAAATTTTACGATCAAGAATTTTTGGATGAACTCAAAAATACTTTATACATTTTCTGCCATCACCTTCAGGTGTTTCCTTAGTCAAAGTAATCACAAATTTTAGAAGATTTCAAATTCAAAATCTCCCACTCTTTCTCTGCATGCCTTGCAATAATTTCGCCAACTATTCAACTAATTTTGCCACCGCATCCTCCAAAAATAGTGACTTCTGAGTCGAGTTCAGTCAATTAAGTGTGAACCAGAAAATTCACAAGTAATAATGGCTTGACTGCATGGTAACTGAAGTTGACTTCACCAATATTTTAGTTTGGCATAAACACAAGCTCAAAAACTCACCTTTTAACACCGCAATTGAATAACAGATCACTGCTCTGAGATTTATGGTGACCACCTATCTTCCTTCTGCCTTACCGGTGTACCGGTATACCACTACACTCTATATTACCAGTTCATCATTTGATTGTCAGTTTGTTGTGCTAGCATCAAGTCTATTTCCCTATTTGCATACAACCGCAAGTCTTCTTTTCTGAGTCACCTTTTGTGACTTCATCATCATCAGAATGACCAATCTTCTTGAGTGACAGACCAGTTGGCTTAGTTTGACTTCCCTTGAGCTGATTGAACTTTGGTCATCTATTCCTAATATTGTTTCCATGTGTTTGCAAGTCATCACCTTTGCTACTAAAATACACCACTCCACTGATACCACTTCACCGGTCAGTGTTAGACATCAATGACAAATCTTAGCCCATATACCGGTTCTCTGGATTGACCGGTTTTGTCAATGCCAACAATCTCCCCCTTTATCATTGATGGAAACACTTCAGAATCTTTCTTATCAATTGCTTGTGCTTTCTTCATTTTTGTACCGGTCATTACTTCTGCTCTAAGTAATGAATATCTCCCCCTAACACTGGTAGTACTCTATTTTAGCAATTTCAATTCAATCAGTACTTACCAATGCTCAAACACTATAATCATATCTCCCCCTTTGACAACAATGTCAAATATTCATTTTAGTACACTTACAAGACTTCTCCCCCTAACCAGAGTAGTCCACGCTTATCAATCTAGTCTTAGAATTTTTTTTTAAAGAAATCATACCAGATTGATATAGAGCCCCTTTTGCTTACTTTACTGTAGGTAGGGGCATCATCCCCAACTTACCTCTGAGATATTCAAAGGTATCCTTTTGTAGTGGCTTGGTGAATATATCAACCACCTTCTATTTTGTTGGTATATACTCCAACATCACTTCCTTTTCTTGAACTTGTTCCCTTAGATAGTGATATTTGATAGCTATACTCTTTGTCTTGGAATGCATCACTGGATTTTGGATATGTCGATGGCACTGGTGTCATCATAATGAATCACTACTGGTCCAATCACCTTTTCTTGGATACCCTCCAACACTTGCTTGATCCAAACTATTTGTGTGCAACTAATTGCAGCAACTACATACTTAGCCTCAACTATGGATTGAGATATGCAATTGTGTTTCTTTCTTGTCCAAGATACAATCCTATTGCCAAGAAAGAATGCACCTCCACTAGTGCTCTTTCTATCATCAATGTTCTCTGCCCAATCTGAATCAGTGAAGACACTCAAGATAAAGTCTCCCTTATGTGGATACCAAAGACCATACTCATCAGTCCCCTTGAGGTATCTAAATATTCTCTTGTGAGTCTCTTTCAGATTTGAATAAAATCTGGAAACCAAGCCAACAACTTGTGCTATGTCTGGTCTATTGTGTACTACATACTGCAATTTACTAATCATGGACCGGTAAAGTGTCTCATTCACTTCATGAGCCTCATCACATTTAGAGAGCTTGTAACCTGTAACCATTGGAGTTCCCACAGCTTTGCAATCTTCCACTCCAAAAAAAATCAGAATTTCCCTTATGTACTTGGCCTGAATAATGAAGATGCCATTCTTTAGGTGTGAGACTTGCAAGCCAATAAAGAATTTTATCTCGCCAATCATGGACATCTCAAATTCTTGCTTTATTTGTTCTGTAAAACCTCTGCTCATCTCATCATCTCCTCCAAAGATGATGCCATCTACAAAGATCTCAACAATTAGATATTTTCTTTCAACTCTAGTCTTCAGATACAGATTACTATTATCATTGGTTCTTTTGAACCCTATGCTTAGTAGATATGAGTGCAGCCTCTCATACCAAGCTCTTGGTGCTTGTTTTAGCCCATATAGAGCCTTTTGCAACCTGCATACCATATTTATTCCATCTTCATATGCAAACCCTTCTGGTTTCTCTATGTATACTTCTTCCTCTAGCACACCATTTAAGAATGCCAATTTAACATCCATTTGGTAAACTTTGAAATTTTTGTAAGCAGCATAGGCCAGCAAAATTTTGACCCCTTCTAGCCTGGCCACCAGTGTGAAGGTTTCTCCATAGTCCAAACCTTCTTTCTGAGCATAGCCCTTGCAGACTAATCTTGCTTTGTTTCTTATCACTTTACCAGTTTCATCCATTTTGTTTCTAAACACCCATTTAGTGCCTATCACATTTTTGTTTTCTGGTCTGGGCACTAGAGTCCACGTTTCATTTTTCTCAATCTGCTCCAGTTCTTCTTCAATGGCTTTTATCCAGTTATCATCTTTTAGAGCCTCATTTTCTACTTTGGGCTCAGTTATGGAGAGCATACAAGCATTCTCTCTTGCTCTTCTTCTGGTTAGTACTCCTACATATTTGTCACCAATGATATTTTCTACAATGATTGTTTCTGACATACTTTGCTAATACTGGTTCATTTCTTAGAGCTTCTTCTACTGGTTGTGCAGGTTATACTTCACAAGCTTCTTCACTTGCCACTTTAATGGGATCCTCTTCAGCAGGTTCCACCAGTACAGTATACTCGAAACCTTTATAGTCCTCTGGTTCACTCTTGCTATCCTGTTCATTTTTCTCAGAGTACTCATCTACCTTGACATTTGAACTCTCCACAATCTTGTCAGTCCTTTTGTTCAAACATCGGTATGCCTTACTCTTTATGGAGTAACCTAAGAAGGTTCCTTCATCACTCTTGGGATCAAATTTTCCAGAGTACTCATCCCTCTTGATATAGCACATGCTTCCAAATACTTTGAAATAACAGACATTAGGTGAGTATCCACACCATAATTCATAGGGGGTTTTATTTGTCCCTTTCTTTACCTATATATAGCTCAAGGTGTATATAGCAGTGCTCACTACTTCTCTCCAGAAAATATGTGAAATATCCTTCTGTGTCATCAGAGTCCTTGCACAATCAATAAGGGTTCTATTTCTTCTTTCAGCAACCCCATTCTACTAAGGTTTTCTAGGTGCAGACATTTGTCTCATAATCCCATGTTCTTCACAGTAATTCATGAACTCTTGAGAGGTGAACTCTCCTCCTCTATCTGATCTCAAACATTTTAGATTCTTACCGGTTCCTCTCTTTACTCGAGCCTTAAATACTTTAATCATGTGAAAGGCTTCAGATTTTTCCTTCAAGAATACAACCCACATCATTCTTGAGAAGTCATCCACAAACAACATAAAATATCAATCTCCATATAAGCTCTTGGTTCTCATAGGACCACACAGGTCTGTATGAACTAAGTCCAACACATTTTCTGATGAAAAATATTTGTTGTTGAAACTAGACCCGATCAACTTTCCTAGTTGACACTCTTTACACATAACATTTTCCAAGTTTCACTATATTAGGCATACCTCTGACAGACTTCATCTTACTAACTTTTGCTATGCTATCAAAATTAACATGACACAGTCTTTTGTGCCACAACCAACTATCTTCTACTTTTTCCATTAGACAACTACTTATGGTGGTGTCTAGGTGAAACAGATTGCCTCTAGATTGTTTACCAGTAGCAATCAAACTTCCTAATTTGTCATTTATTTTGCATATTCCTTAATTGAATCCTAACCAGTAACCCTTATTGTTAAGTTGTGCAACACTTAATAGACTATATTTTAGCCCTTCTACCCAATAGACATCTTCACAATTTGTTTTATCATTTAGGGCTATAGATCCCTTACCTTTTATTGTACAAGGAGCATCATTTCTGAATCTCACAATTCCTCCATTGCAATCCTCCATGCTGATGCATTTGTTTTTGTCACCAGTCATGTGTTGAGTGCAACCACTATCAATTACCCAATCTCCACACTAGTTTGAACTAGAAATCAGTGTCATATCACCTTCCTCTGTGTCATCTTCCTTAACTACCACAAATGCAATCCCATCTCCATCAAATTCTTCTGATTCTTCATCAGTGACTCCTTCTGCAAGATAAAACTCCTTACTCTTGTCCTTGTAGCTTCTGAAATTATCCATCATGTCTCTATCATTGTTAGGACATCTTGAAGCAATATGACCTATCTTATTATAGGAGAAGCACTTTAAGGGTAATTATACTTTCCTTTTCCTCTTGGAAATCTTCTTGCCAATAGAGCTTCAATTTAATCTTGTTCTTGTTCTTCAGATAACAGACTGTCATTTTCATGAGAATGACTAGTTCTTGTAGTAGAACTACTTCTTGTTTCTTTTCTTCTCCTTGTTGGTGCATGCATCATGGAAGCTTTGAAAGCAGGGTCAATATTTGGTACACTGTTGTCATAGTTACTCAATTCAAAGGCAGTCAACTTACCAATCAGTGAGTCAAGTGATACATTAACTGTTCCCAAGGATCTGAGTTTCTGGATAACAGAGACCCTTATGGCATATTGTGGTAGCAAGGTTCTCTGAATTTTCCTAACCACATCATCCTCTTCAAGATTTCCTCCAACACTTTTAATGGAGTTTACTACATCCTTTATTCTTTTGCTAACTGCTCTATATTTTCTCCTTCATGCATCCTCATCTCATCATATTTTCCTCTCAAGTTGTCTACTTTAGCCTTTTGAACATGAGGGTCTCCTCCATAGATAGTCTTCAGCTTGTTCCACATATGAAAAGTTGTTTTCAAATCTTGAACCTCAGCATATTCATTATGAGAAAGAGTGCTAACAATCAGATCCATAGTAGCAAAATTGTCTTGTCTTTCCTTGACCTGATATGGAGTGAGAACCCCTAAAGGTTCATTGTACTCTGTAATTACATGATTCCAATAATGTTCTCCTAGGGATCTTAGATAAAGCTTCATTCTTCCACACCATAAGGTGTAATTCTCCTTAGATAATTTAGGACCCTCCTTTCGCATCATCTTGGATCTTTCCTTAAGTTGTTTAAGCTTATTTTTAATCTAAGGACTTGTGCTCTGATACCAATCAACCAATGTTGAGAGGGGAGGGGTGAATCAACGCTTTATCAAATTTTCACAATTAAAATTTTTAACTCAAATCTGCACTTACTTAATATTCATCAATATACTTAATTACTGCAAAAGAATATGTATGAATGAAAAGATATATTGTGACACAAATATTTATCTTGTGGAAACCCAAATGGAAGAAAACCACAGTGTGAGTAGGAACTCACAAAATTTGTACTCTTTAGGAGTACGCTCGGTGAGGAGCCATCCCTGTTAGGAGATTACAAAGACAATGTTAGGTGCCACCCGATTAAGGGATTTTGTTTAAGGCCTGTTAGTGCATTTACCTTGTTAAAGGTAGCCTGATTAAATGACTTAAGAACATCAGTTACGATGTCACCCAGTTAAGGGATTTTACAAAGAGACCTCTTAAAGTCCACCTGGTTAAGGGATTTAAGTTGTAATGGTTAGAAAGAAACAAAAAGATGATCTATTGAATTAGCTATTGATAGCTTGATCAGATCACAATGAGAATCACACTCTATCCAAACCGATTGTGTCTTCTCTGCACAACATCGGTTTTCTGCTTACACCTTCAACTCTGCACTTTGTCGGTCCTCTAACCTTTGGCTCTACACTCTATTGATCCTCTATTCCTTGGCTCTGCACTCTACCGGTCCTCTGTCCCTCGGTTCTGCACTCTATCGGTCTACCTCATACACTCTCTCCTCTGCTAAATCATTTTAGCACTTCCTCTCACTCTACTCTTCACTTTGGATCGCCTTCTATGAGATCTTCTTTTTGCAAATTTCAGGGTCAAGAATTTTTGGATGAACTCAAAAATACTTTATACATTTTCTATCGTCACCTTTAGGTGTTTCCTCAATCAAAGCAATCACAAATTTCAAAATATTTCAAATTCAAAATCTCCCAATCTTTCTTTGCATGCCCTGCAACAATTCCCCCAATAGTTCAACTAAATCTGCCACTGCATCCCCCAAAAATAGTGACTTTTGGGTTGAGTTTAGTCAATTAAGTGTGAACCAAAAAATCCGCAAGTAATCATGGCTTGACTGCATGGTAACTGAAGTTGACTTCACCAATCTTTTAGTTTGGTGTAGACACAAGCTCACCAACTCACCTCTTACCACCATAACTGAATAATCAATCATTGCTCTGAGATTTATGGTGATCACCTATCTTCCTCCTGCCTTAATGGTGTACCGATATATCATTGCGCTCTATATTACCGGTTCATCCTTTGATTGGCGGTTTGTTGTGCTAGCATCAATTATCTTTCCATGTTTGCCAATGAGGTTTTGGTTTCCATACAACCACAAGTCTTCTTGCTTGAGTCACCTTTTGTGACTTCATCATCATCAGAATGATCGATCTTCTTGAGGGACAGACCGATTGGCTTAGTCTCTCTTCCCTTGAGCTGATTGAACTTTGGTCATTTGTTTCTAATGTTGTTTCCATGTGTTTGCAATTCATCACCTTTTCTACTGAAATACACCACTCCATTGATACAACTTCATTGGTCAGTGTTAGACATCAATGACAAATCTTAGCTCATATACCGGTTCTCTGGATTGACCGGTTTTGTCAATGGCAACATTTTCCACGTACAAAAATATGGTCTCTCTTATAATTCTATATGTTATATTGCATATTTCATTTCTGGTGGGCTAAGATATTAGCTCCTTTTCTTCTTAAAACTCATAACTTTTTACCATGTTTTAATTCATATAATGAGATGGTAATGATGTATTAGAGTTTGACTATATGCATTCCAGATGTTAACTAGACCCATTAAATCTTGTTTTGTCTTGACCAATTATTCATATTGCCATGTGAATTATTCTTGTTGTCATGTGAATTATTCTTGTTGCCATGCAGATTATCATAGGCGATATCATGTGTGAAATGTATAAGTGTTTTAATTAATTAAAATAGATATATGTGTATGCTTGTATATTCTATCTTTTTAATTGCAGGAATTAATAAGATGCTGCAAAGGTGGTTATTGTGTCACGTCATGAAGGTAGTTAGAGATATTCAAGGGGTGGTTAAAAGTTCAAGATAACAAAGAGAATAATGGGTGTAAGAAGTGGCAAAGGAATAGCAGGGCGCACAAGACTCATTTATGTCTGTCTTTAGTAATCAACAATATTGTAATACCACCATGCTATATTCTTGGATGTGGTTTAGTTGAGATCCACCTTTTTAGGGGCTGAACTTCGTCTGTTCTCTGTTATAAATATTCTCCACCTTATTTCATCGGCATGACCTAGATTGTAGGAATTTGTTGTAGTTTTCTTTTAAATAAGAGTTTGTGCCTCTTCTCAAAGGTTAGAGAGGGGAGAGAGAGACAAAAGGTTTAGAAATAAATTTGCTGAGTATTTTAGTTTTCTTTCATTCTGTGTGTTGTATCGACCTTTGAAAAACAATGAATAAAGTGATGCTATTCTAAGTATTTAGAGTTATCTTTGGAAGCCTGGATACACTCATCCAAGAGGGGCCACTTTGTGAGTATTGTTGTGCATTTTTTAAACTTAGTTTCCCTTTCTACTACAGTAGGTGTTCTGGCAATTGACTATTCCTGCAGCCATTGGAAACATATCCTGGGACTGTTCCTGCAGCCAAAGCAAATAGAGTAATTCTTGTTTGTCAATTTTGGACTTAGTTAACAGTTCTTTAACTGGGTTTTATGTTAATGCAGAGTTTTAATGTAGCCATTCAGTTGTTATAATTTTTTCTTTCTTATTTCAAATAGGTTTAGTTGCTGCAGTAATGTAGAATAGCTATCACATGAGCTTAGTGCATATATAGTGCAGACCCATTTCAAGTAATACGTCCTTGGGTTGACAAACAAATGAAATTCAATTATGGAGATAATAACTTCACAGAGTAAATGTCCAAGCTTCCGATTGAGACTTTAGCTATATTTATTGTTCCTATTGGTGAGGCAAACATTTTTGGCGCCATTGTCGGGGATGGTGTCAAACTAAGAACCTGTTATGGTTATCAATTTTTAGCTTTTCGTATAGTTGTTTTTGATAACTCAGTTTGCTTAAAGTAATTCTCATGAATCTGCATGAATAGATGAAGAATTGATGCTCAAGGTAGATTCCTTCCCAACCATCCTAATCATACAAGATTCAATCCATATGACCCCCCAAATGTAAATCCTTTTGCTACACTATACCAAACCCTAGATAATTTGAACCCTCTTGAATTTGAACTTCTTGAGAACAACATCCATTTCCTCTTTGGACCTCCTGAAGAGGAACTTCATTTAGTAACTCCTCCTGAAAGCCCAATGCAAATAAATCCACCCCCTGGGGGGAATAACCCACCTCCACCTGTGACTCCAATGTTTGAGTTCCCTATTTCTGATCAGCATGATAATACTAATCTCAAGAACATTCCAGCTTCTTCCCTTCCGAAATTCTATGGATTAGTGATAGAAGACCCCGACACTTTCTTGTTTGAGTTTGATGTCCTCTTTAGGAGTTTTGATTATACTATAGATGCCCATAGACTCAAAATATTCCCTGCCACTTTGAAATAGTCAACTTTGAGATGGTTTATGAGTCTAGGGAGTAGCACAATCACTACATGGGATGAGATGAAATGATTGTTTCTTGTAAAATACAAGGATTATTGTAGAGGGACTACCTGCCATGGGGATGATATTTTTAGAATGACACAAAAAGAAGATGAGAGTCTAGAAGATTATCTGGAGAGATTTCTATTTAGTGTTAAGAAGTCCAATCATAATACTCTAAATGAAGAGTCTCTTAAGTTAATATTTTAAAGAAGAATCAGTGATGAGTGCACATATGCTTTGGATCTTATGGGAGGAGGTGATATAACACAATCAAAATAGAATGATATTGGACAAATTTGTTAGAAGTATTCTAGATCTTCTTCTAAGAAGAGTAGGTGTTTAAAGCTAGGGGTTTTCTTCATCAACATCCAGTAATGGAGTTTCTCGAATGGAGTTTAGCCATCTGTTGAAGGATTTTAAGGAGGATATCATAAACAATATGGCTACTCAATTGGACACAATTTTAGCTAAGAAGAAACATGAGGAAGTTGATGCAGTTCTTGCAGAATTCTGCCCACATTGTAGATAGAGGAAAAGAGTCTGTAGATGTAAAATGGTTGCAAATCTTGAAGTTCTTGATTTCAAGACAACACAAGGTGATGATGAACAAGTTTTATATGTTTCTCAAAGAAGGCCAAATTTTCCAAGACAAGGTATGCCTCCTGATCCACTTTCTTTTTTTGGTTATAGTGGAAATTCATGTGCACAAAATAATCATGGAAATCACCATATGCTCAAAATTTAAGAAATCATCAAAATTTGTATAATCCTCAAGGCCAAGGGTAGCATTTTTCCAATCAAACTCCATAGTGGCAACAACCACAAGGAAATTGGTCTCAACCTCATGGACCATGGCAACAATTCCAAGCGGGGGTGGTCATCCATGGGCAAATCAGTCATCTGATTATCAGCAGCCACAACCACCTACAAAAATGCCTCCTCCTACAACCAATACTGTTCCACCTAAACCTACACAACTTCCCACTCAACCAATGCCAAATCTTAATAATAAGCCTCAACAACAACAACAACAAGTTTATTCAGCTGATACTAATCAATACCCAACTTATTCTCTTTCTATAAGTGATATTCACCCCAAATTTGGGACAACTTTACCCAACCCATCTCCACTAGTTATAACTGAGATACAAAAGGAACAAGAAATCTATAGTCCAGCAGCCCAAATACCTCAAAATCAGCATATACCCCCATTTCCTCAGAGGTTGCAACCTAAAGAGATTCTACAAGAAGAGGAACTAATTTTTGATATTATAGATCAGCTAAAACACGTATGTGTTAAAATTCCATTGTTACAAGCTATTAAGGATGTCCCTATTTATGGTAATGCACTTAAGGAGGCATGTTTAAAGAAACCTAGAAGAAAGAAAAAGGATCTGCAAATAGTGCAAGTAATGGGTCAATTGGCTGATATCATGTTAGAAAAGGTTTCAATTCCTAAATATACTGATCCTTGTAGCCTTGTTGTGAAAATAGGCATCAATGGCACTCAGATAAAGAATGCTTTAATAGATTTGGGAGCATCCATCAATGTAATGACAAGAGATGCTATGCAAAAACTTGACATAACCAGTCTTAGACCTACACCTACAGTCCTGCAGCTTGCTGACAGTTCCACAGTTCGGTCTGATGGTATGATTGAAGATGTGGTTGTTACTTTGGATTCTTGGGAATTTCCTACAGATTTTATGATCCTGTCTCCTAAAGCCACATTGGGAGGATATCCAGTTATCTTGGGAAGACCTTGGCTTGCTACAGTCAATGCATATATTGGATGTCAGTCAGGAGATATGACTATTTTAGATGGAAATACAACCAAAACTTTGGATCTATATTCTCTTGCTCATCCCCAACTTGATCTACAACAAGTTGTTTGGCCTAACATGGGAGAAGAATTTGATGAAGGAGTTGACTCCGTCAATCATCTTATGATGATTAATAGAGAACCATTCATACAACTTCATGATGATGATTCAATTCTCTATAAAATTCTGCCAAATCAGTTAAGACAAGAGCAACAGTCGCAGGAGTTAGTATCAAATATTCCAGTATCAGATTTTCCTATAGCTACTGATATACGGCATACCCTATTGCCACAGGAAGTCTGCACTTCTCATCTTTTTGAAGCATCTCAGGTTGATCTTACTATCAAAGTGGAATTTGATCTAAACAAATATTTGAATATCAACAATCAACTCACAGGGACTCAAAGAATAACACTAGTTGGCTTGCTTAAATGTCATCAACACGCTTTTGCATGGGATTACAAATACATGCATGGAATTGATCCTACAGTTTGTCCCCACTGTATCTAGATAAAAGAGGATTGTAGACCACTTAGATAGCCACACAGAAAAATTAATCCTGCATTAAGAGAAATATTTAAAGAGAAATTCCAGAAATTATTAAATATTGGATTTATCTATCCTATCTCGGATAGTCAATGGGTGTCACCTCTAGTGATAGTTTCAAATAAAGGAGGTAAATGGCGGGTATGTGTGGATTATAGAGCTTTGAACTTAGCAACCAGGAAGGATCATTTGTCATTACCATTTGTGGATCAGGTATTAGACTCCTTTGTAGGGAAGTGGTACTTCTCATTCTTGGATGGATCCAGTGGCTACAACCAGATTCAAATTGCTCTCGAGGATCAGGAAAAGACTACATTTACATGTCCTTGGGGAACATATGCATATTTTGTTCTTCCTTTTGGATTATGTAATGCTCCAACTACTTTTCAAAAAGCAGTGATAAGCATATTTTTAGATATTTCCTAGGACAGCATGGAGATATATATGGATAATTTTACCACCTATGGTTCAGAATTTGAAGAGGCATTGAAGAATCTGAAGAAAATTTTGTAGCGGTGTGAAGACTATAATTTATCATTGAACAGTGAAAAATGCATCATGATGATGTAGGAAGGTATAGTTCTTGGTCATCATAGCTCTATAAATGGAATACAAGTTGACCCAGCAAAAAATAAAGTCATTCAAAACCTCCCTGCACCTATAAAGCAAAAGGATGTCAGAAGTTTCCTTGGTCATGTTGGATATTATAGGAGGTTTATCAAAGATTTCAGCAAAATTGCAGGCCCTTTATATTTTCTTTTGACCAAGGATATGGAATTTAATTGGACTTCCTCATACAATGGAGCTTTCTTGAAGCTCAAACATGCATTGACTCAAGAATCGGTGCTCAAGGGTCCGAACTAGTCCTTACCTTTTCATATTCATACAGATGCATCTAATTATGCCATAGGAGCAGTTTTGGGACATAAGATTGACAATTTGGAGAATGCAATTTATTTCATCAGCAAAAATATGCAGGGACCTGAGCTTAATTACACTGTCACTGAAAAGGAGATGTTAGCAGTTATATATGAGCTCAACAAATTCAAGCATTATACAACAGGATATCCGATATTTGTGCATACTGATCATACAGCAATCAGATATCTCATTAACAAACCTTCAATTACAGGAAGATTAGCTCGTTGGTTACTATTGATGCGGTAATTTGACATTACAGTTGTTGATAAACTAGGTAAATCCAATGTAGTTGCAGATTATCTTTCTAGGCCTCAATTGTAGGATGATCCTGTAGCCATAGACAATGTTTTTGCAGATGAACATTTTTTCTTTATAAAAGCACACACTCCCTGGTATGCTGATATTGCAAATTATTTAGTTGCTAATAAGATGCCAATTCATTTTTCTCCTAAAGAAAGAAGACTGTTAGTTGAGAAAAGATTAAATTTCTCATGGACTATTGATTGTTTATTTTATACTGGACCTGACCAAATCATGAGAAGATGTGTAAGAGAGGATGAAACATATGATATCCTTCATGCATGTCATGATGAACCATGTGGAGGACATTTTGCTGCTAAAAGAACAACACTTAAAATACTTGGCACAAGATATTATTGGCCAACATTATATAAAGATGTAACACAATATACTAGAAAATGTGATAGATGTCGACGGATGGGTAGGCCTACCAGATCTAATGAAATGCCATTATATCCACAGATATTAGTTGCACCATTTGATAAATGGGGATTAGATTTTCTTGGGTCGATTGATCCTCCTTCAAATGGGAAATCTTATATTCTAGTATGCATTGATTATGTCACCAAATGGGTGGAAGAATGAGCTATGACACATGCAAGAGATAATAAAGTAGCTAAATTTATTTATGAAGAAATATTTACCAGATATGGAGTTCCAAGAGAGATTTTTTCAGACCAAGGACCACAGTTTACTTCCACATTGATTGCAACATTGGTTAATGAATATAATATCGAGCACAGGAAGTCTACCCCATATCATCCACAAGCAAATGGTCAAGTAGAAGTCACAAATAGGGATTTAGAAGCCATTCTTACCAAGACAGTAGCTCTTCATAAGAAATATTGGTCACATAAACTTCCTAAAGCCATTTGGGCATATAGAACAACATGGAAGACACCAATTGGTTTTACACATTTTGAAATGGTGTATGGAAAAACAACAATGATGCCCATTGAATTTGAGCACAAAACTCTTAGAACAGCTCTACAATTGAATATGACTCTCTCTGAAGCACAAAGAGACCGCATTATGCAATTAAATGCTTTGGATGAGCTGAAAAAGATGGTCATCCAACATACCAAACTTATTCAAAATCAAAGAGCTAAATGGCATGATAAGTACATAAAGGAGAGAAAATTTAAAACAGGTGATTGAGCACTGCTATATGATTCTAGATATAAAGATACTATGGGAAAGCTGCATACAAGATGGTTAGGCCCATATGAAATAGATGAAATTTTCACAAATGGAGCAGTTCAATTGACCACTATAGATCCAGTCAGATTCAAGCTTCTATTCAATGGTCATCGACTACACCTGTCTCATAAGCATGCAACCAAAGAACAATTCCTACAACAATTCACCAGCCAAGATAAAACATCAGTTCTTGCAGCAACTGGAGAAGTTCCTTCAGCATCTGAATAATTTCCTACAGCAACTGGAGAAAACATTAAGGGCGTGATTCCTACAGCTTCCACAAGAAACGTTCTTAGTAATCAATAAATTCTTCAAGCATGCTTTCATAAAAATATTTCCATGTCTTATGGAAATATTATTTTCCGATAATAATTTTTTCATCCATGTCATCCCATTTCATTTCTCTGTCAATCACTTCATTATGTCACATCATCTCGTTTCACCCATTTTTATTAGCTAATCGTTTCATGCAGCATTTATTAGTACGACTGCAGGTATGTACATTGTTTATTTTTTATTAATTATGCATTTATTATTTTGCTATGATTATTGCCTATTTTAAATCTGTGTACCCTTCCCTCTGTCCTTTCTGCATGTGTGGACATGTGTTAGCATAAGTCGGGGGGGTGTTTTATGGTCTGATTTCCAAGTCGAGTAATTATATGTCCTTGTCAATAATTTGCTTTGATTTGCCTAACATCATTTTTGAATAAGACATTCTTTGGCATGAGTGAGTAGTTCATCCTACCGTCGAAATCAATGAAAGAAATTGAAAGTAAGGTATTTTTGAACAAGTATTTTCAGTTCTGTAGGTTATTTCAGTCCCTCATTCACTATTGTGGAAATTATTTTGAGAGCCAAAATAGTCATGGGTGGAGATCCTATCCACCATGAACCTGTAATTCATGACATGTTGCTATAGGATGTCCAGTGTGAGCATTACTTCCGTATGCATGGGTGGATTGATTATTTTTTCAAAATAATGGATTTCAATGAAGAAATTGCCTCCAAATTCATGCGTGCATTCAATGAAGGAGAGGCCTCTGTCAAGGGATTGAGATTCATTGCCAAAGAGAAATGAATAGCTGAAGTTATTGGGTTGTTGTGGAAGGAGAACTGCTTCCTAAATCTAAGGATGTGAGAAGCGCTAGGGCAAAGTGTATACACCCAGCAAATGGACCCCTAAGGGTGGACAAATAGGGAACCAGACGAATATCTCTTCCAGCGAAATGGCCCCAGGTGGCATTGTATGTGATGAAATACATTACCTGTGATGTAAGGTACTCAAATTTGCATTTGGTCCATTTTAAATTGCTTAGTCATTTACGGCATGGCCGAAGGGTAAATGTTCCCAATTTTTAATATCACCTTATTTCCATAAGTGCAAAAGAAACACGAAAGGGTGGAAATCATTATGTTAGTCATCATGGCTTGATAAAATTGTTAGTAGAACATTCTCTTAGAGATGTTTCTCAAATGGCATGGGAAGTATTTAGAGATATATTGTAATTTAGGGAGGAAAATGCTCCTGTTGCAGAAGAATTAGCAGCACAAGAGGAGGATATCGGAGAACCCTCATCTCCTAGGGTTTTTGTAGAGGATTAAGTTCTTGTTGCCAATGAAGCTTTGACTATTGCAGAAGAAATGGTGATTGAAACAAATATTGAGCAGCCCTCCACTCATTTTCAAAGTGGAGCGATATCTTTTAAAAGAAAAGGGAAAGAAGTAGAGACAATTGATGCAGAGGGAGAAACCATAGTGTAGCCTCAAGCATCGCAGGTTTCTCCTGCAGCTAAAAAGTGCAGGCTAAAATAAAATTCTCTTGCAGCAACACCTCTTGCAAAAACTATTCCTGCAGCCACTCCAAAAATGTATGCAAGAAGGACTTGGTAGAGTAAATAGAAAGTTCAAGCAGCATGGGATGCAATGGAAGGCATTTCAGTAGAAATGTCAGAAGAAGAGCATGAGAGTCAAACATAGATTAAATCACAGGAAGAACATGGAGCCGACAGACTTTCAAATCTAGCACATTTAGCAAAACAATTTGGAGAACATGTTGAAGAAATCTCACGACCTCAGGTAACAGCTAATAGACCTCCTTCATCTCTCACTAGTTTGTCTATTGCACTTACATTTTATAGGTAGGGGGAGATTGAAAGGGCTAGGCTACATGGAATTATTGATAACCAACAAAAAGAAATTGAAAAGAGGGATAATCAAATTGTGAAATTGAAAGCTAAAGTCGACACAATTGCTAGTATGGTTCCTGAGTTGATACAATGTAGGGCTCCTCCGAGGATTTATGCTTTGCATCTAAAAGAGCAGTATTTAAGTTTTAAGCTAAACCGCATTGTTAGAGACCTTAGTCCTTCTTTAGATACCCCAGAAGAATTTTATAATGTTTATCAAACCTCTCCAACAGCTGTTAAGAATTTGTTATGTGAATTTTATTTGCATAGCTATGTTGTGACTTCTGACAATGAGTGGAATCCCTTATTATACATTGGTGACATTCACATAAAAGCATTAACATCATGGGTGCAAAATGAAATCAGTATAGGGACTAAGGCCAAAACTTATAAAAATTTGGAATTTGATTGTCCATTACCACTCAGAGCTAAAGCCAAGAATCCATGACTTCTTTATTATGATTGGCAGAAATTGTTAGCAAGACCTAATGTAAGGAGCCAAGTGTTAACTATAAGAGAGGAAAGATTCTAGGAATATGAACACTTGATAAAAAATGAAAATGTAGCTGCAATTGAATGTCTGGTTCAGTGTTGGAATAATCTTCCAGAAGACCTAAAACAGGGTGATCGTCATTCACTGCCTAATTTTCATGCAACTATGCAAAGAGCTCCTAAGTACATCCATTTGGGTAGGGCGAAGAGCAATAACTGGCTACCCTTGATATTTCAGCCACCTATCCTTATCTGGCCATTAATGGGATGCAGGGTTGCAAACAAACCATATGAGGAGGCCACAAAAGAAGCCAGATGAGCGAGACTGGAAAAAATGAAAGGGTTTTATTGGAATTTGGCTACATAAGGGATAGGATAGGGAACTATTGGTGACTTGTGAGTCAATACCCGAATCAAAAAATTTCCTCTTGTTGGAGGATCAGAAAGACACTAAGTTGGGGGGCATGATGAGTTGAGATATTAGCTCCTTTTATTCTTAAAACTCATAAGTTGTTACTATGTTTTAATTCGTATAATATGATAGTAATGATGTATTAGAGTTTGACTATATGCATTCCAGATGTTAACTGAGCCCATTAAATATTGTTTTGTCTTGACCAATTATTCCTGTTGCCATGTGAATTATTCTTATTTCCATGTGGATTATCATAGGTGATATCAAGTGTGAAATATATAAGTATTTTGATTAATTAGGATAGATATATGTGTATGCTTGTATGTTCTATCTTTTTAATTGTAGGAATTAATAAGATGTTGCAAAGGTGGTTATTGTGTCACGTCATGAAGGCAGTTAGAGATATTCAAGGGACGATTAAAATTTCAAGACAACAAAGAGAATAATGGGCGTAAGAAGTGGTAAAGGAATAGCAGGGCACGCAAGACTCATTTATGTCTGTCTTTAGTAAACATCAATCTTGTAATACCGCCATCCTATATTCTTGGTTGCGGTTTAGTTGAGATCCACATTTTCAGTGGCTTAACTCCATCTGTTCTTTGTCATAAATGTTCTCCGTCTTATTTCATCAGTGTGACCTAGGTTGTAGGAAGTTGTTGTATTTTTCTTTTAAATAAGAGTATGTGCCTCTTCTCAAAGGTTAGAGAGGGAAGAGAGAGACAAAAGATTTAGAAATAAAGTTGCAGAGTATTTTTAGTTTTCTTTCATTCTGTGTGTTGTATCGACCTTTGAAAAACAATGAATAAAGTGATGCTATTCTAAGTATTTAGAGTTATCTTTGGAAGCCTGGATACACTCATCCAAGGTGGCCCACTTGGTGAGTATTCCTATGCATTATTTAAACTTAGTTTCCCTTTCTGTTGCAGTAGGCATTCTGGCAATTGACTGTTCTTGTAGCCATTGGAAACAGATCCTATGACTGTTCCTGTAGCCAAAGCAAACTAAGTAATTCTTGTTTGTCAGTTTTGGACTTAGTTAACAGTTCCTTAATTGGGTTTTATGTTAATGCAGAATTTTCCTGTAGCCATTTAGTTGTTATAATTCTTTTTTGCTTATTTCAAATAGGTTTAGTTGTTGCAGTAATGCAGAATAGCTATCGCATGAACTTAGTGCATATATAGTGCAGACCCATTTCAAGTAATACGTCCCTGGGTTGACAAACAAATGAACTTCAGTTATGGAGATAATAACTTCACAGAGTAAATGTCCAAACTTGGGGTTTAGACTTTAGCTATAGTTATTGTTCCTATTGGTGAAGCAAACAATTTCATGCTAAGGTTATTTAAGATCAAGTCTCATTTTATCGTAGTATTTTATTTGGGAATATTGATTCACCCCCCCTCTCAATATCCCAATCTATTCAACAATTGGATTATATTTATGATGATCATTTACTTCCTAAATTATTTTCATATATAATAAAATATTATGCAATTGAATGGTTGTATTTATTGCCACATGGTTTTAATGCTTGTGTATATTTTTTTGTGTTAACATTGATCTTAAGATCTCCATTTTTATTTTGAGAATGATTTGTTCATGGAAATAATGAATGCTTACGAGATTATGTTATATGTTTATACTCCTTGTCCATTAATTTATTTTATCAAATGCCTAAAAAATAAGTTGTCATCCATATTGTAATTCTCCTATTACACTTATTCCTACTCTCATATATATAACATAGTCCAATTATACTTGTCATACTCCTAGGACTATCAACCCCCCTCAACCATTCCCTTCTAGCCTATTTATAACCATCCTATTGTTACTCATATTTCCACCCTTACCTTCACTATCAACCAATCTACCCTTGATATCGTCATGAAGAGACTTGATGTTGTTCAAAGTATATTTTAAGTGTTTTCCATTCAACTACAAAGAGTGACTTAGTGAGAACAAGCATAATTCTCTTTCTAAAATGACATAATGAAAACATACATTGAACATCAAAATTTGGAAGGGGATAAGGAATTTTTGAAAGGGGAGATTGATAATGAAAGATTAAATCTATTATTTTATTAGTATGAACTTGTTTATAATGAACAAGGTTAATAACATGACCTATTTTCCAATATTTACTTTATTATTTTAAAAAGAAATATGAATGGGATTATTAAAATAATTGATGGAATATTTGAGTCAAGAGAAGAAAATAGTCTATGGTGGTTTCCTTAAGAGAGTGTGGAAACAATTATGCCAATAATTTATCATAAAAGATGAAATCGTGATAGGTGATAGTGAAAGCTAAAAGATCATTTTTGGGGAAAGGTGTCTCAACCTTGCATCCTAATGATCTAAATTATTAATTAATTGAAAACTAGGAAAACATTTATATTTGTTACCGCAATTTCGTGAGGTCATAACTCCTAGCCCACCTATTAGAAACCAAAATGCTTGGATGTGTTGGAAAAAACTCTAGAAGACCTAAGTGGAGCTATTTATAGGATTATTAAAAGGTTATGTTCATATACAAATCAATAAAAAGCTAGAAACACTCCAAAGCTATATATTATTAATATGTAAAAAATATCAAAAAAATTAACCTTCTTAGATTCACCATATAAAAATGATCCAGATGTCCTTAGGTCTCCATTATATTACACGTAATCTTTGAATAGGTTTGAATATGCAAAAATAAGTTCCCAAATCAAGTAGTTACATATGGATGAGTTATAATAGTTGTAAAATTATATTCTAAAAATATCTTGAAAAACTATGACCAACTTTAGTGTTTGAATTTAGGTCATTTTAGGTACCACTATTGAGACCATGGTTTTGAAAACACTCTTGTGTTTTGGTTTGATATTTTCCTATAAATTGAGTACTTGAGATAGATTATATATTGTTAATTTGAAAGTATTATTATGCTACTATAATTACTCCAAAGTTGTATGCTGGTTATACTCCTACAAGGGAATGTCCTTGAGATTAGATTGTAACCTTGTTTATAATAATACAATTATTTTATGCTTTGGAATGTGGAGTTTTTATTCCAAAAGGTTCCTCCCTATGTAAACTTGTGTTATGGTATTTTTGTGTGTTTTTTATAACTATATGCTTAGTTTAATTTTTGTTCATACCTCTTCTCATATATTAGTATAGGAAATTTATTAGACACTTTTACTTTCTCTCAAATTTGAAGATCCCCCTTACCATTATATTTATAAAAAATAGGGACCTCAAACTAAGGAGGTAAATGTGTGGAAAGAGTATCCAACAAATGATTTTGTTCTTCTTCCATTTATTTTACACAACTTTCATCTTTACTCACTTCCTCATAACTCTTCAACTCAATCATTGATAGAAAACAGTAATTGGCTTGTTCTTGAGCTTCTGCAATCTTCCTTCTTGTCCGAACACCTTTTGTCTTATCTCCAATTATCTAATTTTCTGAATGATGCTTATAAACATACTTAGCAGGAATTTTTGCCAAGTCTTCCTCTTCTTCTTCTTCATCATTTTGTTTCCTTCTCTTTTCTCTCTTTTGTATCACTTGTCTTCTTTGTAATTTTTATAACAATCTCAACCTTTGGTGCTAGCAAACATTTACTCTCCTTTCTATCCCTGATTTAATACACATTTCCACCTATTCTAACTCCTTCTGCAATTATTTTACCATTCTTCTCTTTTCTGATCACACACCCAGTGCTACTAAACAAAACTTCTTAACCTTTTCTACACATCTGACTAACACTTAACAAACTTTGTCTCAATCCTTTAACATAAAAAAAATCATCAGTTTTATGCTTGCTATCAATAGAAACACTTCCAATACCTTTAATAGTTGACCATCTTCTCCAATAAATTTCACTGAATCTCCATCATACTTCTTGGGATTAATAAACCCATCTTTATCATTGGTTGTATTATTTGAACATCTGGACGCTATAATATATGCATTCGGTTCTATTTTAGCATGCAATTTAGTCTTGATTGTTCTATCTTCTTTCAGTTTCTTTAAGGCATCCTCCTTATTTTAAATTGATAGAAACAAGGAGTCTTCATTCAATTCATAATCAAATTCATCTTCAGATGTATGTTCCTCAATAGAACATAATCCCTTCTTCTCTTTTCTATTAAAATTGCATATTTTAAAATTATTTTTCTTCTCATCATCATCTGGTCTCTTATAGTCTTCTTTGTAAGTGCAATTAGAAGCAAAATGTCCAATTCTACCACAAGAAAAATATTTCAGAGGAAACTTACCTTTGTACTTTCCAGTGCCTCATTGCAATCTTCTCACAAAGTTTGCTTCAGCTTCATCTATATCTCCATTGCATTTCAGATTATCATGTCTTGAAACATTAGATGTTGCTTCTTTCTTTTCTCTTTTCTCTTTTCTCTTCCTCTATTTCTGAAATTTCAAAAGATGCTAGAGTACCAATAAGCTAATCAATGGTATACTTACTCAAATCATTGCTCTCCTATATAGTACACCTTGTAGGTTTGTAAGATTTAGGCAAAGTCAACAAGATCTTATGAACAACACCACATTCATTTGAATGTCCACTGACAGATCTAATGCCATTAGCAAGCTCAATCACTCTATGAATATAGTTATCAACACCTTCATCTTCAAGCATTCTCAGATACTCATACTTCTGCTTCAGATTCATCAGTCTAGCCTTTTTGTCTTCAGATCTCCTTCATATGCCAAACACAACTTGTTTCACACAACTTTAGCTTCTTTCAATCCTTTCACCCTTCCAAACACTGAATCACTTATACAACTCAAGATTATAACTCTAGCCTTCACATTAGTCTCCTTCAACTTTATCTCATTTGGATTTTGAGCACCACCTTGTGGAAGTGTGTATCCAGTCTAAAAGATTTCCCAAATTCCATTCTATAATGTCTCCAAATGTGATTTCATTATCTTCTTCTAGTACCAAAAGTTTGTACCATCAAAGATCGAAACTTTGTAATGCACGTCCTGCACCATATTGGATCTAGCTCAAGTGGTTAAGATTACTCAAGAGGAACCTTGCTCTGATACCAATTATTGAACCCAAGGTAGGACTGAGAGGGAGGTGAATCATTTTAAAACAAAAATTAATTTAGCACATAAACAATTAAACAACCAGACACATCGAACACATGAACACCAAGATTTTCTATGTGGAAAACCCAAATAGGGAAAAACCACAGTGAGAACCTACCCACAAAAATATATCTACTATGTATATCTAATTACAATGAAAAGAGCTCACTTTTTCGGACTTACAAACCAAGGCTAGCTGCTCTTAGGGCAAGATACAAAAGAGGACTTGCAAACCTGAAGCTAACTACAACAGGGAAAGATACAAAAATGATATGAAAAGAAGGATCTCCTGATCATGAAGCTATCCTTTAACTCTACATCAAGAAACCAACATTAACACACACAACTCAGACCTCAACTACCAACACTCTGTCTCATATCTTTGTCACAGTCTCAACACAACCTGCATATCATTCGAACACAACTCTTCTTCTCTTCTCTTCATTGAACCTCACTAAAGTTATCTTCACATCACACATCTATAACCCACACCTCATCTCTCACTCAAATCAATCACATTCATCCTTACATACAAGATAGATCATTAAATCTTGAGCCAAGTTGGCCTGAACCAAAATAAAACTTTGGGACTAAAAACACACACGCTGATCCACTCTAGGAGAAAGAGGGGACCAAGACACGTCTTCTAAAGATCAACTCATTGATCCACAATCATTGGAACATAACAAACAATATATCAACACACTACACATCCATATAAGCAATTAACAGTCAAAACATATCCTCCAATGCAATAACTCTAATCCGAATATCCACGCGCTATGGTGAAACCCCATAACACATCAAACAATCTTCCACAAATCATATCCAAACCTAATGATAGGTCTAACATAGAATATCACAACCAGCTATGAATAATGCCACAACACCCAGAGAACACAACGTTATTTCAGGACCACTAAACTATCATATCCATGATACAAAAACTATATCCAAAGAAGATAACAATAACAAACAACATTAGAAACATTTTTTGGGCCCGAACACTTTTGGAACAACCAATAGAACAACTACATCACCAACACAACAAGATATCTCTACACCACAGATATTCCAGACCAACACCAATTTGGAACAATATTTTTGACATCAATGACAACCACAACAACACATACTTCCAACAGAGGAAAATATTATTGACGAAAGGTAAATTATGATGAATTATATGTAGTGTATCATATAAATGTGTAGAAAAGTTGGTAGAAGAGGTGGTAGGAGCTAAAGAAGACATGCTCATATGCAAAATTCTTTATGTAGGTTGAAAAAATAGATTTTATGGTAAAATGCATAGAAGTATAACACATAGAAGGAAGATAATGAAGAGTATTAGTGCACTATACAAAATAGAAAGTTATGTACATGTAAATGCAAGGAGCATGTACTTTGGGTTAAATGAAATATAAGATGAGAATTTTTATTTCATAAATAGCTTAAGGTTTCAAATAATCCTCCAGACTATATCAGATTAACAATAAAAAAATACTATTTTTTTTGTGAAATAAATTTATAATATATTGTTTTATCTAAATATATTATTTTCCTAATCAAATAAAATTTAATTAATCAAAAATAATAAGCTCAAAAATGGCAAATGGAAAAATTCTTTAAAAAGAGAACAAAGAAACAAAAACTAGCTACAAAACAAAAACCTTAGAGCTATATTGAATCTAGTCATTAAATCTAGAATCCATTAATTTAGATAATAGTGTGCCTACACTATCATCTGGAATTCATGATGTCATCTAGATTCCATGGTTTCCTCTAAAAGATGATAGAAAATTAATGTCTTTGTCTAGAACCTAGAATATATGTACGCAATGAAGAAGGAAGCATGCAAGCATAATGCTAGAATCACATAGAATGATATAAAAATAATAATAATGTCTTAATGTAATTTAAATAAAATAAAATTAATTTTTTTTAAAAGAAGCCTGAGTGAGTTAAAATCTAAACTGTAATTGGGAGTTTTATAAAAAATCTATTTTTAACATAGAAAAGGTGACGACTATTTGGAAGATTTTCAAATTGGTCAGAACCTATTTTGGTATTTTGATTTCTACAAGTGGTCAAATGATATTGAGGAAATTTCATATTTATGTGTGCTAATAAGATGTAGACTCGCACAATAGACTCAAAAAATGATGTTATTTTTTGGGACAAGCCCCACGGTGGGCGCCAGAAATGTACGCGGTAAAATGCGGTGATCAAAACGAATAAATCAAGATCAAAAGATCCACATACCAATGAAACTCTTGGTACAAGTATATAAACTAATTGAACTATTTTAACTTCCCAAGGGGTGTCCCATTTTTCTCTATCTCACAGGATCCCTAAAGTCAATGTTTTGCTCTCAAATCATTGAGAAAATGACTTAGGAATGATAACTCCAAGAATGAGTGATATTGTGATCTATATGCATGAATGCATTCTAAGATCTATATGATATGTTAAAACTATAATGATTAAGTTTAAGATGAAGATAGTGATATGATAAAAGGTTAACAAATTGTCCTAACATGATATACTAGCCTAGCATGAATATTCTATGATATGAAAAATGCTTCTAAATGTTATGATGATTTTTTAACAAAGAGAGGCAAAAATGCTTAGTAAATTAGGCTATAATGTAGATGCATAAAAACTTGGATATATGGATAATGAAGAATGATATTTCTATTTATAGGGAAAATAGGGCAATGGATGGTTAAGATTGAATAATCTTAACAAGGGCTAGGATTGAAAGTTAATTAATCCATGTTTACAATTCTCACCAATGAAATGGTGACAATTGTCAACAAGAGGTGGCTTGATAGGATATTCAAGAGGCACTAAATGCCTAAGGAGACATGAAGGTTACCTTAGGAGGTAAGGTTAAGGTTAGGTTAGAGTTATGCATTGGATAAAGCTTTTACCCAAGGGGTAAACTCTTGTACAAGGGTTAAATGGATAACTATGGTCAAAGCCATAAGTGTTTGATGAGACCCTTGGGTTAGAATGATAGTTAAGCTAGAGAGAAATTCTCTAACCAAAGGTCAAAGGTGAGTTAACCATAAATGGTTTGGAAGACTTTAGAGGTTAACCATTTGAAGACACAAAGCCTTTAATGGTTATTGAAGACTTTGGAGGCTTTGAGAAGTGACTTCCTTTTACTTAGGAATGTGACAATAATTAGGAGATGAATTAGGCTAAATTGGAAGTGATTTAGAGGAATCTAGAAGGGGTTTAGGAGGCAAGTCAGAGATGTAGGAAAATGCAAGTGGATGAGGGAAAAGGATTTTAATTAAAATAAAATTACTTTATTTCAACCAAAATAGATGCAACTTGCATAAATACAAGTGGGGAGGGGGGGGGGGGGGGTTACAAATAAATTAGATTTATTTATATGCAAGGGTCAATTTAATTAAATGTAAATTTAATTAAAAGGAAGAAAGGGGAATTAATTAAATAAAGTGATTTATTTAATTAAAGGCAAGAAAAATTTTAAATGAATTTAATTAAACAAATTGAGTAGTTCATTTAATCAAATAGATGAAAATGAAGAAATTAATTAAATATTTAATTAATAGGGGGGATGGGGTTTAAATAAATATTAAATATTTATTTAATAAGGTGGTCAGATTTATATGTTTACATTTGCCTCTCTTTGAAGTGACGTGTGTGCACATGTTGATTCAAAGAAAAATCGTTGGATATGCCGCCAAAAATTTTCAATATGATGTTGTTGCAAAAGTTGTCGATATGATGCCCCAGATGTAGATTTGATGAACAATATTGATAATTCCCCCTTGGGAGATGAATCAAGGATCTGGTAAAAATTTGTCAAGTTTATGATCGTTTTTTAATTAATTGCAATATGAGAATATTGACTACGTTAGATGCACATTATTGATTCATCTCCCCAAAAAAATGATGTGGATAAGGTTAATAATGAAAAAGTGGGATTAAAATATAGGCCCCACTTATTAACCTTTCGATTTACCCTATAAAAGGTAAAAAGTGATTTTGAAAAATCATTTGCACACTTGTCTTCTTCTGATTGTGACATTTGGATCTCTGACCACGATGTTGATTCCATACTCTTTGCACTGATTTGAGCGCGTCAGGCGATACCGAAGACCCACCGCATATGGCCCACCAGCAAGTGGCCAAAATCCCTCTTTGTTTTTTTATTAATTTCATTGTTTTTTGTCGCGTTTTTTTTATTTTTGGGTCAAAATCTGCCGGTTTAGCACGCAGGGTAGGTCCTTTAGCGCATACGATAGGAAGTTTAGCGCGTAGCTAACCCTAGGTAGGTTTAGCATCTAAATGTCAAATAGTAGTGTGATCGGGGGGTAGGTTAGCGTGTAAGGTTATTTTAGTGCATAGGGTGTGTAGAGAAGTGCAAAGGGTATGTCAAGTAGCACGTAGGATAGCTTTAGTGCGTCAGGTAAATAGGGTAGCGCGAATGGTATGACAGTTAGCACATAGGGTAAAATAGTGTTTTAGCTAAATAGGGTAGCACATTGAAGTCATGTTGTAGCATGTGATAGCAAGATAGCGCATAAGGTGTGATTTATAGTGTATTCATGAAGAAGATTAGCGCATACGTGGCAGCTTAGCACTTTGAAGCCCTGATTTAGCGCGTAGGACAAAAAGTTGGAAAAAGGGATGTTTTAAAAAATGTGTTGTGAGTCAAATAGATTGGATAGGTTGTGTAGATGTTGATATGAGTTTATCAATTGTCTAATATGGTTCATGATCTAATGTGAGTCCTATTTTGTTATGATGTGTGATTCTAATATGTTGTTGGATTGCAATATGAGTTTGTGATCGATATGGATCTTGTTTTGATATGAGTTGCTTTTCGATATGAGTCAAGTTATAGATATGGATCTGATTTTGTTATGGGTCTTGATTTCATTATGGGTCTTGAGTCGATATGGATCTTGATTTTGATATGGGTCTTGATTTTGATATGGATCTGATTTTGTTATGGGTCTTGATTTCGATATGGGTCTTGAGTCTATATGGATCTTGATTTCAATATGGGTCTTGATTTCGATATGGATCTGATTTCGTTATGAGTCTTGATTTCTATATGGATCTGATTTTGTTATGGTGTTGATATGGATCTTGATTTTGATATGGGTCTTGATTTCGATATGGATCTAATTTCGTTATGGGTCTCAATTTTGATATGGATTTGATTTCATTATGTTGTCAATATGGATCTGATTTTGATATGTTTCATGATTTCATTATGGATCTGATTTTGATATGTTTCTTGATTTTGATATGGGTCTTATTGTCGATATGGATATGATTTCGTTATGAATCGTGAGTTGATATGGGTCCTAATTTTGATATGGGTCTAGATTGATTGAATGAGTCCTGATATGATGCACTGATATGATTCACTGATTGATGTGGATATGTTTCTAATTGTTTTGATATGCTTTGTGTTTTCAAGTTGATTTTCTAATGATTTTTGATATATTTGATTGAATCGAGAACTGGTGATGGATATTGATGGTATGATGAAAGAATAAGTATCTAGTAGAATATTGAGAGGGGAGGTGAATCAGTATATTGAAAAACTGATACAAAGTTCCCAAGCTCAAACTCAGTCAAACAAAGTAAACATATCACAGTCAAGATCAATATTCTTAGGAATACTTGACATTAACTGATTTAACTATTATGACAACTTTTAATAGTAAACACCTTCAATCTTGTAAACACCAACAATGCTTAATCTTAACTCAACATATCCATCTCTCAATGCTTATACTTAACATGCCTTATCATAAGTTAACCAAATCAACAAATTGTTAGGATTCCCAAAGATACTGAGCGGGGGGGGTGAATCAGTATCTAACTGATGTACAGAATTTCTTATCTTAAAAGATGCAGAACATATTATAACAGTGTACTGGTATGCAAGAAATAATGAAATAAATAGAATTAAAAACATCCACATGAAAAGCAAACCATGACACAAGGATTTAATGAGGAAACCCGATGTGGGAAAAACCTCGGTGGGATTTGTGACCCACAATATCCACTTATTGGCCAATAAGAGAATATTACTTACAAGAGGGGCTTGCACAAGCAGGAAGGCCAACTGCCTAGACCTCACTGCTCAATGGGAAGTCTCACTGACTTACAATGTGGATTATACAAATCCAATATCTTGTACTGCTTTACAATAGCATCTATAATGCCTGATCCAGTACCAGTTGCTGCTCTGCTTCTTACATAAACCCTTTAACCTATATTTCGCATAATAGGTCTGACTTAATATTTCGCATACATTACTGTCTTAACTTTTTTCACTTACTTACAAAATGTCTACAATGATCTCTTTTATATATAAGAGTCATCTTACAACATGCCAAGTCGGCTTACAAATTTTTTACAATAATAAACAAAATATAGTATAAAAAAATCATGTCAGCCTCTGTACCGGTATACTTCCTTTCTTTGTACCAATGCTGGTGTCCTGAGTGCCAATGTAGAGTCTGATCGTTGATGCCGGTGAACTATCTTGCTAGTGTAATGCCTTGTCGGTGCCATAGGATTGTAAGGTTGCCATCAATGACAAAACCTTCAATCACATACAATGTCTCATTGGAGTGTGCATATGCCAACAATCTCCCCCTTTGGCATTGATGGCAACACTCATGAGAAATTTCAAAAGAGTATCCAAAAATGTGAAGTCCAAAAATATTACCAAAAATGTGTGTGCTCCCCCTGAGCATATGATTCCTATGATGTTGAATTTTCTCATCCCACTACTCCCCCTTTGGCATCAATGACAAAGGTTGTCAAGATGTCAGTAGAGTTTGTAGTTTCAACCTTGTAACTGGGTAGTTACAATTTGAAACAGATCTGCCAAAATCATGTTTATACTCCCCATAAACTTTTTACTGTCTCTTATTGATGTCTATGTTCTTTTAACTATACTGATGGGATGTTGCAAATGCTCTGCCGGTGTTTTCTATCCCTATATTAGTGTCTCAGATATTTCCTTCCGTAATGATGCTAGATAGTCCAATCTTGGACTCAGTTTTAATCTTAGATGCTTTGCCTTATTCACTATTCTCTCTTTTTCTCTTTCTAATTTAAGTAATTCTTCCTCAAATGTTGTTATCTTCTGTTCAAAAACTGATAATGTATCAAGTGAGTTAAGAAAAATTATCTGCAAGTTTATTGATTTCATCATGTACCTTGCTCATCTTCTTATCTATATCTATAGTCAAAAAGTTTGTCTTGCAGGTGTCTTTGTACAGAGTTTTGTACTCTTTCAATAAATTACACAGTTCTGGTAGAAGTGTGTCAAAATCTCTAATACACTTCTTTATTTGCTCATCAAAGAATTTTTGCTTTTCAATTTCCAATTTGTCCTTCAATGTCTCTTCCTTTATTTTCTCAATGTTTTATGTGATATATTTACACAAGGTATCAAGTTGTCCTAAAGAATCTTTATTGTCTATATTACAGTTAGGAGCAATTATCTTCAAAATTGGTATTGTGTCATCTATTGCCTTATAAGCTTGTGAGCTGCAGTCTGTTATCTTTTTAATTGAATTTAATAGTACTTCAGTCACATTGGTTGATTTGTAGCTTGATGATGAACCTATATTCTGAGTACCACAAGTGAAAGTAACCAAGCTTGTATTGACCTTTGGTAGGTTTGTTTGTGTTTGCATTTCCTTAAGCAATGGTTTTTCTACTTCTCCAGTTGTCGGTGGCACTGTTTCCTTATGAACCTGTTCCTGTTTCTGTTGATGTTCCTGCTTAGGAGCCTTTTGCTCTATTTGTTTCTCTATTTGTTGCATTGTCTTATTCTGAGTCTGAGTCTCTACCTGTTGCTCTTTGTCATCTGTCGGTTTCTCCTATGTGTTATCATTTTGCTCAGCTATCGGAGGCTCACTAGCCATGTCAGTCTTATAAGCTATATCTTTGTCTACCATAATGTTGATCTTTTGAGTATCAACATCGACTATATATAAGACTTCAGGATTAGGATTGACATCCTCTACATCCATACTTTCAACTATTGGTTGATCTTTTGTAGCTGTTGTTTTTACCGGTGGAGTAATCAAATGAGGTGGGGGTAAGTTGTCTTTAACCTTGATACTGGTTGGTCCACCAACTTTACCTTTACCCTTGTCTCTTGCCTTCTAATATACCTTTATAGGTTTGTGGCTCATGTATTCTTCTTGTTTTTCTTTTTCCACTACGAAAATTTCCCATGCATTTTCTGTCTCCTCAGTCACCTCGTTAACTCTTCCAACCATTAAAGCTATGTGTCAGTGTGCAGTAGAAAATACTGACCGGTTGGCTTCAGCAATTAAGTCATCAATTTCTTTGGGTGAATTCACCGGGTATACAACAAGTAGCTTTTCTATCTTTATTTTCTTGTCAAGTTCTACTACTGCTTGTCTCCTTGCTTCCAGTCTCTTAAATAGTTCATCTGGTACTTCATCTACTACTTCCATCAAAAATTTCTTATACATGTCCATATGCAATATAACACTATTTTCTACTTGTTCTTTTTCATTAGCTATCAGAGTATCATATAGTTTCTCTATATTCTTTAATTTCCCTTCCTCTGTAATTTCATTCAATAGTATGTCAAGAGGGGCCAAGTCCTTATTTGTCCTCTTCTTCTTCTTTGGTGTAGCCTTTCTTACCGAAGATCTCACTACTTGTTGTTTTTGTCTTTTCCTCCTAGGTGAGGGTGTGGTTGCCAGTGAGGGATCTCTTTTCCTTACAACTCTCTTGAAAGTTGCAGGCATGTCATTCTCTGAAGAAGTACCTACCGGCGATAGGTGAGTTTCAGGTTGTGGAGTTGCTAACTCATCCTCTGTTATACCGATTTGTTTTAACACATCTTCTTTAATAGCCTTTACCTCTCTGGAACCTTTTCTTACAACTGCCTCAACCTTTTTCACTCTTTTCTTAGATTGTATTTGGCTTTCAATAGTTTATGCACTACCAAATACTTCTTCCTTAGGTTCTTTAGGGGCTTCCAGAAGTGCTTTAGCATAAGTTTCAATTATATGATCATTTGTTTCATAGCCCATCTTTGTTACCCAAACTATCCTAGGGATGACTGCTTCCATCCAGATCTCATCCTTCTTGATTACAAAGAATATTTCATCCTTGTATTTGTCAACAATCTTTTGTGATAATCTGATTGTTTTCTTCATTTTGGCTTTAAGTGCTTGAAAGAAATCACGGATATTGTTTTCCTTATCTTCTCCCATGTTATTGAATGGTTCTGTTAATTGTTTACCTACCGGTATATCATATCCAAGTTCTTTGTAGCCTATATCGGGAACCTGTTTGGTTATATGTAGCATCAGACATACTAGCAGATTTCCAAATTTAAAAGTTCCTTTCTTGTCCTTCTTAATCTTGCCTAAGTTGTCAATTAAATCATCCTTCAACCACTCACATACATCAATCTTTGCATTTTTAGTGACCATATCATAAGCACTCTTAATGCATAAACTTGAAACTGAATTGAGTCTATTTGCATGAGTAGCTTTATATCCTAATATAATGCTAATAAATCTCACATTAATATCTGTTACAACATTTACTCTTAAGGGCCTTCTGTCAGATGTTACACCAGTTAGGTTTATAACTAGGTCATTGGATACCTTCTTAGTTTTGTCTGGCCTTTTACCGGTGGTCAGTAACCTTGTGATAGCTTTCACAGCTTCCTTGGTGATTTTGTGAATTGCATCTAACCAAAAAAAATCACCATGTACCCTGCTTAAGACTATCCTAATCACATCCTTGGGGAATTCTGGAATGCTAAGGATCTCTGTAAATCCTAGGGTTTCAATGATCTTATGTTCATCTTTTACATTGTCGGATTCATCACATATGACAGTTTTAAACATGGTTTTAATCTCTTCATCTCCTAGTTCCTCAATGTTGCAGTGAATTTAAATTATGGGGTCTTCAGCATAAACAACTCCCTTAGGAATTTGAGAAAAAGCACCTAAGGTATCATCTTTCTTTGTTTCCTCGGGAACTAATTGAAATACAAGCCTAGGTCTTTTTATAACTTCGACAATAGTGGGGTTTGCTATATATTCAAGTGCAGAGGTGGATGCCATGATAAAATACCTTTTACTACCTTTAGGATGGATGATTGCTTGAAGTGTTCTTGCCTCTTGCTCGAAATGCCTTAGCTCAGAATCTTCGCGCTCTTCGTAGGTTTGAAATCTCAGTAAAATGAAATGGAGCCAAAACCTCAAATTTATAGTGTCTTTTTGCCATCTACCATATTAAATGCATGTCGGTTAAGTATTCACTTAACATTATTTGCCGGTAATAAAGTAATTTTCAACTTCTCATCTCTAACCGAGGGAATAATAGCACGTGTCATTAGATTGCCAAACCCTCAAGGAAACTTTCTTCAATTAGATGAAGAACTTCCTGCTGGTGAAGCATCACTCTGTCCTGTCAGTAAAGCATTGACTGGTTCTATCGGTGGAGGAGTATTCCCAATATTTAGATCAGCTTTTCTAATCCATTGTTTTGAGAATTCTTGCTTAACCTCTTCAACTTTTTCTTTACCTTTCAAGCTAGAACTTTTGTTGTCTACCAATGATCCTTTACCTCTATAGAATTTTGCAATATGCCCAAATCTTGTTACATGCATAACAAGTTACATTATTCTTCTGAATAGCTTTCCCATAACCTATGTTGGTTTGTGTTCTACATTGATTAGATAAATGTCCAAATCTTCCACAAACATAACATCTCACATTCATTCTGCAATTTTTCAGAGTTGTGACCAACTTTGTTGCATTTTGAACATTTTCCATTGAATTTATAAGCATTAGGTTGTCTTACCGGTTTGCTGTGATCCTGAGTATTTACAGTACCAGAGCTTTCACCAACTTCAAAGCCAATTCCAGAAGTGTCACCTTTAGGTTTTTGAATCTTCAGCAAGGTGCCAAGTTCCTCTGAGCTTTTCTTGAATTTTTCTTTATGTTGATTTGCAGTTTCTAGTTCTCTTTCTAAGACCTCTTTCTGTCTCATCAGTTCATTGGAGTCATTCTGAGTGTGCATCAGATCTGTCTTCAACATGTCATTTTCATAGCTAAGTCTTGTGTTCTCATTTGCTACATCACTTAGTCTTCTGGTCAATTCTTCTTCATTCTTCTTCCTATCCTCAATCTCTTTACAAAATCTCATATTCATATCCTCCATCTCATTCTTTGTTGTCATGTTCTCCAGTTTCAGCTTGCTTATCTGATCATTAAGTGATTCCTTTTCATCATTCTCATTTTGCATCTTTTCACAAAGTTCTCTTCTCTTATTTCTTGCAACAGTAAGATTTTCTTGAAGTGCCTGAATGATATCCTGAGCTGCCTTTAAATCATCTTCTAGTTTGATATTTTTCAATTTTTCTGTATCATAGTCTAAGAGAGCTCCTTCAAGTTGCTTCATCAGATTTTTCATCTTTACCGGTGTCAAGATCTTCCTCAAGTTGTTAGGCTTCTGAAAATAGAGGACCAAGCTCTAATACCAATTGTTAGGATTCCCACAGATACTGAGAGGGGGGGGGGTGAATCAGTATCTAACCGGTGTATAGAATTTCTTATCTTAAAACATGCAGAACATATTATAACAATGTACCAGTATGCAAAAAATAATGAAATAAATAGAATTAAAAACATCCACATGAAAAGCACACCATGACACAAGGATTTAATGAGGAAACCCGGTGTGGGAAAAACCTCAGTGGGATTTGTGACCCACAATATCCCCTTACTGGCCAATAAGAGAATATTACTTACAAGAGGGGCCTGCACATGCAGGAAGGCCAACTGCCTAGAGCTCACTGCTCAATGGGAAGTCTCACTGACTTACAATGTGGATTATACAAATCCAATATCTTGTACTGCTTTACAATAGCATCTATAATGCCTAATCCAGTATCGATTGTTGCTCTTCTTCTTACATAAACCCTTTAACCTATATTTCGCATAGTAGGTCTGCCTTAATATTTCACATACATTACTTTCTTAACTTTTTTCACTTACTTACAAAATGTCTACAATGATCTCTTTTATATATAAGAGTCATTTTACAACATGCCAAGTCAGCTTACAAAGTTTTTACAATAATAAACCAAATATAATATAACAAAATCCTATCAGCGTCTGTGTCGATATACTTCCTTTCTTTGTGTCGGTGCCGGTCTCCTGAGTGCCGATGTAGAGTCTGATCGTTGATGTCGGTGAACTATCTTGTCGGTGTAATGCCTTGTCAGTGCCATAGGATTGTAAGATTGCCATCAATGACAAAACCTTCAATCACATACAATGTCTCATTGGAGTGTGCATATGCCAACACAAATAAGATCATAGCCACAAAAGAATTCACCACTTGACACAAATGTTTATACGTGGAAAACCCAAATAGGTAAAAACCATGGTGAGATGGGACTCACAAGGATATCTATCTGAACTCTTTCTAAGTTCACTCTGTTAGGAGCCAAAGTCTGTTAGAGCTTTACAATAAGTCTTGTTAAGAACTAATTCCGGTTAGGAATCACCTGGTTAAGGGATTTACAAATATGCCTTGTTAGAAGCACAATACCCTATTAGGAGTAACCTCACCGGAGGATTTAAGAATCCAAGCTAATGGACTGGATTTTTAGAGGATTTAATGAGTAACCAAGCTTGTTAGAGCTTACCCAATTAAGGGATTTTACTTCTGCTGTAATTGTTAGAAAACAACAGGTTTTCTTAATCTGTCTGAGTAGCACTACATTTGCTTGATCAGATCCTTCTAAGATTTCAATCTGCCTTCACTCAAAGTGCAGATCCAGTCACTGGTTGGGCAACCACACACTCAATAGGTTTTCTACCAATCTTTCCAACAACCTTTACAAACAACTTCATCGACCTTAAATACAAATCAATTAGGTCGGTAACACAACAAAAACCTAATTCTCATCATTGAGATTACAAACAAGTCGGTTCAATCTTGACCATTAGAAATCATTACAATCTCTTCACATTCTTCAAGACAATTCCAACCGCTCCATTGGACTTTGTAACTCATCACACATTGTGCATTAATTTCCCTAGACAATAAGAAAATGTGCCAAATCAATTTGAATTTTGGTAGGCCCAATATGGAAAGCTAATGTATTGAGAGGGGAGGGGTGAATCAGTACTTCAAATCTTTTCTTCAAAAGTAACTTTACTGTTAAGCATAAACTGAATATTGCTGAAACACAATATAATGCTAAAACAAATAGATAACAATCATACATGATTCACTCCATAACACATATATTTTGGTTACGCAGAAACTCTTGGTTAGAGAGAAAAACTGCGGTGGGGATGGCACCCACAACTTCACTACTGCAATAATAAAGGTTGCTCGGTTAGAGCTACATATTTAGCTATTTCTGATAGCTTACCCTGTTAGGAGTATCAAGATCTTTAGATCTACCTTGCTAAAGTATTTTACAACACTTAAACTAAATGTTGCACCTGGTTAAAGGCTTTACAATTTATAGACTTTGTTAAAGTCTTTTACCCTGTTAAAGGTATCTCTTACAACTCAAAATATTACAATCAAAATCTTACAAAATATCTGCAACTTTACATCTGAAATGTTAAAGCAGATTCTATGTGCTCAAAATGAGGTTACCTTGCTTATAGCATACCTCGGTAACCCATAAATTTACTTGGTAAACCTTTTTGTTTACTCTGTTCCTTGACTATTTTCTGAAATCCTTCTCGATGACCTCTGTGTATCTCTGTCAATCATAACAATCATAACACTCGGTGCTTTCTCATGATTTTGCTTTTCACATATGTCTTGCTTCGCACTCATACACACACATTTTTTATCCTCAATTCATGTTGAATAAATAGATCTCTTATGATGGTGATCTTTTTCATGCTTCGATCTTACAAACATGATTCATCAAATGAATAACCATACAAATTATTTCATTGGATAGATGTCCTCAAAATCATAGAAAATCTTAAGTGCAATTTCCAATGTGTTAACGGTTCCTTGTTCCTTGATCTTTGTAACACGTTTCCATATGTGTGTCTAGGTTCAATGAATCAGGTAACACATTTAAATCAGTGTGTATCAACTCGGTATACCATCTTTGTTGCTCAGTAGTCATAGAACATTATTCGGTAGATAGCTCGGTGTATACTAAACTCTGTGACTTGTAACTTCTGTAACCGACTGCTCTGTGCTTACCAACTAGATATTTCGGTGGTAATAACCGACTAGAGTATATAGAATGACTTTGGATATAAAACTAATTACAACTTAGTAAATAGTAACAAATTTATCCTCATACAATGATCATAGGTGTCTCCATCATTACCACTCATCAGATAATAAACCAACAACCTTGATCGATTAGGGTTTAACAGCTAATAGGGTTTACCGTTTACATTACATAGAAAGGTTTGACCCTTTACACCTGTTCACTGGTTCAACTCACAAACTTTACATATCGGTTACTATATGTGGGAAAAGTGTGGCTATGAAACTCAAAATGTGAAAAATGAAGCTCCAAGAGGCTTGTCCATACACCCACGGGACTTCTTGGTGCAAGCTATGGAGTTATGAAGAATGAATCAACTTCCCAAGGATGGTTCCATGGTTCTCTATCTCACAAGGTCCCTCAAACCAATGTCTTTGCTCTCAGATCACTGAGCAAAGTGGTTTAGGGATGACAAATGCAAGAACGAGGGATGCTTTTGATTGATTTTAACATGAGAATGCATCCTATTTATGCATGATCCTACAAATGCAATAAGCTAGATTATAAGACGACAAGATTAGTAGTAATACTATCCTAACATGATATACTAGTTGTATGATTTAAGCTAATGATAAAAAGAAGTAGTCTAAAATGTTTATTAGATTAATTCCTTTTGCAAAGAGATACTAGATGTGCTAAAATTGAGCATAAATGAGATACTAAAGCTTGCATGGATTTTAGATAATAGATTTCTTAGATTCATGGATCCCGAAAATGGAGGAAGGAGAGCTCTATTTATAGAAAAAATAGGGCAATGGATGGTAAGGATTGAAAGAGTTAATCAAGGGTCAAGATTGAAAGTTGTCAATCCATGTTTACAATTCTCACCAATGAAATGGTGACAATTGTCAACATAAGGCTGGTTGAGAGGAGATGTAAGATGCATTAAATGCTTGAGAAGACCTCATGGTTACCCTAGGGGGTAAGGGTCAAGGTTAGGTTAAGGTTATCCATTGGATAAAGCTTTTACCCAAAGGATAAACTCTTGTGAAAAGGTTAAAGGAATAACCATGGTCAAAGCAATAAAGGCTTGATGAGACCCTTGGGTTAGATGGAGGTTAAGTTAGGCAAAAAGTCTCTAACCATGCCAAAAGGGTGAGTTAACCATTAATGGTTTGGAAGACTTTGGAGACAAATTTGTAAGAGTCCTTCCAAATTTGGGGGAACTCAACAAGTTATCTTGTTGAAGACATAAAGGCTTTATTGCTTTTGGAAGACTTTCCTCCAAATTTGAGAAGTGACCTCCTCAAATTTAGGGAAAGGGGATAATTGATGGGTTAGGGTTAATTGATTAGGATTAGATGGATTATAGAAGAATTTAGGAATAGGGTTTAGGATGCAAGTGGGAGATGTAGGAGAATGCAAGTGGGTGAGGGAAAATAGAATTAATTAAAATAAATTGCTTTATTTCAATTTGGTTGCAAGTTGGAGATTTTAAATAAATTAGATTTATTTAATTGGGGTAAACTTAAATGTGAATTTAATTAAAAAGTAGGGAGAAAGGTTTTAATTAAATAAAATGATTTATTCAATTAAATGATGCAAAAAGGGCTTAAGTGAATCTAACTAAGTAAATTGAATGATTTACTTATTTAAATAGAGGAATGTGGGTGATTTAATTAAATTGGATTTAATTAAATAGAGGAATGAACATAAAATATTCATTTAGGAATATGGTCATTTTTATACGTCTACATTTTGCCCCTCTTTGAAGTGACATGTGTGCACATGTTAGCTCAAAGAAAATGATGTGTCGTTATGATTTGTTTGTGATCAATTTTTATGTCGTGCCCCAGATTTGATAAACGATGTTGATAATGCCCTCTCGAGAGATGAATCAAAAAAATTGAAAAATTGATTTGAGTTGGATAATTTTGATAGCAGTGTAAATTTTGGTCTATGTTGAATGCGAAAATTGATTCATCTCATGATAATGACATTGGGTAGGTTGGCATGAGACACCACGAGCAATTTTTGCATTCCTCCATGTAACCCTAATTTTGATTTACCCTATATAAAGGGAAAAAGTGATTTCTTCTGTCTCATTTGTGCTTGTTGACTTTGGAGAAAGTGACACTTGGAGAGAAGTCAACATGTCGATTCTGTATTCTTCTCATCAATTCGAGCGTGTTAGGAAGTATCAGAGGCCTGCCGTGTATGGACCACCTGTAAGTCAACCTTTTTGACCCCTGTTTGATTTTTTATTTTGTCATTTTTGGTCATTTTTGGAATTTTTTATGCAGAATTTTATGTTTTAGCATGTCTGGTCGAAAGGGTAGCGCATACGAAAAATTTTGTAGCGCGTAGGGTTTAGCGAATAGGGTAGCATCTGAAAATTATAGGCTAGCACATAGCTAGGTTAGGGTAGCGCTTTGAATTAGGTTAGCGCACCGGGTGTACAGGGTAGCGCAGAGGGCAAAACAGGTAGCGCATAGAGTAAACCTAGCACATAGGGCTTCTAGGGGGTCGCATGGGTAGGTCAAGATAGCGCGTAGGTGTGACCTAGCGCATAGGGTTAAGTGTGTAGCACATGGGGTGGGTAGATTAGCACATAGATGTTTTTCTAGCGCATAGGGTATTTTAGAAGGCGTATTCGAAGAAAAGGGTAGCACATAGGGTTTTTCTAGTGCATAGGGTTGATCAGGTGGCGCATAGAGAAAATAGGTTAGTGCATGAGAAGCAGTTTAGCGCGCAGACAGGATGATTTAGTGCATATAGAAAAAAAAAATTGGTAAAGTTTGTAGGTTGATGTCGAGTCTACTGGAATAAGTGTATTTTTGCTAGTCTTTGTGTCTACTGTCATTGATGTGATAAGTGTGTCCAATATGAGTTTTGAGATAACTTGATTTGATTTGCGATGTTTCAAGTTGATATAGATTTGATGTGATTTTGATATGATGTGGAACTTGATTTAAATTTGTTCAAAGTTTTCAAGTTTTGGATATGAATGTGTTGGATATGAATTGTGGAGCTTGAGTTGTGTTGCAAGCTGATATGGAACTTGAGTTGTGTTACAAGTTGATATGATTTGAAACTTGAGTTGTATTACAAGTTGATATGAATGTGAAACTTGAGTTGTGTTACAAGTTGATATGTTTATGAAACTTGAGTTGTATTACAAGTTGATATGATTTGATGGATTGATATGATGTGGAACTTGATTTAGATTTGTTCAAAGTTTTCAAGTTTTTGAGAGGATTTTGATTTTGATATCCATGTGTTGATGAGGAAACTGATATTGGACTTGCGTTGTTTTTGACAGGAGCGTCTTGGAGTAGTACAATCACGTGAGCAATTTTTGAGACCATGATCATTGATACCATGATTGACATGGGGAGACAGAGACATTATTGATAGGTGTGGTTTGACCTCTTTGTTAGAGATGCCTCAGTTTATCGTAAACTGGGATTTATTGACAACATTGGCAGAGAGATGGCATAGCGATACGAACACCTTTCATTTGGCTATAGGAGAGATCATAGCGACGACTGAGGATTGCTACCGGATTCTATGGATTCTTGTGGTAGGTGCACTGCTACCCTATGAGAAGATGGAGGAGGGTGGGACTGAGGCACTTCGCTGGATTTTTCAGGATGACACTATTTGCAGGTATGAGATCCCATAGCAGGATTTTTTGGATTTGGATTACACTCCTCTGCCATCAGTCTTATCAGGTTTCATTGGTGGGTTTCAATGTCTCGATCGTAGGTCGAAGGGACTGTCACTGGGATGGGGATTGGTGCTGGAGGATATGGTGACACAGGGTCATTTATTTGCATGGGGGTTGGCTATGTTGGTCCATTTATATAGGGATTTGCATGAGGTAGTGTACCTAGGTTATGGTAGTTTATCAGCTAATGTGACACTGCTATAGGTATGGGTGTGGGAGCATATCCCCGCAGCTAGGCCACTAGCTGATAGCAATAGGCCTGTTGGATGCGCGTACGCATATGGGTACAGAGGGATAGTTGTCCAACGTAAGCTGGAAAAACTAGAGCATTGGAGGAGAGTGTTGGATGATATTGATACGATCGTCTGGCGGCCATGTATAGGTTGCGAGGTATGGGCTGAGGATGGGATGGAGATGCCCTATGTCTTCATGACCAGATATTTGATAGGGTAGATGCCCTTTGTGATTGAGAGGTTTTTGCATAGCCGGGTCCTACGGCAGTATGGTCAACAGTAGGGGATGCCACAGGGAGCATGTTTTTATGCTCGATAGAGATAGGATATTTCAGATTGGGGACCGACGATTGATAGTGGGGCGGAAGTGGAGGAGTTCTTTCATGTAGTTGGCCAAATTTGGGATTATGCCCCTGAGATCATGGACGCAGGGATGACTGATGAGTTTGCAGCACTCTTCGCAGCACGGTCGGTGGCTACGATATCTGATCCAACTGAGATGATTCCAATTTTTTATGATGATGAGGAGGTAGAGGTTGGAGGTGGGGATGGAGGGGGTGATGATGGAGGTGGTGATGATAAAGGAGGTGGCCGAGGGTAGCAAGGGGAGAGGAGGAGATTGGATCAAGGGAGACTTGATCAGGGGAGGAGAGTAGAGAGAGGTGGAGATGGTGGTGCCAGAGGGATACAGGGTGAAAGAGTAGGGCGGCGAGTGGCGATGGATAGGGGAGAGGAGGTTTGGCTATCAGAGCTGGAGAGGAGGAGCGGGTTGGCGAGGTGTTAGCGATGATGGGAGGGTATGATGATTTCATATGACCAGCCCAGAGGAGGAGGTCAGATGTTTTGCCTCCACTAGCACCGAGGATAGTTAGAGGGACTGGGGGTACCCCTTCACAGGTACCCTTGTAGGTGCGGATTCTTACACATACGGAGGATGCATAGATTAGATCACTGCAGTTGTTAGTGCAGCAGTTGCAGACACAAATGTTGGTGCATCAGCGTCAGATGGCACAGTTGACCACAAAGCGGGATACTGCCTTGGAGCGGTTGGGTCGAGTCGAGGATCGAGTAGATGCTTTAGAGAGAGCGGCAGCAGGTGGCCCGATGAGAGACAAATTGAGAGAGCTAGCTTTGAGAGCCAAGGAGGTAGAGTATTAAAGGAGACATTATGAGGATGCGGTGCCCAGGGAGCACCGAGTGCAGAGTTTTACATAGTCAAGATCGATTCAATCTCGAGAGACTGGGTCGAGGATGGAGAGCAGAGACATGATAGGGCCTCCTAGACAAGATCCACCTGGAGATCCAGGTGCTGGGACATCTTTAGCGAGACTGTCTCCCTTAGGAGATAGTCATACGTGAGAGACATTGTCTTCGTTGTATTTTGATCATTGTATTGTACTTGGCATAGATATGACATATTTTGTATATTGACCATTTGTCGATATATATATATGACACCATTTTCTTTGATCTTCATGTGATGTGTTATGGATGATGCTTTCTATATGCTTTAGTTTATTCTATGATGATGCAATGCTTAGATAGATGCATGTGATGAATATGATGTGATAATGCATGATGTTGTGAGCTGTATCTTAAAAATGAGATGTATGATATGATATGTTGTGAGATGTATCTTGAAAATGAGATGTATGATATGATATGTTGTGAGATGTATCTTGAAAATGAGATGTTTGATATGATATGCTATGAGATGTATCTTGAAAATGAGATGTATGATATGATATGTTGTGAGATGTATCTTGAAAATGAGATGTATGATATGATATGAAACTAATTGTAAAATGATATGCAGCTAATTGTTTTTTAGCATCCTCATTCTGTATTTGTCATCCCTGTATAGCCACATGTTGTTTGCTTTCTTTGTATGTATCATTTTTTAGCATTGATTTGTTTTGGGATATGTTGAAAATTTATACAAGCATAATGGTATAATTGAACCATAATGACCTGAGAAAATTTTTCATGATTTTTCATTTTGCAAGATAGCACAAGCGTCAAGATATAATTGAACCAGGATGACCTAAGTGCAGATTGCATATAAACAGACAAGATTAAATCATTTGTATGCGTAAAGTGGAATCATGTCTTCAATGATATGTTGTGAATCACATCTCGAGATAAGTATTTACACAGTACAGATGATCACCTCATAGATAGAAAACTAAGAAAATATTGGAGTCTCCCAATGTTCTCTAGCTTTGAAGCATTGTGGAGAAAAATTCAGAAAATCCAATAATTCAAAAAGTTCAAGTGCAAAATAGTCAAAACTTTATAAAAGATGCAACATTTGATACTTCAGAAAATCATCCATCCTGATTGTGTGAGCTTTTGGTTTCTAGATATGATGTTCTGAGTTTGCAACTAGTCTTGATGGCTTGAACGTGCTACAAGTTTTGACAAGTATTTCCCCTAGCTAAGTGTACCTCTGGATGTGGATATGTCCAGTGATTACCAAACCATGGTGAGATGGGGTGAAAGGATATGCAGATAAACCAAGATAGTGACTATGCTAAGTATGGCCTAGATGGATATTGTGCTAAAAATGTCGGGCGATGGCCGATAGTGCTTTACTGTGGATATAATGATATGGATATAGATAGAGGAGTCATCCTCTCACAATAGCGCTTGTTTCCAGGTTTTCACTAGTTGCTTTTATTGTACCTTTTTATTTTCTTTTTTCTTGATTTTTTGATTTTATTTTTTATTTTATTTTTTTTACTTTTTCGTGCATTAGACTACTCAAGTGTAGTATTTCTTCATATGGATGTTGTTAGTTGGTTCATCGAGCACAGCTCCTTCTGAATTTGTTAGCTAATAAGCACCTAATCCATATGCTGATATGATGACATAGGGACCTAACCAATTAGGTTCAAATTTCCCTTTCTTTTCCCGATCTTGCTGATTTCTAGGATTTTCTTTGAGTACTAGGTCACCAACTTTAAAAATCCGGGGAATGACCTTTTGGTTGTAGCTTCTACACATGCGTTGCTGACATGCTTTGAGATGCGTGTAAGCATGCTGGCATCTTTCATCTAATAGTTCAAGTTCTTGCAGTCGGTTAACTCAATACTCTTCATCTGGGATTAAGCCTTTCAGAGAGACTCTGAGAGAGGGAGTTTCTACCTCCAGGGGTAAAATAGCTTCCGATCCATATACCAATGAGTATGGTGTAGCTCCTGTAGGTGTGTGGATGCTAGTTCTTTATGCCCAAAGTGTTGGATTGAGTTGTACATGCCAATATTTGCCTGCATCATTCACTATTTTCTTTAGGATTTTCAATATTGTCTTGCTGGATGCTTCTACTTGACCATTCCCCTGTGGGTAGTAAGGTGTAGAGAAACGATGTTGGACATTGAATTTTTCACATAGTTCTTGAACATCTTGGTTTTTGAAAGGTCATCCATTATCGGTGATGATGGAACTCAGAATACCATATCTGCAGATCAGATAGTTAAGGATAAAAGAGGCAATTTGTTTCCCAGTCACTATGGTCATGGGGACTGCTTCTATCAATTTGGTAAAGTACTCTATTGCAATTATAATGAACTTGTGTCCATTTGAAGATGAAGGATGAATTTTTCCGACCAAGTCTAGTCCCCACTGACAAAAGGGTCGGGATGTCGTGAATGATTGTAGTTCCTATGCTAGTACATGTATAAGATTGCCATGGATATGGCATTTAGGACACTTCTTTGAAAAGTGATAAGAGTTTTTTTCCATTGTCGGCTAGTAATATCCCATTCTCAGAAGTTTTTTAGCAAGAGTAGTCCCACTTGAATGTGTGCCACAGATACCTTCATGAAGCTCGTGTAAAGCGGATTCAGAGTCACTACGATCAAGGCAACGAAGAAGAGTACCATCTAGACCTTGACGGTACAAAGTATCAGCAGTAAGGGTATAACGAGTGGCTTGCCGGATAAAGTTACGTTTTTGGTTTCGGGATAGGTCAATGGGTAGGATGTTGTTCTTAGGATAATCATATATCGGTCCATATAAAGGAGAATCCGAACTAGTCAAGGCATAGATAACATGGGATTCAGAGTGGTCATAGGTTGGGGAGAATAGTTGCTCTACCAGAAACTCGTAACAACTCTGTTGTTCTGGAATTTGCAGTAATGAAGCGATAGTAGCCATTGCATCGGTTGCTTTGTTGTCCAACCTTGGTATTTGTTCAAAGGTGATGTGTACAAAATATTGCTTGAAGTCATCCACCATTCATTTGTAGGGTAGCAACTTGTCGTCCTTTGTCTGATAGTCATTGTTGATTTGATTGACGACTAGTTGTGAGTCTCCGTAGACCTTTAAATCTATGATTTTCCATTCTACAGCCATTTTGATGCCTATAACCAATGCCTCATATTCGGCCACATTATTGGTGCATGAAAACATAAGCCTATATGATCTTGGTATAGTGTGTCCTTTAGGAGTGATGAATAGAATGCCAGCACCTGAGCCATGTTGTGTGTAGGATCCGTCAAAGTACAAGGTCCAATGTTTGGTAGAAATAGAAAGAACGTCTCTGTCCAAAAATTCGATCTCCATAGTTTGTTGTCCAGGTAGTGGTGCTTCAACCAGCTGATCTACAATTGCTTGTCCTTTGATAGCTCTTTGTTCTGTGTAGTACATATCAAATTCACTGAGAATCATGACCCATTTAGCCAATCAGCCTGTAAGAGCTACCTTGTTGAGTAGATATTTGAGAGGATCAAATTTTGCAACTAGCTTAATTGTGTGTGCTAGCATATAATGTCAGAACTTTTGAGAGGCAAATACTACTATTAAACAAGCCTTCTCAACAAATGTATAGTTTAATTCATATCCATTCAATGTCCTACTGATGTAGTATATAGCTCGTTCCTTGCCTTGTTGATCTTCTTGTGCTAACAGTGCCCCCAGTGATATATCAGTTGTTGAAATGTATAGAATGAGTGGCTTCCCTGCTATTGGTGGTACTAGAACTGGTGGGTTCATTAGATACTATTTCATTTGATAAAAGGATTCTGCACATTTGGCTTCCCATCTGAAGGGTACATTCTTATGTAGCAAATGATTAAATGGGAGACTTTTATCTACTAGTTGAGTGATGAATCACCTGATTGATTGGAGTCATCCTTGTAGAGATCTAAGCTGACTGATATTCTTTAGTGGTGGCATCTCCATAATGGCTTGTACCTTTGTTAGATCCACTTCAATACCGTTAGCTGAAACTATGTAGCCTAGTAACTTGCCTGATGTAACCCCGAAGACACACTTCTTAGGATTGAGCCTAACTTGGAATTTCTCCAATCGATCAAAAATCTTTTCTAAGATGCTGAGGTGTTCCGCTCTAGTGAAGGATTTGGCTGGTAAATCATCCACATAGTCTTCCATGAAGGTATGCATCATGTCATGAAAGATTATTGTCATTGCTCGTTGATAAGTAGCTCTCACATTCTTTAAGCCAAAAGGCATAACATTCCAACAGTACATTCCCCAAGGACGGGTAAATGTTGTTCTATCTTGATCTTCCAGGGCTATCTTTATTTGATTATAGCCTGAAAAACCATCCATTAGTGAGAGCATTGCATGGCCTGTTGTGAGGTCTACAATTATGTCGATATTGGGCAAAGAAAAGTCATCCTTTGGATAGGCTTTGTTGACATCTCTGAAGTCAATGCATATTCTGATACTGCCATCTAGTTTTGATACTAGTACAATGTTGGAAATCCATTCAACATAGTCGATGGGTCAGATAAATCAGACATCTAATAGTTTCTTTAGTTCAGCTTTGACCATGAGTGCCACATGTGGATTCATCTTTCATAGTTTTTGCTTAACTAGCTTAGCTCCTGGAGTAATGGACAAGTGATGCATAATTAATTATAGATCAATTCTGGGCATATCTGCATATGACCAAGCAAAGTTGATTTTCTTTTCTTTAAAAAAAATTATAAATTCTGATCTTTCTTCCTTTGTCAGAGATTCTGTCAGGTGTATGTTTTTGGCTACTTCTGTAGCACCAATGTTGATTGATTGAGTGGGTTCAATCAATATGGGTGATCACTCATGATAATGTTTAGGAAGAGTGTCAAGTCTCCCATCCTTAGGTTCCTTAAAAAGGTTTTCACCCTCAAATGCGTCCTTTATTTTTACTTTTTTGTGATCCATAGTTGCCATTGACTGGTTTTCAGCAATAGATCCTTTATTTTGCTCATTTTTGTGACTGAGAGACTTGGCACTCCCTTGGTTGCAGACATCGTTACTTTTTTTACTGGTAGAGTTTTTTTTGGGGTTAACGGTACATAAGTAATGGATAATGGATTCATTATTCAAAAAAATTGGTATATCATGAGTTTTAGGTTCATCCCAGTCTATGAGGTTCGGAAAGACAAGTGGTAAGGATTCGTTAGGTGGATCAAGTTCTGTTGCTATAAGTGTTAGGATAGAGGTTTCATCATGATTGGTTTGGGTGTTAAAGAAGTCAAGGATTTCATCGAGGTCTTTGATGGTATCATTTTCCGTATAGACTTGCTCATAATATCACTGCTCGTTTTCCTTGGCGTCATAGATATTTTGTGGACCAAATTCAAATAGTCTAGATTATGTGTCGCATTCTTCTTGAGAGATGGGTGTATGATTGTCCTTTGCACAAATATCTTCAGTAATGTTAGAATAGCTACCCCATTCATATTCATTGGAATTAGTCTCAGAGGTATTATCCCAGATTCTAGCAGTGCTGTGAACTGGTATGTTGTAGGGTGAGAACAGGTCTTTGATAATTGAGACAAGTTTGATAGTTTTCTTTGATTCTGTGTCAGATCCTACTTCCACTCTTTGCATTTGTTCATATACTGTCTCTCCTCGGGGAGGAATGATGTAATCCAGAGGGGAGTCTTTTTTATTGGATGTCGATTCTTGAATATAATGTGCTTCTTCAGTAGATGCTTCCTTCTTTTGATTGATAGGTTGTCTTTGACATTGTTCTCATCCTTGATGCTCACATTCCTTACATATTGTCTCTGCTGACTCAAATAGTGCCTCCTACCAGGAGTCTTCTTTGTACTTCTTCTTTACTTTCCACTGAGGTTTTTGATATTTGTATGGTACCTTCTTTGGTAGTAGAGTGAGTTCAAAGCCCAATCCCTTTTTGTCTTTACTAAATTGTGAAGGAGGATCCAATGGTTTTGTGATGCCTTCCTGACGCTTACCAATAGGTCCTTTGCCATTGTATCCCATTTGTTGCATGATTAAGTAGCCTTTTCCATATAGGTGTGTGGGTATAGCTACTTCTACAATAGCTGCTTTGTCCTCTTCCTCATCTTTGTATAGCCAACTAAGGATATCCTTTTCCTCATATTCATGTGCTAAAGTGCCAAGTTGAATGAATGTGCCATTGAACTTGGTGATGGGCTGACTTGCTTGATGTGTTGATGATGTAGGTAATCCATGAGATCTAAGTGATGTGGGTAAGTTGGCCAAACACATGGGTTCCAAAGAGTATTCTCCCATGCCTTGTTCTTTGATCTTCATTTTCTTCTTGAAATCTCTAAGTAATGATTTAGACTTTTCTTGTTGAGGATCTTGTGTTGATGAATTTTGTTTCTCTCTGTTATGTGGAACCAGGTTGTCTTGGGCTGCCCCCATTGCATTACAATGCTAAAATGGATTATGATCAGCTGATATAGAAACCTCCTGGCCATTATAGGGAAACTTAACACATTGGTGATATGTGGAAGGCACTACTTGCATTTCATGTATCCATGGTCAACCTAATAAGATATTGTATGTGAGATCTATGCCTAAGACCTGGCACATAGTATCCTTTTGTATCAGTCCTACCTGAATAGGCAACATCACGGTTCCTTTAGATGATCTTTCCTCATCATCATATGCCTTTATAGTGATCTTCTTGCATGGATCAAGAGACTCTTCAGAAAATCCTAATGCACAGATAAGTTTTAAGGTACAAATATTAAGTTCAGCTCCTCCATCTATTAATACTCGTTTAACCTGGTGTTTATAGACTATGACTTCAATATGAAGAGGAGAATCATGTGGATGGCTCAATGAGATATTATCATGCTCAGAAAAAGTGAGGTTATGAGGTCCTATCATATGAGCCACCATGGCTTGGAATTTGTCAGCATCCAGATCCTGAGGTACATTTGTTTCGAGTAACGCTTGTTCCAATATGTCTTTGTGTTTTGGTGAAAGTTTCAGCAACTCCAATATAGATATTTGAGCAGGAGTTTTGCGCAGTTGGTTAACTAGATCATATTGAATTTTGGGTACGGTGTTTGTTGTTGATGTATGTCCCTTTAAGACATACTTTTTAGCTCTGGTTGTTACGTTGATAGATTCATGATCATGTTGATCTCAGATTGTGATGACGTTTACATGATTGTCTACAGGTGATATATGATTGATGGTGTTATTGTAGATGTGATTGATACGAGCCCCACATGTATCGTTTGAGGTTGAAGCCCCATCTTTGTTGTAGTTTGGAAGAGGACTTTTAAAGGCTCCATGGTCACCATTTGTCTTGAGACCATCCACCATTAAATCACCTCTATCAATCATGTCCTACACAATGTTTTTCAATCTCATGCAATCATTTATTTGATGACCTTTGTTGCGATGAAAATCACAAAAGTGCGAGTCATTCCACCAAGGTGGTTTGATTTGTGGTTCATAGTTGTTGATTGCTAGTAAAGAGATAATTTTGTTTGCCAGGAGTTCTCTAAATGCTGACTCCAGTGATTGTCCCAATGGTGTGTAGACACGTTTTTGAAAATTGTTGGTGTTACCTCGTGAATTGTTATTAGGCCCTCAATTTGTGTGATTGTTTTGAGCATTGTTGGTGTTGTTGGTGTTGGGTTGACCTTGATTGGTATTCGGTGTGTAAGTATTAGTGTCTGGGTTAGTACCTTTGGGATTCTTTATAGCTTGAGTATTACCTAATAGTGCGAGCACAGGTTGTTTAGATTTTGGATCATTTGATTCATTGCCTCCTTCATTTCCATTGTTTTTGTTTCTGGTCCAGAATCTGGATTTGTCCAAGTTGTTGTTGTTTTGGTTATTGTAATTGGATGAACTTGTTCCTTCTTTGAATAATTTTAATGTTCCTTTCTTGACACATACTTCTTCCACTTGAATTCCATTCTCAATCAATTTAGCAAAAGATGGTATGCATTGGAGCTTGAGTCTATAACTCATCTCACCATTCAAGTTGTCGATGAAAATTTCCATTTTCTCCTTTTCAAGGATATCTCGAGGATATCTTGAAACCATATGCCGCCATCGTTGAAGGAAAACCATGAATGTTTGATTGTTTTTCTGTTTGGTGTTACAGACATCTAACATGGTGATAGCATGTTGAATGTTATAGGAATATTGAGTTATGAATTTGTTGACTAGTTCATCAAATGATTTCATAGGAGGTGTGATTTTGGATAGCCATTCCATTGTTTGTCCTCCCAAGCTTCTTGGGAATAACCTCATCAAATAGGTGTCATCATGAGAAAATTCAAGACTCATGGTGCAGAATTCTTGAACATGATCACGGGGATCGCTTTTTCCATCATATTTGTCAAATTTGGGAACGTCTGAGTTTGGAGGAAAAGGCACCATGTTTAATCTTCTATCAAACGGATAAGGACAAATTTCATTTAATGAATACCGTATTGTTGTCCCTTGTTGCATGTCTTGCATTTGTCTTTGTAACATTTGCATTTGTTGAGTAAGAGCAATCAAAGGTGCATTGTTTTGTCGAGGGGAGAATTCTTCCCTTGTATTAATTCTATGTTGAAATGGGGTATGGAACGGTATGTTTTGCTGTGGGATATTTTGTTCAGGGATATTTTGTCCTGGTGTATTTTGTTTAGGAATATCTTGCTCGGGGTCACGTGCTTCTCCTTCTCGTTGTCATTCTTGATATTCGTAATGTTGAGATTTTGTTCTAAAAATGTTTGTATCAAAGTCCTCCAGAAGTTTAACTCCTTTGCTTGTGAGCATGAGTAGATATTTCTCTTTGTCATTTTCCATGAGTCTTTCCACAAGTTTTTGAAATGAAGCGCTTTCTTCACATTCTTGAAGAAGCTCTTCAAAAATTTCAGCATCCTCTAGATGTGGACCTTCAAAAGGATTAGATAATCTTTGATTCATGCTTGATTCCGATGGTGTTTCGCTTTGTTTTTTTTGTTGAGAGCGAGTGACAATAGGCATTTTAGAAATTTTCAAGGGTTGGTGGGGGTAACCTTGGGAAGTTATAAGTGATGCCCTCGTCGGGAAAGAATGTTGGATTGATCTTTCCTCCATGATTTATTTGTTGACTGAACGCGGATTTTGACAGAAGGCTCCAGTCTTTAAAGGTTCCTTGTCAAATTCATTTGATTTTTTCTAAATATACAAGCACACATGATGAAGAAATGTTCGAATAGATTTGAAGAGTTGACAGTTGATGTATAAAGATTTATTTCTTTTGGCAAATTTTGAAGAACTTGGTTGTTATTTCTTCAACTTGGTGTTATGATAAATATTCCTTCTTCTTAGAATATGAGGATTAGTCATGCGCAAGCAATCAATGGTTTCCTTTTGAGTTGTTTTGGATTTAGTTTATCTTATTTTGGAAACTTAAGTTTTACTTTATCAAAGTGAAGGTTTAGATGCCTCCTCACGACAAAGTGCGTCAAATGATACGGAATATAGCTTTCCTGATATGGAAACTCGATTTGACAACTTAGAGTTTTAAACAAGTGTGTTTTGGGATAAAAATTTGTGTGATACAAAGGACCTATTTGCCACTTGTGATGATGTTTCCTAATTTTGATAGGATAGATATGTTTATCATGCGACCAGTTTCAGATTTGGACAACTTTTGTTTGATGGAAATTTGCTTGGAAATAGCTTTTGATACTCTATTTTTGGTATTCTGATTTGATGAAGTTAAGGCTGATGAAAGGAGGTTTCCGAAAATGTTTTCAAAATTTTCCAATTTGACCTCTGTTTTGCCCCCTATTTTCTGGTTTTGACCACGTGCTGAAACAGAGATGCTATGCACTACAGAATTTTCTCAAAGCGCTAAGTAAAAGACTTCACATGCTATGCTGCCTCCTGCTACGCGCTAACTGGGTTCACTGGTTAAATTTGTTTCAGCTTTGGTTTCAAAATATCATGCACTAATATGATTTGTCGACGCGCTAATGTTTATGTTCTATGCGCTAAAGGTTGACTTCCACGCGCTAAGTTGATGCTTAGACGCGCTAAGCTATTTCCAGAACGCGCTAACTACTACTACTGATTTTAGATTCTAGTGAAGCGCTACTGTTAAGACTTTACATGCTAAATATAGGATTTGATGCACTAAAGTATGGTTTTGAAACGCTAAAATGTTGCTCTTATGCGCTAAACTACCCTGACTTGATTATTTTCTATGATTTTGGAGTTTTGCCTTGAGTTTTCAGTGATGATAGATGATTTTCTAAAGTAACAAATGAAGACACAGCACCAAAGAAGTAATCATTTTTGCTTAATCTAAATAGTAAGTGTATGTTTTGTAAGGATGTTTTCAAATCCCCAATGTTTCAACAGGTTTGGATACAAAGAATACACTTCAAAAAGACTCTTTATTCAAGCGTCATAAGTAATACCATAGCCCACTAGTCTCGATACTCCGTCAGCTCAAACAGCCGTGTCATCCCCTAGAGGGCGCCCATTTTTTTGCCTTTTGCCAGAAATTAACTCAAAGTGAATCACTTCACAATTGAATAGTTATCTTGGGAGATATGTGGTGAGAGATCTTGGGGGCGGATTCTTCCCCACCCTTGCACTATGATATTACAAATGTCTGGTTACTAACTCGGCTCAAAGTTTCTATGTTAAGGTTCGTAATCAAGCTTCCTGTTCAGTCATCAGTGATAAACTCCCTCAGGAGGCTTCCCAACCTTTAGAACAAAGGCTTTACGTATTTCAAGGATACTGGGGGAAGGCTAATCGCTGCGTGCAACCGTTGAAAAGGACTTTCATCACTTTCCACTTTTGATTATAGTGGGTTGGAACACTTGGCTTCAAAGTTGTTTCCCACTTAGGTCGTTCCCTTCACACCAGCCAAAAATGGCTTTAAGAGTTTTTCAACCCCTCAGGAAGGCAGGTCTGCTAAAGGATTTAAATGTTGTATGACTAAAAGCGTAAGAGTAGTTTGGCTTTTTGATCACCCAGTTAAGGGGAGAGCATATACCTTCTACTTTCAAGACAAGGCAAACAAGGTCCTTTTTACCTTTCAAGTCAATGATTTTCTAAGATCTATATGGAGATGTTGCTCCATGAAAACATGGTGTTCCTTTTATTTCCTTCAGAGCAATGATTTTCTAACCTAGGAAAATAACTTGGTCAACAAAACAAAACCTCAATGTTTGGTCAACAAAAGAAATCGATCAAAAGGGGAAGATCTTCCCTCTTTGATTGTGAACAAAAATTTAAAGTGTGGTTCTTTTTCCTTAAAAACAAAATTAAAATTGATCCTTTTATGCACCAAAGGATGGTGAGGTTCTTTTTAGTCCTTGCTTGCAAAAATAAAAGATTGTTTTGTTCCTTTTAGAGCCCAAAGTGAAAATTTTCTCTCCTAGAAAAAGATTGTTTTTGTGGTTCTTTTTATAGGCCAAAATAAAGTGTGTTCAATTTTATCCAACAAGAATTAAAAAGACTCTAAACTTTAACTAACTTAACTAAGTTAGTAAAAATTTAAACTGCTTGTAATTCTACAAATAAAACTAAGTTCCACCTGCAATAAATTGTCAAAATCCTGCAAAATATCAATCAGACCGTTAGAAAAATCTTGGATTTTGTGGACTTATACAAGTCTAAATTTAAGTTCGATTACAATTTTATTTTTGTTTTCCCTCTGTGATGCGCTACAGAATAGACTGTACACGCTACAAGATGACTGTGATGCGCTATCAGACAGACCTGATGCGCTAAGTTGTTTTCCAGATGCGCTACTCTGTTTTTCTTCCACGCTAAGACCTATAGGAAAAGATTAGTGATGGTGATGCGCTAAGTTAAGGGCTTCACGTGCTAGAGTATAAACCTCACTCACTAAATAATGTATGGGATGCGCTAGAATGTTAACCAGATGCGCTAAGGGATGTTCCCCACGCGCTGAATCTTGTTTCCCATGTACCTGCAAAAGTGTTTATTTTTTAAAACCAATTTGATTAATGGGGTAGAGCCCCACGGCGGGCACTAGAAATGTATGCGGGAAAAGCGGGGCTATGAAACTCAAAATGTGAAAAATGAAGCTCCAAGAGGCTTGTCCACACACCCACAAGACTTCTTGGTGCAATCTATGGAGTCATGAAGAATGACTCAACTTCCCAAGGATAGTTCCATGGTTCTCTATCTCACAAGGTCCCTCAAACCAATGCCTTTGCTCTTAGATCATTGAGCAAAGTGGTTTAGGGATGACAAATGCAAGAACAATGGATGCTTTTGATTGATTTTAACATGAGAATGCATCCTATTTATGCATGATCCTACAAATGCAATAAACTAGATTATAAGATGACAAGATTAGTAGTAATACTATCCTAACATGATATACTAGTTATATGATTTAAGCTAATGATAAAAAGAAGTAGTATAAAATGTTTATTAGATTAATTCCTTTTGCAAAGAGAGACTAGATGTGCTAAAATTGAGCATAAATGAGATACTAAAGCTTGCATGGATTTTAGATAATAGATTTCTTAGATTCATGGATCCTGAAAATGGAGGAAGGAGAGCTCTATTTATAGCAAAAATAGGGCAATGGATGGTCAGGATTGAAAGAGTTAATCAAGGGTCAAGATTGAAAGTTGTCAATCCATGTTTACAATTCTCACCAATGAAATGGTGACAATTGTCAACATAAGACTGGTTGAGAGGATATGTAAGAAGCATTAAATGCTTGAGAAGACTTCATGGTTACCCTAGGGGGTAAGGGTTAAGGTTAGGTTAAGCTTATCCATTGGATAAAGCTTTTACCCAAAGGATAAACTCTTGTGCAAAGGTTAAAGGAATAACCATGGTCAAAGCAATAAATGCTTGATGAGACCCTTGGGTTAGATGGAGGTTAAGTTAGGCAAAAAGTCTCTAACCATGCCAAAAGGGTGAGTTAACTATTAATGGTTTGGAAGACTTTGGAGACAAATTTTTAAGAGTCCTTCCAAATTTGGGGGAACTCAACAAGTTATCTTGTTGAAGACATAAAGGCTTTATTGCTTTTGGAAGAATTTCCTCCAAATTTGAGAAGTGACCTCCTCAAATTTAGGGAAAGGGGATAATTGATGGGTTAGGGTTAATTGATTAGGATTAGATGGATTCTAGAAGAATTTAGGAATAGGGTTTAGGATGCAAGTGGGTGAGGGAAAATAGAATTAATTAAAATGAATTGCTTTATTTCAATTTGGTTGCAAGTTGGGGATTTTAAATAAATTAGATTTATTTAATTAGGGTAAACTATTTAATTAAATGTGAATTTAATTTAAAAGTAGGGAGAAATGTTTTAATTAAATAAAATGATTTATTCAATTAAATGATGCAAAAAGGGCTTAAGTGAATTTAACTAAATAAATTGAATGATTTACTTATTTAAATAGAGGAATGTGGGTGATTTAATTAAATTGGATTTAATTAAATAGAGGAATGAACATAAAATATTAATCTAGGAATATGGTCATTTTTATACGTCTACAGTTACAATATCATCTACAACTATCTTCTTACCAGTTACTAGCCAATATCAAAAACAACAATATCAACAATAACATGAATACCTTTTATCGGTTCAATTGACATCAATGACAACATGTCATTAATGCAATCTCTATGCAAAATGCCAATAAACTCAAAATGCCAACAATCTCCCCCTTTGGCATTGATGGCAATACATATATAAATGCCTCTGATTGTTGTTGAGATTGGTGAATAGGAATCCCGGTTTACATTACCAAGTATTCACCTTGCTCTGTGTGTCTTTAGCCTGCCACTGGTGAATAGGAATCTTGGTTTACATTACCAAGTATTCACCTTAACAGACACATAATTCTTCTCCTCAATTGCATAATTCTTCTCCCCCATTGATAGCAATGCCAAAGTGAAAGTAAAACATGTAATTCTGCTCTCACTGTGCATCAGCATCATTTTGCAACTTGATGCTCCCCCTATGGAATACATCCACTCCTTCATCAATCCATATAAGATTCAACAAATAATTCAGGGACTGATGCAATCGGCATCATGTTTAACTAACTTCATGAAGAGGGACAACCCCCAATTGACTTCTAAGATACTCATAAGTGGTCTTAGGTAGAGGTTTGGTAAAGATATCTGCATGCTGCTCCTTGGTAGAAACATGCTCCAATATAACATCTTTACTTTGAACTTTTTCCCTCAAGAAGTGATATTTCAATTCAATGTGCTTAGTCCTTGCATGCAAAATGGGATTTTTAGAAATGTTTATTGCACTTGTATTATCACACAAAATATTTATAGGTTCTAAGATTTTCATCTTCAAACCTTCCAAAATGTGCCTCATCCACATAGCTTGTGTGCAATTCATATAAGCTGCTACATATTCAGCTTCAGTAGTAGATTGTGAAGTACAACTCTTCTTTTTACTACTCCATGAGACGAGCCTTCCCCCTAGAAACAATGCTCCACTGGTAGTACTCTTTTGGTCATCAATATTTCTTGCCCAATCAACATCTGTGTATGCCTACAAGTCAAAATCTCCACCATATGGATACCATAATCCATAGTCAATAGTACCTTTCAGATATCTAAAGATTCTCTTAGTTGCCATCAAATGTGCCTCCTTTGGATTCTTCTGAAATCTAACCACAATACCAACTACATGGGCAATATCCAATCGACTGTGAACAACATAGTGTAGTTTGCCAATCATTGACCTGAATTCCTTTTCATCTACAGACTTAGATGCATCTTCCTTGGACAATTTACAACCTATAACCATTGGGGTTCCAACTGGTTTACAGTCACTCATACCGAAAGTCTTCAAAACCTCCTTCACATACTTGGATTGAGTAATGAAAATACCATTCTTCATCTATTGTATCGGTAAGCCTATGAAATTTTTTATTTCCCCTACTAATGACATCTCAAATTCATTCTTCATTTCATCTGCAAAACAATTACTCATGTCATCATTTCCTCCAAATATAATGTCATCTACAAATACTTCACTAACCAGTATATCATCTCCTTCAAACTTGAGATAAATGTTGCTATCATCACTGGTTCTTGCAAAGCCTATCTTCATCAAATGAGTATGAAGTCGTTCATACCATGCTCTAGGTGCCTACTTTAATCCACACAAAGCCTTATGTAGTTTGCATACCATGTCTTCCTTATTTGTCAATGCATGACCATCATGTTGCTCTATATAAACCTCTTCTTCTAGTATCACATTCAAGAATGTAGACTTGACATCCATCTGGTATATTTTGAACTTCTTATGAGCTACAAATACAAGTAGTGTTCTGACACTTTCGAGTCTTGCTACTGGTACAAAAGTTTATTCATAGTCTTCTCCTTCTTCTTGCACATAACCTTTGCATACTAATCTTGCCTTATTGCGAAATACAACACCATCTTCATGTAACTTATTTCTGAATACTCATTTAGTACCTATAACATTCTTGTTTACCGGTCAGGGTACCAAGGTCCAAGTGTTGTTCTTCTCAATTTGTTCCAACTCCTCCTCCATAGATTTCACCCAATGATCATCACCAAATGCCTCCTTAGCATTTTTGGGTTCAAAGGTGGATATCATGCAAGAGTTCTATCTTATTCCTCTTCTAGTTAGTACTCCAGCATCCTTATCCCCAATTATCTGTTCAAGATTGTGATTCAGTCTACAATACCTAGGAATAACATGATCATCCTCTTCAGGTTCAACTTCTTCATTGTCATCTTCCTCTAAATTTATTTGTTCCGGTTGAACAAGTACATCAGGATTTCCTTATCCCTAATTATCTGTTCAGGATTGTGATTCAGTCTACAATACCTAGGAATAACATGATCATCCTCTTCAGGTTCAGCTTCTTCATTGTCAGCTTCCTCTGAATTTATTTGTTCCCATTGAACAAGTACATCAGGATTTGCTTTACCGATTTCTGATTTAACAGTTTCAAGTTCTAAAAGAAAAATGCAAGGATCTTCATCCTTCTTCTTAGAACTAGTTCCTTCTGAAATTTCAGGACATTCATCGACACGAACATCAGCACTCTCAACAATTTTCCATGTCCAGTTGTTGAAGCATTTATAAGCCTTACTCTTGGTGGAATAGCCAAGAAATATGCCTTCATCACTCTTAGCTTCAAACTTTCTTATATAGTCACCTCTTTTAATAAAACATTTGCTACTAAATATTTTAAAATAGCTAACACCAGGTGATCTCCCATACCAGTACTCATATGGGGTCTTTTCCTTACCTCTTTTTACCAGAACTCAATTCATTGTGTAGACAATTGTACTTACAGCTTCTTTCCAAAAGGTTTTTGATACACCTTCTTGTATCAACATAGTTCTAGTAGCTTCAACCACTGACCGGTTGTTTCTTTCTACTATACCATTCTGTTGTGGTGTCCTTGGTGCGTAAAGTTGCCGCTTGATACCATTATCATCACAATATTTAGTGAACTTTGCAGAAGTGAATTCACCGCCTTGATCTGTTCTTAGACATTTTATCTTTTTGCCACTCTTTCTTAGCTAAGGCTCTGAATGCCTTGAATTTGCCAAACGCTTCATTCTTATCCTTCAAGAATGTGACCCACGTCATCCTTGAACAATCATCAGTGAAGATCATGAAGTATCTTTCACCTTGAATGCTTCTTGTTCTTATTGGTCCACATAGGTTTGTATGAACCAAATCTAACAAGTGTTCTGCTGAGAAGGACTTGCTCTTGAAATTTGAAGAAGTCATCTTTCCTAGTTTACATTCTTTACAAAGAGCATTAACCAGTTTGTCTAGTAGAGGCAAACCTCTTACTGTCTTAGAGTTTCTTTAATAATATTATCAAAATCTATATGACAAAATCTCCTATGCCAAAGCCAACTATCATCTATTTTTTCAATCAAACAGTTGCTAACTTTAGGCTTGAGATGAAAAAGATTACCTCTGGTCTGTTTCCCGGTTGCAATCAATTCACCTCTATTGTCAAAGATTTTGCATATACCATTTCTAAACTCCAATGGGTAACCTATGTCGTTAAGTTGCTCCACACTTAACAAATTGTGCTTTAGGCCTTCAACCCAATAGACATCATCAGCACTTATCTTCCCATTGAGAGAAATAACTCCCTTTCCTTTTACCATACAGGGTGAGTCATTGCCAAATCTGACAACACCTCCATCAAATTCCTTTAGGGAAAGAAATTTGCTCTGATCATCAGTCATGTGATGTGAACAACCACTATCAATGATCCAATCATTAGAGTTATCCATTCTGGATACTAGTGCCTTCTAATCTGATACTTCTTCCTTAATTGCTACAAACGCAATATCTTCACTCACATCATCATCAATAATACCACTATCAATAGCTACAAGACAATCTCTCTTGCCTTTACCCTTGTACTTCTTAAATTTATCTCTCTTGTAATCACTTTCACCATTAGGGCAGTTTGCTGCTATATGACCAATCTTGTTGCATGCAAAACATTTTAAAGGTAGCTTACCTCTATATTTACTAGTGCCTCTAGGCAGTCGTTTTGCCAACAATGCTTCAAATTGCACTAAGTTGTCTTCATCATCAGCGTCTCCGTTGGATCTAGATTCATAGCTATTGTCAGTATCTCTACTTCTCACAGATGGGTTAGAGACAAAAGCTCTAAATGCATATTCTGATTTCTGCACACTACCATCATAGCCATTTAGTTCAAAAGCAGTAAGTTTGCCAATAATAGAGTCAAGAGTTACCTTTGTCTTGTCAATGAATTTTAGCTCCTGAATAGCTGCAACTCGGATAGCATAGACCGGTAGTAGAGTTCTTAGTACCTTACTAATTACTATGGCATCTTCCACTTTCCCTCCTGCACTCTTTATCTCTCCAACTATCTCTTTGATCCTTTGACCATACTGTTGGATGTTCTCACCTTCAGACATTCTCATGTCGTCAAACTTGCCTCTTAAACTCTCTTCTTTAGCAATCTTTACATGCTCATCACCACTATAGATATCTTCAAGTTTCTTCCATACTTCATATGCAGTTTCAAGACCATGAACATCTACATATTCAGCATCAGATAGGAAACTGATAATAGCTTCTAATGCCTGGTGATTTTCTTGTTGTTCTTTGTTTTGATCATCAGTTAGGGGTCCAGTAGGTGTAGTATACTTATGTTCTATATGATCCCAATACTAACTACCAAGACTCTTAATGTAAATCTTCATTATGTCACTCCATATTCTATAGTTATCTTTGTTAAACTTTGAACCTTCTTTCTTCATCATGATCTACAAGATCTTTTCCTCAAGTTGTTAAGCTTTTAGATTAAGAGGACCTGGATAGCTCTGATACCAATTGATGGTATGATAAAAGAATAAGTATCCAGTAGAATACTAAGAGCGGGGGTGAATCAGTATATTGAAAAACTGATACAAAGTTCCCAAGCTCAAACTCAGTCAAATAAAGTAAACATGTCACAGTCACGATCAATATTCTTAGGAATACTTGACATTAACCGGTTTAACTATTATGACAACTTTTAACAGTAAACACCTTCAATCTCATAAACATCAACACTGCTTAATCTTAACTCAACATATTCATCTCTCAATGCTTCTACTTAACATGCCTTATCAGAAGTTAACCAAATCAACAAATAAGATCACAGCCACAAAAGCATTCACCACTTGACACAAATGTTTATACGTGGAAAACCCAAATAGGTAAAAACCACGGTGAGATGGGACTCACAAGGATAGCTAACTGAACTCTTTCAAAGTTTGCCCTGTTAGGAGCCAAAGCCTATTAGAGCTTTACAATAAGTCCTGTTAAGAACTAATTCCGATTAGGAATCACGCGGTTAAGGGATTTACAAATATGCCTTGTTAGAAGCACAATACCCTATTATAAGTAACCTCGCTGGAGGATTTAAGAATCCAAGCTAATGGACCACCTTGTTAGAGGATTTAATGAGTAACCAAGCTTGTTAGAGCTTACCCAGTTAAGGGATTTTACTTCTATTGTAATTGTTAGAAAACAACAGGTTTTCTTAATCTGTCTGAGTAGCACTACATTTTCTTGATCAGATCCTTCTAAGCTTCAATCTACCTTCACTCAAAGTACAGATCCATTCACTGGTTGGGCAACCACACACTCGTCGGGTTTTCTACCAATCTTTCCAACAATCTTTACAAACAACTTCATCGACCTTAAATACAAATCAATTAGGTCGGTAACACAACAAAAACCTAATTCTCATCATTGAGATTACAAACAAGTTAGTTCAATCTTGACCATTAGAAATCATGACAATCTCTTCACATTCTTCAAGACAATTCCAACCGCTCCATGATCACTGCTCCATTGGACTTTGTAACTCATGACATGATGTGCATTAAATGCAATCCACTTTGCTCCTTCCCTAGACAATAAGCAAACGTGCCAAATCAATTTGAATTTATCCTCTTACAATGATCACATGTGTCTTCATCATTACCGCTCATCAAATAATAAACCAACAAACTTGATCGGTTAGGGTTTAACAACTGATAGGGTTTACCGGCTACATTACATAGAAAGGTTTGACCCTTTACATCGGTTCACCGGTTCAACTCACAAACTTTACATACCGGTTACAATATCATCTACAACTCTCTTCTTACCAGTTACTAGCCAATATCAAAAACAACAATATCAGCAATAACATGTTGCCGGTTCAATTGACATCAATGACAACATATCATTAATGCAATCTCTATGCAAAATGTCAATAAACTCAAAATGCCAACAATGTGTTGATTTGCAGGCAGAGCTTGGTGTACTACAGTCTCATGAGCGATTCTTAAAGACATGGACACGTATCACACGCTTGTCACAGGCTGACAAAGATGTGGGTTATCATCCTTACTAGACATGCCCCAATATATCATTAACCAGAGGTTACTAACAGCATTGGCAGAGAGGTGGCACAGCAATACAAACACCTTTTATTTGGTGACCAGTGAGATGAAAATTACACCAGAGGATTGCTATCGGATTCTGTGAATTCCTATGGTTGGGGATTTGTAGAGGGTGGCACAGAGGCTCTCTATCGTATCTTCTAGGATGATAATATTAGTGGCTACAAGATTTCATGGCAAAGGGTTTTGGATTTGGGTTACGCTCCCCTTCTGTCAGTATTAGCAGGTGTCATTGGTGGTTTAATCTGTCCCAACCATAGGTCGAAGGGACTAGTCATTGAATGGGGATTGGTTCTAGAGGATATAGTGACGCAGGGACGCAGGTTTGCATGAGGGTCTTGTATGTTGGCCCACCTATACCAAGAGCTCCACCAGGTAGCATATTTGGGATAAACTAGTTTATCAGTTGGGGTGACATTATTACAGGTGTGGGTCTGGGAGAATATACCTAAGTCGAGACTACTTGCAGACAGGGATAGGCTAGTTGGTCGGGCATATGCATATGGGTACACAGGTGTAGTTGTTCAGCGTAAGCTAAGCAAACTAGAGCACTGGCATAGGGATTTGGAGGACATTGATATTGTAGTCTGGAGACCATATATGGATTGTGAGGTGTGGGCAGAGGATGGGATAGAGATGCCCTATGTATATATGTCAAGGTACCTGATTGGGCGGATGCCCTTTATCATTGAGCGATTTTTGCATAGTTGTGTTCATCGGCAGTATGGTAGAAAATAGGGGATACCACAGGGAGCCTGTTTGTATGCTCATCAGTGATAGGATGTGCTAGAGTGGGGGCCTACCCTAGATAATGGAGAATTTGTGGATGAGTACATGATCTTGGCAGGACAGATATGGGATTATGGGGCCGAGGTAGTGGATGTTGGGATGATAGAGGAGTTCTTAGCCTACTTTTTGGCACATGCAGTGGTGCACATATCTGATCTAGCAGAGCTATTGCTGGCTTTTGATGATGATGAGGAGGAGGAGCCAAAAAGGTGAGGGGGTCCTAGATAGAGAGAGGAGGATGAGGGAGAGGAGGGAGGAGATGGAGGTGGAGGCGGTAGTGGAGGAGATGGAAGTGGAGGGGGTGGTGGAGGTGGAGGTGATAGAGGTGGGGATGGCAGAGGTGGAGGTGATAGAGGTGAAGATGGCAGAGGTGGAGGTGGTAGAGGTGGAGGTGGTAGAGGTGGTCTTGTGCTTGGTGCAAGTGGGGGTGGTAGGATAGGTGTGGTGTTAGTTGTCATGGGAGGGATAGAGGATGATATGAGACCTTCCTAGAGGAGGAGATTTGATGTTCTACCTCCACCAGTGCCTCTAACAGGGACAGGTGCAGTTAGGACCATGACACAGGTACCTGTTCAGATTAGGGTGTCGACCTACCAACAAGATGCTTAGATTAGGGCACTACAGGTCTCGGTGCAGGAGATGCAGGCACAGATGTTAGCGCAGCAGTGACAGATCACACGGCTATAGGTAGAGAGAGATACAACAATAGAGCGTCAAGGTCGAGTAGAGGCCCTTGCTGATAGGTTAGAGAGAGCCACGACCAATGCCCTACTCTGGGAAAAACTGAGGGAGATACAATACTTGTCCAAGAAGTTCGAGTACTATAGGTGTTTGTATGAGGATATGGTCCCTTAAGATCATAGAGATCCTAGCTATGTTGTAGTGGCATCCACTCGATCTGGTTGTAGTCATACATGGACAAAGAGTAGAGGTGTTACGGGGCCAAAATGATGTGATCCATCTAGTGGAGATCCGGGAGCTGGGACATTTGTTGCTAGACCGTCTGCCTCAGGAGATAGTCATACTTGAGAGATTTGTCTTATTGTATTGATCACTTTGTTTTATTGATAGACATGATACCCATTGTACATTTTGATAGTTTTGTGAGATATATGATATATGGCATTGATTTTCTCTAATCCACATTTGATGTGTTACTGATGATGATATGATTTATGATGCACATTTATTTGATATGATGATACTATGAGGATGATTAGATGCTTAGATAATAATGGTGTTCTTGATCTTTTAATGTTGATTTATATGATGATGTAAATGCATGGTTCGTGATGAATAGATGTTTGTGATATGCATTGTTGTGTTTACTTTGATACAAGATGGAATGTTACCTGAATATTTATGATTGTGAGATGTATCTTGAAAATGAGATGTAAATGATAAGGATAATGATATGAGATGTATCTTGAAAATGAGATGTAAATGATAATTATAATGATATGAGACTAATGCAAAAATGATATGCAACTATATGATTGCTTTAATTATGTCATTGTCATTCCCATTTAGTCACTTGTTTGTGCTCTTTTTATCATCATTGAGAATTTGATATGTTGAAAGTTAATACAAGTATCATGGTATAATTGAACCATAATGACTTGAGTATAACTGACCTAATTTTTGATATTGCAAGATGACACAAGCATTGAGGTATTATTGAACCATGACAACCTGAGTGTTGCTTGTGTAAAACAAACAAGAGTTAACCATTTGTATGTGCAAAATAGAAAATATCTTCAATGATATGTTTCATGTCTCGAGACAAATTTTCACCATACAAATGATCGCCTCACAGACAGAAAACTAAAAAAAAATCAGATTCCTTTGTTGCTTCCCTAGCTCAGTGCATCCTTGAGTAGCTCAGGAGACCTAATGATTCAGAAATCAAGATACAAATAGTCAAGACTTCATTCCAAATGTAAATAAATCATAATTCAAAATAAAATCATCCATTGTGTGTGTGTTGAAGTTGTAGTTGGATAATGATCTTTTTTTCTAGTCCGATGAGCAGTTTTGACAATGGTTTCCCTAGTATTTTGCGATCCTTATTTGTCATTTGAATGCTAAAGTGAGATGAATGTTACCCCCAGTTATGGATACTTGTTGATGTGGATATATGCTTTTATCACCAAGCCATGATGGGATATGATACGAAAAATTGTTTACAGAATCAAGGACAGTGACTATGCTAAGTATGTCTGGGATAATACTATGTGTATAAGTGTTCTGCGATGGCTATAGGCTTAGAGCAGATGGATCAAAGATATGATGTGAGTACCCATAGAGAGAGGAGATGTTCTCTCACAAATAACACCTGTTGCCAGGTTTTCACCACTTGTTTTTATTGCACTCTTTGATTTTTTTTTCATTTTTTTGTATTTTCTGATTTTATTTTTTTTGCTTTTTTGCTTGATCCGTGCATTGGATGAATCAAGTGTATAATTTCTTCAGATGGATGTTGTTGGTTGGTTCATCGATTGAAATGGAAAGAGATTCCTATCAATTTGCTAGGAAATGTCCTAAATGCTAGGAAATGAGTTTGACATTTAGGACATTTCCTAGCAAATTGATAGGACTCTCTTTCCATATTCGGCCAGTAATATCCCATTCTCATAAGTTTCTTGGTGAGAGTAGGACTACTTGAATGCATAACACAAATACCTTTGTGAAGCTCATGTAAGTCTAAGTCAAATTTGTTACAATTGAGGAATCGAAGAAGAGTACCATGTAGACCTAAGTGGTAAAGTGTGTCAGCGGTTAAGGTATAGCGGGCGGCTTGTCGGATGAAGCTTCATTTTTTTGTTACAAGATAGGTCGGGTAGTAGGGTATTATTTTTGAGATGGTCATATATCTTCCTGTATAGAGGGGAATCAGAACCGGTCAAGGCACAAATGACTTGGGATGTGGAATTGTCATAGGCTGGGAAAAATAATTGCTCCACCAGAAATTCGTAATGATTTTGTTTATTTGGAATTTGTAGAAGTGAGGCAATAGTGGCCATTGCATCGATCGCTCTGTTGTCCAATCTTGGAATCTTCTCAAAGGTGATGTGCACAAATTATTTTTTGAAGTCATCAACCATTCTCTTGTAAGGCATTAGCTTATCATCTTTCGTCTCATAGTCATCATTGATTTGATTGATAACTAATTGAGAATCCCCATAGACTCTTAATTCTATGATTCTTCATTCTACAACCACTTTGATTCTGCTTACCAAGGCTTCATATTCAGTAATGTTGTTGGTGCATGGAAACATCAATCTATAAGATTTTGGAATTGTGTGCCCTTCTGGAGTGACGAATGGGATGTCGACACCCGATCCATGTTGTGTATAGGATCCATCAAAGTATAGGGTCCATCACTTGGGTGTGATAGTGAGCACATCCATATCTAGAAATTCCACCTGTAGTGGGTGTTGGTCTGGTAGTGGTGCTTCTACCAATTGATCTGCAATTGCTTGTCCTTTGATAGCTTGTCATTCTATGTATTGAATGTCGAACTCACTTAGGATCATGACCCATTTATCTGATATTCCTATGAGAGTGGCCTTGCTGAGTAGATACTTGAGAGGATCAATTTTTGCTACCAACTTGATTATGTGGGATAGCATACAGTGGCAAAACTTTTGAGAAGCAAACACCACTACTAATGAAGCCTTTTCAATGAATGTATAATTGAGTTCATATCCGTTCAAAGTCTTGTAGATGTAATATATAGCCCTTTCTTTGCCTATTGGATCTAGTTGTGCTAGCAGTGCCACCAATGATACTTTTGTTGTTGATATATAGAGGATGAGTGGCTTGCTTGCTATCGGTGGTACCAAAACAAGTGGATTCATTAGATATTGTTTGAGTTGGCGGAATGATTCAACACATTTGTCTTCCCATTTGAAAGGTATATTATTATGAAGCAGATGATTGAATGGAAGACATTTATCTACTAACTGAGCGATGAATCGTTTGATGGATTGTAGCCTACCCTGCAAAGATCATAGCTGGCTAATGTTTTTAGGAGGTGGCATCTCCATGAGAGCTTGAACCTTTGTTGGATCTACTTTGATGCCCTTTTCTGATACAATGTAGCCCAAAATTTTTCCGGATGTGACCCCGAAGACACATTTCTTAGGGTTTAATCTGACATTGAATTGCTCCAATCGTTGAAAGATTGTATCTAGTATGCCCAGGTGTTTTGCTCTAGTGAATGATTTAGCTATCAAATCATCCACATAATCCTCCATAAAAGTATGCATCATGTCATGGAAGAATGTTGTCATGGCTCTTTGATAAGTTGCACCAGCATTTTTCGAGCCAAAAGGCATGACGTTCTAGAAATATGTTCCCCATGGATAGGTGAATGCAGTTTTATCTTGATCCTTTGGGGCTTTCTTGATTTGGTTATAGCCAGAGAAGTCATCCATGAGAGATAGCATTGTGTGCCCTTCTGTTAGATCAACAATAGTGTCGATGCTTGGTAAAGGAAAGTCGTCCTTTGGACATGCCTTATTTAGGTCTCTGAAGTCTGTGCAAATCCTTGTGCTTTTATTTGGTTTGGAAGCTGGTACAATGTCTGAGATCCATTCAGCATCGTCTACAGGTCAGATGAATTCGACATCTAATAAATTTTCCAGTTCTACTTTGACTAATAATGTCACATGTGGATTCATCTTCCTTAATTTTTGCTTGACATATTTATCTCTAAGAGCAATGGATAAGTGATGCATGATTAGATTCGGATCTACCCCTAGCATGTTAGCATAAGACCAAGCAAAATTGATTTGCTTCTCCTTGAAGATTTTGATAAAATCGGACTGTTCTTTTTCTGTGAGTGATTTTGCCAGATGTATGGTTTTGACAGCTGCTTCAGTGCTGATATTCATTGATTGATTTGGCTCAATCAAGATTGGTGATTGTTCCTGGTAATGTTCAGGAAGACTGTCAAGTCTCCCATCTTTAGGTGTCTCAAAAAGGTTTTCACCTTAAGATACGTCCTTTATTTTTACTTTTTTGTGATCTAATACTGCCATTAACTCGTTTTCACCATTAGATCCATTGTTTATTTCATTTTTGTGACTGAGAGACTTGGTACTCCCCTGATTGCAAATGTCGTTATGTTGTTCACTAGTGGAGCATGTTTCTAGGTTGACTAAGCACATGTATTGGACAATTGATTCATCATTTGGGAATATTGGTATATCAAGATGTTCAGCTTCTTCCCAGTCTATGAGATTGGGATATATGAGCGGTAGGGAGTCATTTGGCGGGTTAAGATCAGCTGTTGTAAGTGTCATGATCGAGACATTGTCATAGTTGTTTGAAATATTAGTGAGGTATATGATACTCTCGAGGTTTTCGATTATATTCTCTTCAACATTGCCTTGTTCGTATTGTTGTTGCTTGTTCTCACTAGCATCATAGATATGTTGTGGTCCGAATTCAAATGGTCGATATCTTAAGCCTTGTCCCTCATGAGAAATGGGTGTGTATGTGTGGATAGTATCCACCTCAATATCTTCAGTAACATCAGAACAATTATCCCACTCATACTCATTGGAATCAGTTTCAGAATCACTATCCCAAGTTACCTCGCTGAATCTGATAGGTATATTGTATGGTGAGAAAAGATCACTGATAATTGACACAAGTTTAGTATCTTGTTCTATTTCAGGATCGGTGCTTGTTTGTGCTCTTTGAATTTGTTCATACACCATTTCCTTTTTGTGAGTAGAAATTTCTTTAGGTTGTGGCTCAACCTTGGTTTAATCAAGTTCTTGTACATGATGTACTTTTTATAAGAAGCTTCTTCCTTTTGAATAGCGAGTTCTTCTTGTCATTTCTCATCTTCTTCATGCTTTTGCTCCTTCCTTGTCTTTTTTGTTGCTTGGTTCAGTGCTTCTTGCCATGAGTCTTCATTATGTTTTTTCTTTTCCTTCCATTGAGGTTTTTGATGGTGATTTTGCTTTTGCACGGGCGGAATATGTTGCCCATACCCAAGTCCTATTTTGTCTTTTGCAAGTTATGAACGAAGTTGTATGGGTTCTATGATGCCTTCTTGGCACTTGCCAATAGGTCCTTTTCCTTTGTATCCCATTCATTGCATGATCTAGAACCCATTTCCATACTATTTTGTTGGTACGGCTACTTCTATGGTAGCAACTCTGATTTCTTCCTCATCCTTGTATATCCAGCTAAGGATGTCTTTATCTTCTAATTCTTCAGCCTGTGTGCCCATTTGGATAAATTTACCATCAAACTTTGTGAAGGGTTGTGTTACCTGATGTCTGTATGTGGAAGGTTGTCCCTTGGTGAAGTTGGCAACTTGGATAGACACAAGGGTTCAAAAGAGTACTCCCCCATGCCTTGTTCCTTGATTTTCATCTTTTGCTTGAAGTTCATGGATAGAGACTTGAGTTATTCTTGATGGTTGGATGTTGAGGAAGCTTGGGCCTCCCTGTTGTGTGGAATCAAGCTATCTTGAGCTGCCCCCATAACATTGCAATATTGAAAAGGGTTATTATCTGCAGATATTGAAATTTAATGTCCATTGTAGGGGAACTTGATAGATTGATGGTACGTGGAAGGCACCGCTTGCATTTCATGGATCCATGGATGACCTAATAGTATATTGTATGTCAAGTCTATGTCCAAGACTTGGTAGATGGTGTCTCTTTGTATAGGACCTACCTGAATAGGTATTATTATAGTTCCTTCATACGATCTCTCTTCATCATCATAAGCTTTGATAGTGATTTTCTTTTTGGGATCAATAGCCTGCTAAGAGAAGCCCAATGCATGGATAAGATTTAGAGTACATATATTGAGCCCAACTCCTCCATCTATTAATACTCTTTTTACCTGATGTTTATAGACTAAGACCTCAATATGTAGTGGGGTGTTATGCGGATTATTCAAGGAGAGATCATCGTGTTCAGAAAAAGATATGTTATGTGGCACTGTCTTATGGGTCACCATGGCTTAGAATCAATCAATATCCAGATCATTTGGAATGGTTGTTTCGATAAGAGCTTGCTCCAAGATATCCTTGTGTTTTGGTGAAAGTTTGAGCAACTCAATTATAGATATTTGAGCAGGTGTTCTTCATAGTTGGTCGACCAAGTTATATTGATTCTTGGGGAGAGTTGTTGATGTTGATGTGTTCCCTTTCAAGACATATTTTTGAGCTCTTGTTGCCACATTTATCGATGCATGTTCTTGTTTGTCTTTGATTTTTATGACATTCACTTGATTGTCATGTGTCGATGTGTGATTGATGGCATTTTTGTATATTTGATTAATACGAGCTCCTTTGGTGTTGTTTGACGTTGACGCTCCTCCCTTGTCATAATTAGGAAGAGGATTTTTGAAAGATTCATGGCCACCATTGTTTTTATGACCATCAAACATTAAGTCCCCCTTGTCTATCATGTCTTGAACTATGTTCTTCAGCCTCATGCAATCATTTGTGTTATACCCCTTGTTTCGATGATAATTACAATAATGTGAGTCATTCCACCATGGTGGTTTGACTTGGGGTTCAAATTTGCTTGTGGCTGGCAATGTGATGATCTTATTTGCCAATAGCTCTCAAAATGTTGATTCTAAGGTTTGTCCTAATGGCATGTATATTCGTCGATACATTAAAGTATTAGTGTTGCCTCTTTGGTTTGTGTTGTTCCCTTGGTTGTTGTTGTTGTTGCCTTGGTGATTCTTATTGTTGTTTGATGTTGAAGCTCCTTGGTTGGTATTTCATTGATAAGTGATAGTGCCTTGATTAGCACTATTTTGATCATTATTGGATGGTGGGTTACCTGATAAAGTCAACACTAGTTGTTTAGACTTTATATTGTTTGCATCAATTACCCCACCATTAACAATGGTTTTGTTCCTTGTCCAAAATCTGGACTTGTCTAAATTGTGTTATTGTTTTGATTGTTAAAGGTGGTATTGTTTGATGAATTAATACCTTCCTTAAACAACTTCAAGGTTCCTTTCTTGATGTAACTTCCTCTACTTGGATACCATTTTCTATTAATTTTGCAAAAGATGGTATACATTGCAATTTGAGATGATAACTCATTTCACTATTCATATTGTCTATGAAGATTTCTATCTTTTCATTTTCAGGTACATCTCATGGATATCTTGCAACCATGCATCTCCATCATTGTAGAAACACCATGACTGTTTCATTGTTCTTTTGTTTCATATTTCACACATCAAGCATGGTGATTGCATGTTGGATGTCATAGGAGTATTGTGCTATGAATTTATTTACCAAATCATCAAATGATCTGATTGGAGGTGTGAGTTTTGACAACCACTCCAATGTTTTCCCTCCCAAAATTCTTGGGAATAACCTCATTAAGTATGTGTCATTGTGAGCAAACTCCAAGCTCATACTACAAAATTCTTGAACGTGATCACGGGGATCACTGTTACCATCGTATTTGTCATACTTTGGTATATCTGAATTTGGGGGAAAAGTACCATGTTCAATCTCCTATCAAAAGGATAAGGATAAATTTTGTCTAATGAGTATCATACCATGGTCCCTTGTTGCACATCCTACATTTTTCTTTAAAGTGTTTGGATTTATTGTCTAAGAGAAGCTAGGGGTGCATTTGTCCTTTGATGGGGATCTTCCCCTCGTTCATTAAGATTATCCCGATTGCAGGTATTGTCTTGTTCGTGAGTGTTATCTTGTTCATGGGTGTGATCTCGGTTGTGTATGTTTCCTTGATCATGTGTTTCTTCTTCTCTCATTTGTTCTTGGTAAGCATAGTTTCTCGATCTTGTTATGAAATTCTCTCATCTGTACTCCTTCAGTTTTTCATGTCAAAATCCTCAGGAATATTGACTCCTTTGCTAGTTAGCATGAGTAGATATTTTTGCTTAGCTGCTTCTATAAGTATTTCTATGAGTTTTTGGAAATCCGCATTCTCTTGACATTCTTGAAGAATCTAGTTGGTGATCTCTATTTCTCCCATATTGGCATATTCATCAAAAGGATTGGACAGTCTACGACTCATGCTTGATTCTAGTTGTGATTCCTTCTTTTTGTTTCTTTGAGATCTAGTGACAACAGGCATTAATATATCTCTACTGTAGTTAATTCTTCTTATTCTATTGGGGTTCTTGGTGGAGTTGGTGGCTCGGGCTGAGCTTCATTGTAAGTGATAAGAAACTTTGGAAACAAAGTGGGGTTAATCCTTCCTCCACTATTAAGGTGTTGGTTGAATGCTTCTTTCTTAATGTAAGCCCTACTTCTCAAAGCTTCTTTGTCAAATTCGTTGGTTTTTCCTTGGATATACAACCACATATGACGCAAGAATGCGCGATGTGATGTAAAGAGTTGACGGTTGATATAGAGAAATTTACTCCTTTTGATAAGTGACTTAGAGCTAGGTTGTCTCTTCTTCAACTTAGTCTTTTGATGAAGACTTCTTCTTCTCAAAATATGGGGAGTGGTCATACACATATGATAAATTGTTGATGTTGATGTTGGATATGGATACTTCATTTTGGAAACTCAAGTTTACTTGTCAAGTAGAAGTTTAGTTTGATTCACTTCTACGAAAAAGTGCGCCAAATGATATGAGTCAAGTTTCACGATCTAGAAACTTAATTTGACAACTTGAGAACCTAACTAGGTATTGGTTTGATAGGATTCGTTGGATGGTGGAACCTTTGATCATTGTTTTGATACTCCTCAATTTTGTTGGATGAAATTTGATCTCAAGAGAACTAAAGATTTGATATCTCCTTCTAAGGATGCTTAGTTGGATTTTGAAATTTCTCACTTATGATCCTTTTTTGAAATTCTGTTTTCGGATTTGTCAGAGGACCTAAAAGGGTATCCGAAATTGTTGATGAAAATTTCACAAGGTGACTGGTTTGCTCTCTGTTTTTTGCTAATTTTGACCATGCACTAGAACAGAGACCTAATGTGCTAAAGGATTCCCCCAAAGCGCTATAGAATAGTCCAGATGTGCTATGCTGCCTCTCAAACACGCTATTTTATACTCTTTGATAACACATTTGTTGAATCAGTTATGCGCTAATATGTCCCTCTAAGGTGCTAATGTTTGGTATAAATGTTCTATAGTATGCTTCAGATGTGTTAGGTTGATGTTCCTATGCGCTACAGTGATGTTGGCAAGCGCTATTTGAGTTTTTGCCAGTTTGATACTAATCATGCGCTAATGTGAGTGATGAAAGTGCTAACTATTGGTTGGAATGTGCTACTATATGGTTGAGATGCGCTAGGATGTTGCTCCTACACACTAACTATCCTAACAACTTTTTTTTTATGCTTTCGCTGAGATGTTGAGAAATGAATTTTGTGAATTGATGGATGATTTTATGAAAAAATGACTTGAAAACATAGCAGATAGAAGTGATAACAATTTTCCTATGCTAACAAATAGTGTATGTTCTTTTGAAGATGTTTTCAAATCCCCAATGTTTTCACCGGTTTGGATTACAAAAAGACAGATCAAGCAAACTCTTTATTCAAGGGTAATTGACAATATCATAGCCCACTAGTCTCAATACTTTGTCAGCCCAAACAACCTTATCACCCCCTAGGGGGTGCCCATTTTTTTGTTTATTGCTAGAAATTAATCCAAAGTGAATTGCTTCATAGTTGGGCAGTTATCTTGGGAGATATATGGTGAGTGATCTTGGAAGTAGATTCTTCCCCACCCTTGCACTATGATATTGTCAATGTTTGGTAACTGACTTGGCTCAAAGCTTCTACTTATATGGTTTTTAATCAGGATTTCATTCGGTTTTCAGTGATAAACTCCCTCGGGAGGCTTCCCAACCTTTAGAACAAAGGCTTTACATATCTTAAAGATACTGGGGGAAGACTAATCACTAAGCAAAACCGTTGGAGGGGATTTTCATCAGCCTCAACATTTGATTATAGTGGGTTGGAACACTTGGCAATAAAGTCATTTCCCACTTAGGTTATTCCCCTCTCACCGGCTTTGGTGGCACCTTAAGGGAAACTCAGGAGGGCAGGCCTTCTAAAGGTGTTAATGCATGAAACTGAAAGAAAGCATAAAAGAGACGATTATGGCTTTTTTATCACCTATTGATAGTGAGATCATATACCTATCTCCTCACAAACACAAAAGACAAGGATTCTTTTTAAACCTTGATTGTAAAATTGTCTAAGCTAGATGGAGATGTTTCTTCAAGAAGACATGATGTTCTTTTTATCTGAATATAGCAATGTGTGAAAATAGCAAAAAATTTGAACTTTTTGAAAGTAAACCCTTCTCAACAAAATGAATCGTCAATTTCAAACAACAAAGATCTTAATTTTAAAAGCCTTTGAAATGGTAAATTGAAGGTTCTTTTTAAGCTTCCAAAACAAAGGTGAAGTTCATTTTAATGAGCACCAAAGGAAAGTGGTGTTCAATTTTAACCCTTTTTGCCAAACTGGAAAGTTGTATTTGTTATTTTAGAGCCCAAAGGAATGTGATTCCTAACTTGCATAAAAGAAAGAATTGAGTTTGTTGTCATTTTTATCCATGCACTAAAGAAAAGATTGAGTTTTGTTTTAAGCACCAAAAGGAAAGTATGAAGTTCATTTTATGCATCCAAAAGAAATCATGAGGTTTATTTTAATCTTTTGCAAAAAAGAAAGGTGAGTTCTTTTTACTAACTTATAAAAGAAAGTAAATAAACTAATTAACTCCTTCATTTCCTGCATCGAAAAGTTGTTAGAACCTGCACACAACTAGTAAAAAAATGTAATTCTGATGGTGGGCTTCACAAGCCTAAATTCCGATCTTGGTTACAAAAGTTTCTCTCTACTAGAGCTACGCACCAAACTTCTGCACAGATGTGCTAAAGTATGGTGCGAAAGCACCATAAGAAAGACCCTAAGCGCTATTCAAATGCCTATATGTGTTATACTGATACTCCTATGCACAAAAAAAATAGATAAGAACACACGCTAGAAAGAAAGTTAAATGTGTTAAACAGTGCAATGAATGTGCTAAAGTTTGTCACAGATGCGCTCCAGAAAGTCTCGGATGTGCTAAAAGAGTGTTCTAGCATGCTTGAAATCTTTAACCTGCACAAAAAATGATGTTATTTTTTGGGACGAGCCCCACAGTGGGCGCCAGAAATGTACGTGGGAAAATGCGGTGATCAAAACGAATAAATTGAGATCAAAAGACCCACATACCAATGAGACTCTTGGTGCAAGTATATAAACTAATTGAACTAGTTTAACCTCCCACGGGGTGTCTCATTGTTCTCTATTTCACAGGATCCCTAAAGTCAATGTTTTTCTCTCAGATCATTGAGCAAATGACTTAGGAATGACAACTCCAAGAATGAGTGATATTGTGAACTATATGCATGAATGCATTCTAAGATCTATATGATATGTTAAAACTATGATGATTAAGTTTAAGATGAAGATAGTGATATGATAAAAGATTAACAAATTATCCTAACATGATATACTAGCCTAGCATGAATATTCTATGATATGAAAAATGCTTCTAAATGTTATGATGATGTTTTAACAAAGAGAGGCTAAAATGCTTAGTAAATTAGGCTATAATGTAAATGCATAAAAACTTGGATATATGGATAATGAAGAATGAGAGCTCTATTTATAGGGAAAATAGGGCAATGGATGGTTAAGATTGAATAATCTTAACAAGGGCTAGGATTGAAAGTTAATCAATCCATGTTTACAATTCTCACCAATGAAATGGTGACAATTGTCAACAAGAGGTGGCTTGAGAGAAGATGTAAGAGGCATTAAATGTCTGAGGAGACATGAAGGTTACCTTAGGAGGTAAAGTTAAGGTTAGGTTAGAGTTATCCATTGGATAAAGCTGGGTAAACTCTTGTACAAGGGTTAAATGGATAACTATGTTCAAAGCCATAAGTGTTTGATAAGACCCTTGGGTTAGAAGGATAGTTAAGTTAGAGAGAAAGTCTCTAACCAAAGGTCAAGGGTGAGTTAACCATAAAAGGTTATGTAAGAGCCTTTAACGGTTTGGAAGACTTTAGAGGTTAACCATTTGAAGACACAAAGCCTTTAATGGTTATTGAAGACTTTGGAGGCTTTGAGAAGTGACTTCCTTTTACTTAGGAATGTGACAATAATTAGGAGATGAATTAGGCTGAATTGGAAGTGAATTAGAAGAATCTAGAAGGGGTTTAGGAGGCAAGTACGAGATGTAGGAAAATGCAAGTGGATGAGGGAAAAGGATTTTAATTAAAATAAAATTACTTTATTTCAACCAAAATAGATGCAACTTGCATAAATACAAGTGGGGGGATTTTTATAAATAAATTAGATTTGCAAGGGTCAATTAAATTAAATGTAAATTTAATTAAAAGGAAGAAAGGGGATTTTATTAAATAAAGTGATTTATTTAATTAAAGGCTAGAAAAGGTTTAAATGAATTTAATTAAACAAATTGAGTAATTCATTTAATCAAATAGATGAAAATGAAGAAATTAATTAAATAAGATTTAATTAATAGGAGGGATGGGGTTTAAATAAGTATTAAATATTTATTTAATAAGGTGGTCAGATTTATAAGTCTAGAGTTCTATAATTTGACATTAGTTTTGTTTGAACTATTGAAATGTGATTTTATATCCACCCACCTTTTTGTGAATATGTGTAATATTATTTTATAATGGATTAATCAAATGCCTCTTCATAAAAATAATAATTATAAAGCAATATTAACATAGAACAAATATAAATTTATAAACTAAAAACCCGCATAAATAAACTCGAAACAATTATAATACAAATATTCAAAAATAAGATTTATCTAAATATAAATGTTTGTTAAAATGTAGCTCATAGATAAATAAAACAAAAAAAACCATGTACGTTAGTAACAAATGTAGATGATATCAAATATAGTTTTTTATTATTTTTTTAATTCTTTATTGATAGTTTGTTCTTAAAATTAATCTTAAAAAATAAAATGGCCTTAAGAGTTGACTTTAGACATTATATGTGCCGTCTTCATTAAGTCTAAGGAAATTATTATGTTTTAATTCATTAAACCCGGCAAGTTATCATACTAAGAAAATCATGTCAATTAACTTTGTCATTTTATTTTGGTTGCTAAAAAATGAAGTTTCTAATAATTATCTCAATTTTTATTTCAATGTTGGATAGGTGCAATGGTGTCATTTATCTACAAATTTGTCTTTTAAATATTGTTAATTTGAATATAGTTAGATTGGGTGAGTATTTGTCAATTATGTTAATTAGTTTTGGCATGTGTATAAATAATAAAGATAATCATTATTGAAGATTCTTTTTTTGAATGAATTATAGAATTATCATTTTGTTTTATTAAATTGATCATATATGAATATAGAAAGTTTAATCTGGGCTAATCCTAATGTGTTGAAATTATGTAAGGAATATATCTAGTATTGTGAAAGGTAGCAGAAACTTAACTTCATAGTTTTGTCTTTGAGAAAGGTCACAATACTGGAATAACTCATACCCTCTTAAGCATATACCTAATCCAATATTGAGACTCAACAATGGGTACACACTTTATTGATAGATATAAAACTTAGCAATGATTTTTTCGTCTAAATATATTAGATTTAAGTGTCCCACTATGCTATACATCTAGTAACTAGATGATCATTTAAACATTTTGTCTTTGATACTCCATAATTGATGATTGTATATATTATCATTACAATATTAATCTAAATTTAATCATCCTTTTGTAATACTTAAAATTTAGTATTAAGTGTGATAGATGTCCGCTATCACCTACTAATTAATAATTTAATAACCAACCTTATATTCTTTATAAAATGCAAAATACAAAATACAAAATAAAATTGCACACCATAGATAAAAAGGGAAAGTTATGAAAAAGAAAATCTAACTAAAAATAAAACCTTTGCTAAACATAATGTAAAGGCATTGTATATGTGCCCCAAATCTCTACATAATGTGCTTCAAGAAATAAAACAAAAAAATCTAGAATGAATCTGTATTTTGAACATTAGAAAGGAAGCATTTTTTTAAAGCTCCATATGTATTTTTTAAGGAGACAAATGAAAATAGAAATGGGGGAGTTTGTTGTAACATAAAATTTGGTGGTTGTGGGAGCTTAAAGAGGGCTAAAATGAATTATGTAAGGGAAGAAAGGTCAATAAAATAGAGAAAGGGTGAAAGGTAAGTGTAGAAAATGAGGTGTGTTTAGGAGTTTCCAAGCCTACAAGGTTGTAGGGGATGTTGGGGGCTAAAATTTAGACATTGAAATGCTAGGTGCACCTTCAAAGTAACTTTTAGACATTCTATTACGACTCTCATCTATTAGCCTCAAACTTGGGTAATCATTGAGGTGTGTTTTGGCCTATATTAACATTTTCTTGTTAAGATGAGGTGTAGCTAGATATGTGTAAAATAAAATAATTATCTACCTAATAAACACTCACCCCTACACCTTCACAATATGGAACTTTATACACACATTGATGCATCTCTATATTGAATTTTTCATTCACAAATTTATAGGAATAAAGCTTAGACCTTAGATCTAGTTTAGTCAAGAATACTATAAAATTGTACATGGTAGTCACATGTTGTCAATAGTTAGTCCTAGTACCTATGTCATAGACAACTATGTCCCTTTTAGATAATTTATTTTACTTAGGTATAGTAGATTTTAAGATAATAATGGTTAGATGTTTTAAAAATATGCAATGCCCACACAATATTTGACTTCATAATCAACTTTCTTTATGGGTCATACTGACATTAGTCTAAATTAGAAACCATCTCTATGAATTTTGATAATTTTTTGTGTAAATAAGGAAGGAATAATAATTTGGGGCTTGCCTCATAATGGTTCTACTATATAATTTACAAAAAAAATTAAAGAAAAAATCTAGGTATAGTTGTATTAGTTGCAAACCTAGGTAGAGAAGCATACATATTAGTAAGAAAAGTAGAGGATCTCAAACTAGAGTTATGAGCCCCAAGTATTCTCTATAAGTAGAAGGATCAAAGGTTGAGTTAGGATATAGTATCCATATAAGACATTAGTATGAACCATAAATGATAATCATCTAACGATACATTACACCTTATACAAAGTATTCATAAATTTTAGTATATTGATATATTTAGTATTACATTCACACCATTCCATTGGTATATCATATTAAATTTATATTCAATATTCTTTATATATAAGTCTATCTCTCTTTTATATATTGTCCCTCTCTATTATATTATTTTCTTATCGCATACATATATCTTTATATTGGGGTGTTCCCCTTACAACATGCATCCCTTCTTTGTGATGTGTAGCCAACCTTGAGCTCTGCACTCCTTTGCAATGGTTTATGGTCAAATCTATTGTTATTGTGATGCAGGAGCATCCTCGATTCATAGAAATTTTGCATCAACCAAAAACATTTTGTTTTTGTTTTGCTTTTTGTTTGCAGTTTCAGCATTTCTTTCTATGTGTCCCGGTTTTGGTTCACCGGATTCTATGGAGTTGGATTCTAATTGAAGACTTGACCATCTTTCTTATTTCCAGACCACATCGCATTTGGATCATTTTCCGACAAGATATCGCTATCGGTTTCTTTGATAGTTTACTATTACCGGTTGACAGTTTCTTGTTATCGATTGCCTAGACCTATTTTGGTGATCTACCAGAACCCCTTCCCAAGCTTGCGTAGCCTTGGGCATTGATTCTCATGTTCCTTGGTGTGTGGCCGACCTTTTCTTGCGATCTACACTTCATCCTTTGGAATTTTTGGAGGAATCTCTTGGTGGAAGCCGACCTTGTTGATTTTACACGTTAGGTCTTGTTCTTCCGGTTTTGGTCCCTTTTTGGGCTGACCGGATCCTTTGGATTGTATATATAATTGTAATTGTGCATTAGAATGTAATCAATCGAAGAATCAAGTAGTGAGATTGTGCATAGAAGATAGATCTTAAGATTCAAGGTCCCAGTTGTGATCTATTATGTATTTGAGCATGTTCTAGCAGGCCTGTGAGTCAGTTATGTTGTAACCCGATTGTTCCCGGTTGGTTGTAATCAATTTTCATGTGATAATCCAATCTGTTTTGCATTGCCTCCATCATATCTTTGTATTTTCGTTGTGTTCACTCTTGCTAACATGTTCAGATTGATCTCTTTGTGGTCCCTCCTAACCGGTGACTGCTTCATATTGGCCCTTGCTCCATTGTGTATCTTGCCAACATCATCTCTCATTTCAAAACTATGTCTTGTGCTCAAAGCATGCAAGTCCAATTATTTGTTTGTAATAATGTTCTTGTAGATCTTCCTAAGGTAGGAAAAACTTCCATCCCATTAAAATATAGCTCTCTAGAGGTCAATGAAAATGTTTTAATATCACCCCATTAACATAAAATTGCATGTCCATGTCATCGAGTGATCATTGTTTTACTACTCTTGATTATAGTATTCAATTGATATAGTATGGGTTGAGTCATATTACCTTTAATTTTCCCTATTTCTTGAATTTATTGGAGACACTTAAATTAATTATTTTTAATTAATTTAACCCTCCTACATAATTAATTAATTTAATTATGTTAGCCTTAATTCTTCTCAATATTAATCTAATTTAATTTAATTAATATTGTCACCGTAGTCCATATAATGGATTTATTTAATAAATCAATTTTCCCTTCTTCTCCTAAAGCACTCAAAAGTTAATTCTTCTTAATCCCCCCCTTTAATTAATTAATCCATGTGATTCCTACAAATCGCCATTTTCTAATCTATCATTATCCTAATTAATTCTTCTAGAAACCCTCATAATCCTACTTAGCATTATTCTTCAATTTTTAATTACCCCCACTAATTCTCTCTCCTAGTCAAATCCTCCTACAAATCTCACTTGCTCCTAATCCCCACCTAATTCTTGTAAATAGTCCCCTTAATCCCTTGTTAATGGCTAATCTCTATGATTAGGCATAAAGTCAATCATAGCCATTTATGGCTAAAGCCTCTTGTCCCCCTCCTCACCTTCCACCTTAAATGCTCCCTTTTTTGGTGAATGTGAGATTTCTCCCATGTTTCTCACCTTCCCAAGGAGCTTTAAAATTCCTTTTCCATTTTCCAATCCCCATGCACACAATATCTTGGGATTTTTTAATTCCATGTGCGTCCCCCAAGGAATTTTTAATTCTAGGTGCATTGGGAACTCTTCCCCATGAACCTTGAGGAGGGTGAAGACAAGAAATTCCTTTATGGAAAATCTCTTGATCTCCACCCCCCTTGTCATGTCATTGTCCCTTGATCCATGTGATCTCTTCCTCTCAATCCTAGCCCTCCATTGCCTCTCAATCTTGACCATCCATTTTCCTCCATCCAATTATATAAATCGGGGTCTCCATCCCCTCATTTGATATTTCCAATTTTAGTAAGTTCATGTTGTCATCTTGAGTCCAAGAATCCATTCAAAAGCCTACACTATAGCCAAATTTCTCACATATTCTTACGTAGCCACTTTCATCCCATTTGAGCATCCATCATACATTTATCCATCCAATCATTATTCTATTTGTTGTGCACATTGGAGAGTCATCCAAATCAATCCACTAAGCTAATCAAATCAGGTTGAAGAAGGGGCACTACTTCAACCTCATCAAGAGCTCAATCTGAGGAAGAAGGTGAAATTTGGGGAAGGTATAATGGTTATTTGTTCTTTTTAGTGTTTATGTTTTGTGATTTTGATCTCTCTAACCATTTTGCATTCCTTAGATTTTTCCCCTCTTCATTTATTATCATAGAGCAAAACCACGTCATTTATTTAAAATGTTTTGAGCAATAGGTTTTTGTTATATTAGGCATTTTGTCATCTCTTTTCCAAATTTTAATAGTATATTGTCAGTTGTCCAGACTCATCTGATTTAGATCCAAATCATAAATTCATTTTTTGAGAGACTCGTCATTACTAATTTTGAAAGTAAGTACAATACAAAAATTGGGCACTATAAAGTTGAAGGCAAAATTTGCATCCATCCCATATACCATCTTGAAAAGAGAAACTTTTTTAAATCATTTATATGTGGTTTGATATGTGCATAATATTACAACTATCTTTTGTTAGGATAGGTGACATTAACCTTGAAAATCTATCATTCATGTGTCTCCACATTCCTTGGAAAGTGTTCTAGGGGACATCAGAGAAAAACATTTAATATTTGTATTATATGACAAATTGCAATTGCATCTTTAATAGGTGAACATTTTCAATGATGGAGACAAATCAAAATGGGACAAGATACCTCCTGGGCATCCAATGTTGGGAATTCAAAGAGTTGTGAGTTGGGCACCTAACTTTAGAAGGTAAAACATTGTCCATTGAGTGACCTAAAGTGTCATTGGGGAGATATGGAGCATATGAGAAGTGAAAGATTGAAAGGATATGGGCTAGACATCCATGTTGGATTCATATGAATTATACTATTTTATTATCATGTCTATTTGCTAAGGCTTCTTCAATAGCTCCATAAGTTTTGACTTTCTCAGAGCATTGGCATTAGTTCCATGGCATTGATCATATCATACATCAACAATAGTGCAATAGAAAGTTGTTATCAATCTAACAACTATTTTATTTTAAGCCATTGGTGGGAAATTAACACCTTATCTTGAACTATTTACACAATAACAAAGACCATAAAGAAAAAATTTAATGTAGTGGAACCTTCAATCACACCTAAAAGATCAGATGGTTGGTATATTTTTTTCAAAATCATCAACATAATGATTTGAAACTAGTGCAATATTGGACGGATCTTGGTAAGTCATCCAAACTAGTGGATGACTAATGTTTTTGATATAAAGGTAACTTGCACAATTTAATAGATGCCACTTGGTGCTCTTCAAACACATTATCATATTGACACATTATTCTTGTTTTTTCTCTCACCAAAGATAATGGATAAAGAGGATCCCCATTTCGATAAACAGTAGGAAGTATGAGTCTCAATTAAGTAGACTCATTTATTGTCCCCATAATCAATGATGCATGCACTATATTAAGAGTATTTTTGTTATACCATTAGTGAAACATAAACATAGTACAAGGCAAGTGGACCCATTAAATTTAGCAAATACGGTAAAAGTAAGACTCATCTAATAGTGAAATAAAGAGAAATTTAAGAAGGAAATACAAGTTAGGTGTTTTATCAAAATCACAACCTAAAATTTCAAATTATGCTCAGTCACATGGATTCCTAGCATGCAATCTCCTAGTTTTCAAAATTTTGGTGCTCTTTCTTTAAAAGGAGGCAATATATAGTGATGTAATGTATAAAAGAATGGATTCAATGGAAGAGATGAAAAATATTAATCTTTTGAATAGTCAAGTCTTCAATGTAAGATATTATTTTTCATGTTCACTTTAATGAGCCAATTATGATTGTGCAAGTTGGCATTTCATATATATATAATCTCTCTTGGCTTCTATTTATGGATTTTATTCTAATCATTTTTTATCATTTTCAATTGTTACATCATACGAAATTCTATAATTCATAAATGAGATTGAAATCATGCATAATTAAGAACTTTTATTTTTACTAAAAGTTGTTGAATTTGAATTATATAAATTTTGTGCAAATGTTTAACAATGAAAATAAAATCTCTTGGTTAACACTTCGCCTTTTAGTTTAGTATTTAATTTTGAACAAGTTGCTTTCATATCATTTCAAAGTTTAATCAAGAATCCATTAAAGATCATAAGAAGAACCAACTTCTCAATCTTGAGGTTACCCTATAAATTGCATTCCACACTTACAAGATTTCCCAAGACGGTACAAAGGCAAATGAAAATAAAAATTTAAATGTCAATAACTTTGACATACCTAGTAGAACTTGTAGACAATCTAATGTAATTAGGAGAGGTTCATAGATCATTGACTTATGGGATTCCCATTTTAAGAGAAAGAGGTTTGCGAACAAGTTTTTTACAACCAACCACTTGTATCTACTAGTTCCACCTCTAGGTATTCCTCCAAGAAAAAAAGTCTCTAATTTAAACTCCCATCACCTCAATTCATTTCACTAGAAAAACTAGGAACTCAAATAAATTATATGAATTAGAACAATTGTAGTCCTTTGATTTTGTCCGCTTGTCTAGAAACATGGGAACCTATCCCTACAAATTCCCTTAAATCTTTACCAAAGTTCATAGGAAAGGATTCATAGGAAAGGATTTCAAAAATCTTGTGAAATATCTTCAAGATGTCGAGGATAATTGCAATTTGTATTACATCACTTAGCAAGATATTTTTTAAGAATGCTTGCTGCTTCCTTCAAGGGAAATGTATTAGAATGGTATAAGTCTCTAGCTCCATGTTTGATAGCCTCTTGGGATAAACTCAGGATGATTTCTTTGTTTGTTTAAAAGAAAAATTAAAAAAATCCTCAATGATACAATAACTAATCACAATTAAGAGGAATCCACAAGGTAGATGATACTTATTTTGGCAATTCGTATATTAGATATGGATTTTATTTTCTATTGTAAAGCATTTGATTTAGATATATCTATGATGATCAAATCCCTTGGGGGGAGGACTATACATACAACCTACAAATTGGTAGTCAACGTAGAGAATAACTTGATAGATGTTGGGAGTCTTCTCCCAAACCACCTATGCCCATCTTTATCAAATTATTACTCCCATTTTCAGAAGAAAATCCAAAGCCAAATGGTTGCCTCAAAAATGCATAACAAGCTACATATTTCATGTATATTTACCCTCTTTTCCATGCACCTATATCATGAGTATCCATAAAGATTGACGAGGTGAAACATTTATTTTAAAATAAATAAATAAAATTATCAATCTCAAGAGGTGGTAGGAAACCTACCCAATACCCATGTATAAAGCAAATCAAATTAAAAGTCCCCATTATCAACCAAATAGATATAAAAATTAGTAGAATCAACTGTAGGGTTAAACATGACAATTAAATCAAATTTTATCAATACCTGCATTCATGCAAAAATTTCACATAACCCTATAAGATATTTTTTCCTAGGATAGAATAATTTTGTGGATTACTTGAATATGTGATGTTTTCCTAGTAATGACATACACCCATCTAAGACCTTACTGAGAAGAAACTTATAGAAAAAAAGTTGTTGAGAAAAATAAGCCAAAAATTTGGATGTGAAGCAAAATGTTAGAGCTACCTTATAAATTCATGAGAGTTCAAAATATGGTCTTGACAACACAAATTCAAGGTATATATTTGGAACAAGAAGAAGAGCTTGTTGGTATTTTGGATATGTTGATATGGTTTTGTCATTGATGTCAACACTTGTCAACCTTATCAACACTTGGAGATCTTTTGTTATGTTCACCGACAAGTCAGTGACTTATGCACAATCACCGGTATTTGGTTCACCGACAGGTTATATTGTTCACCGGCACTTGGAATGACTTGGAGACTACTTGGTTATGTCGAAGACATTATTTGATTACTTGGTTTTGGCGATTTGGTTATTGGTCTATTTGGGTTTGCATATTTGTTGTTACCGGCAAATAGGTCCAGGTTATGCATCGGCAAGCATATCTATTCCAGATTAGCACGGCACGTTATGGAGATGATTTATTATTATTGTAAATGCATTGAGCCGACATGATGCATTGCTTATTGATTCATTTGTAGTTGATTTTATTGTAATATCTTTTAGTGAGCCGACCTATTTATTTGGTCTTAGGTTATGGTATAAATGTAAGATCTCATTTGTGAGATTGATATGTGATAAGAAAAAGGATTGCAATAGGATATATGCGAAAATAAGTAGAGCTATACACGTAGACATCATTTGAAGGTTGAAGGAAGGTTTTTGTGAAGACAATCAAAACTTAACCGGTACTGAATCCATCATATGAAGATGTTATTTCAAGCAGTACATTATCATTGGATTTAACCATCCAATTGTAGTCAATGTGACTCCCATTTTGTGATTGAGCAATGAGCTCTAGGCAGTTGGCCTTTCTGCATGTCCAGACTCCATATTGTACACACATATTATCTGTAGTAGTATCATTTGATTGTGGGTAAGGCTTCCCATCGTGGTTTTTCCCCTTATAGGGTTTCCACTTACAAATATTTGTGCTATGTGTTGTGAATGTTATTGTCTTTATGTTTCATGCATTAATCTTTACCGGTACTACAATTAACTGATAAAACAGTCTATTGGCATAAAGTTTGGTTTACCGGCATTAAGCATTAAGTTTTGGTTAAGTTAATTTTGGTTGAATTTATTGGACAATTGATTCACCCCCCCCCCCCGCTCCCCCTCTCAGTTGTCTCTAGGCCTTTCTGCATGTGCAGACTCCATATTGTACACACATACTATCTGTAGTAGTATCATTTGATTGTGGGTAAGGCTTCCCACCATGGTTTTTCCCCTTACAGGGTTTCCACGTACAAATATTTGTGTTATGTGTTGTGGATGTTATTGTCTTTCTATTTCATGCATTAATCTTTACCGATACTGCAATTAACTGATAAGCATTAAGTTTTGGTTAAGTTAATTTTGGTTGAATTTATTGGACAACTGATTCACCACCCCCCACCCCCCCTCTCAGTTGTCTCTGGGACCTAACAATTGGTATCAGAGCATAGTCCTCTTTTTACAGAAGGTTAACAGCTTGAGGAGATCCAATGTCTTCTAACTATTTCAGGAAGGATAGTCTGAAACATGATGGAACTAACTATGGCATATGAAAGATCAGGATGGAGACACATTTTAATTGCATTGGAAAGGACATACGGGATGTTACAAAGAATGGCTATGCTCCTACTCAAGGTCAACCTAATCCACCAAACTTGGCTAAAGATGAGGAAAATGATTGCAAAGCAAGAGAAGCACTTTTGAGCGCATTGTTAGATCAGCAAGTCGTCGGATTATCAGACAAATCTATTGCTAAAGCTATTTGGGACAAATTGGAAACATTGAATGAAGGAGATTCCACAGTCAAAATTGCAAAACTTGAATGCTTCCGGATCAGGTATGAAAATATGAAAATGGAAGAAGATGAAAGAATTTCTACTTTTATGGAAAGAGTAAATGAAATTATTTTGGGTATACAATGTTGTGGAGGAACCTTAAGTGAAGATGAGATTGTTTCTAAATTTTTAAGAGCTTTGCCACCGGCATATAAAATGAAAGTTACTGCTATAAATGAATTGAGAACAATGCCTAATGCATCAGTATCTAGAGACACCTTGGTTGGGAAACTTTCAGCTTTTGAACTTGATGAATTTGGTCTTGTTGCTACTATGAAGACAGATCTAGCTTTCAAAGAATCATCATCATCTGCATCATCATCATCATCATCATCATCATCTAATAAATCTGATTGGAAAGCCTTTTATACAAGAGAACTTGAAGAAAGCAGGAGAGAAAATGAAAAACTTGAAGTACTATTTGCAAGAAAAATGCCTAAAGGTCCAATCGAAAGTAAGTATGAAGGTAAAGCACCCTTTAAATGTTTTAACTGTAATAAGATTGGTCATATGGCTTCTAGATGTCCCGATAGACATGCAAGACTAAGAGAAGAAGCTAAAAGAACATATAAGCCTAACCCTGATTATCAGAGATACAAGTTTAAGAAGAATAGAGACAAATCTTGTTATTATGCTAATGAAGGAGTTACTGATGATTCTGATGAGGATTTGGCAGACAATGGATGGGATTTTGTTGCTATAATAGAAGATCAACCGGCACCTACTATTCAATCGGTAGAGCAAGCCTTGGAAGCTAAAGTTCAAGATAAGGATGAATGGATTATTGATTCGGGATGTTCACATCACACGACTGGTGATAAGAGTAAATTCTTAACTTTTCAGGATTACAATGGAGGTCTAGTGAGATTTGGAGATGATAAAGTTTGTATGATCAAAGGAAAATGAACTATATCATTTGATGGTAAGCACAATACTGATAATGTTTACTATGTTGAAGGTTTGAAGCATAATCTTTTCAGTGTTGGTCAATTAGTTGAGAAAGGATTTCAGTTACAATTCAAGAATGGTAAATGCAAAATCTTAAACAGAACTGGTTTGGAAATTGCAACCGGTAATCAAACTAGAGGTAATATCTTTCATTTGAACAACAATGAGAAAGTATGTTTGATTGCTCATATTGATGAAAGTTGGCTATGGCATAAGAGAATTTTTCATGTAAATTTTGATTGCATTGTGAAAATCAGTACAACTAAGGCAGTAATAGATTTACCTAAGATTGTTAAACCTCACAATTCGGTATGTAAGGAATGTCAATTTGGAAAGCAAGTTAGAGTAACTTTCAAGAGTATTCCAGAGAACTCTAACAATGTTCTTGATTTAATTCATACTGATTTATATGGTCCAGCAAGAACTAGAAGTATACAAGGAGATAGGTATTTTATGCTAATCATTGATGACTATTCTAGAATGTGTTGGGTTACTTTTCTCAGGGAGAAATCTGAACCATTTGGGAAATTCAAACTATTCAAAGTGATGGTAGAGAATGAAACCAGCAAGAAAATCAAATGTTTGAGATCAAATCAAGGAGGTGAATTCACATCTAAGGAATTTAATATATTTTGTGAAGTGAATGGGATCGGAAGATAGTTATCAGCACCTCAGACACCCCAGCAGAATGGAGTTGTTGAAAGGAAAAATAGAACTATCTTGGATGCAGCCAAAAGTATGATATCAGAAGCAAATATACCTCATATATACTGGAGAGAAGCGGTTAATATAGCAGTTTATACATTCAACAAAGTTCACATCAAAGGTGAAACCGGTAAGACCCCTCATGAACTATGGTTCTGCAATACTCCTACTCTTAAATATTTCAGAATATTTGGAAGTAAATGCTATATCAGAAGAGATGAGTATATTGGCAAATTTGATCCTAGAAGTGATGAAGGAATATTTCTTGGTTATTCATCTAAGAGCAAGGCATATAGATGTTTTAACAAGAGATTGCAGAAAATTGTTGAGACTGCAAATGTGAAGATTGATGAATAGTTTAGAGGAAATTCAAGGTACGTGGACTCTGAACTGATAATAGAAATAATCACAAATGAACCTACTATGAGTACACCAGTACAGAATGGTGATCCAGTTGCATCGGCATCATTTGAGGATTCAACAGTTACTGAAGAATGGTAGCAAGTAAAAACACCCCGGTAGGTAAGATTGAATCACTCTGAATATCAGATAATTGGAAACAAATTTCAAGGAGTTATGACTAGAGGAAGATTGGCAAATGAAGAGGTATGTCTTATTTCTCAAATTGAACCTACATCAATTAATGGGGCATGTGAAGATAAATATTGGATTAAAGCTATGGAAGATGAATTGGAACAAATTGAAAGGAATAACACTTGGTCATTAGTTCCTCGGCCTAAAGACAAAAATATAATTGGAACTAAATGGGTTTTCAGAAATAAACTTAATGAAGATGGTAAGGTAATCAGAAACAAAGAAATATTAGTGTGTAAGGGATATTCACAGAAAGAAGGAATTGATTACAATGAAACCTTTGCATCGATAGCCAGAATTGAGGCAGTCGGACTTTTATTGGCTTTTGCATCACACAAGAACTATAAAGTATATCAAATGGATGTTAAATGTGCATTTCTGAATGGAGATCTTGAAGAAGAAGTTTATATTGAACAACTTGATGGATTTTCTTTGACAGATAACAAAGATATGGTTTGCAGGTTAAGGAAAGCTTCATATGGACTAAAACAAGCTCCTAGAGCTTGGTATGCTAGATTGAACAAATATCTTTTAAAGCTCAAATACACTAAAGGTAATGTTGACAGCAATCTATACTACAAAGTGACTAATGATGACATCTTGGTTATTGAAGTTTTTGTTGATGATATAATCTTTGGAGGAGAAGATGGATTGTGTAAAGACTTTTCTAACAAAATGCAACAAGAATTTGAAATGTTTATGATTGGGGAGATAAAATTCATTTTAGGATTGCAGATTTCACAAACTGATAAAGGTATATTCCTATGTCAATCTAAGTACTTGAAGGAATTACTAAAGAAATTTGGCATGGAAAAATCTAAACTGGTAAGCACACCTATGACTACAACTGATAAATTATCTTTGAAGGATGAATCAACACTTGTTAATCTAACTAGATACAAGTCTATGATAGGAGGTTTACTGTATTTGACACAAACAAGACCTGATATTATGAATGCAGTATGTATTGTTTCAAGATTTCAGAGTAATCCTAAAGAAAATCATGAATCAGCAGTGAAAAGGATTTTTCGATACCTACAAGGCACTACAAATCTTGGCTTATGGTATCCTAGAGATGAAAACTTTGATTTATGTGCATACATAGATGCCAATTGGGCAGGAGATGTAGATGACAGAAAAAGCACCACCGGTGGAGCATTTTTTCTTGGTAGCAAACAAATTTCATGGTTGAGCAAGAAACAGAGTTGTACATCACTATCAACAGCAAAATCAGAATATGTTGCAGCAGCAACTAATTGCACACAGGTATTATGGATTAAACAAATGTTGAAGGACAAAAAGGTAAAATGCAAGGAACCTATAACTATTTACTGTGATAATCTAGCAGCAATTGATATATCAAATAACTCGGTATTTCATTCAAAGAGTAAGCATGTTTCTATCAAATTCAATTTTCTAAAAGAGAATTTTGAAGCAAAAGAAGTGAAATTAGTTTATGTCAATACTAAAGAGCATACTGCAGATATTTTTACAAAGCCTTTGCCTAAGGAAACTTTTGAATATCTCAGAGAGCAGCTTGGAGTTCTACCTCCACCGGTAGAGACTTAGACAATTGATGTTTGTCATCAACCAGCAGAATTAACAAAAAAATCTTTTATTCCGGCTTTGATGAGGAGAGCTACTTCTCAGGGGGAGTAGTTGGTATGTTGTAATGAGTTGGTATTTTGTATTTGAATCTGGTTTTTTGTATTGCTTTGGCATTTCATGTCAAAGGGGGAGAGATATTATGGAAAAATATTTTGGAAAGTGATATCTTTTTGGGAGAGATTATTCCTAAGGGAGAGACATTATGTATTTTGATTTCTGGTTAATGATCTCTTTGGGAGATTGTTGGTTTTTGGTTTTTGGCATTTCTGTTTTGGCACTTTGATGGTTTTTCCATCTTGTGTTGCCATCAATGCCAAAGGGGGAGATTGTTGGTATTTTTGATATGTTGATATGGTTTTGTCATTGATGTCAACACTTGTCAACACTTGTCAACCTTATCGGCACTTGGAGATCTTTGGTTATAATCACCGGCAAGTCAGTGACTTATGCACAGTCACCGGTATTTGGTTCACCGATAGGTTATATTGTTCACCGGCACTTGGAATGACTTGGAGACTACTTGGTTATGTCGAAGACATTATTTGATCACTTGGTTTTGGCAATTTGGTTATTGGTCTATTTGGATTTGCATATTTGTTGTTATCGGCAAATAGGTCCAGGTTATGTACCAGCAAGCATATCTATTTCAGATTAGCACGGCGCATTATGGAGATGATTTATTATTATTGTAAATTCATTGAGCCGACATGATGCATCGCTTATTGATTCATTTGTAATTGATTTTATTTTAATATCTTTTAGTGAGCCGACCTATTTAATTGGTCTTAGGTTATGGTATAAATGTAAGATCTCATTTGTAAGATTGATATGTGATAAGAAAAAGGATTGCAATAGGATATATGCGAAAATAAGCAGAGCTATACACGTAGACATCATTTGAAGGTTGAAGGAAGGTTTTTGTGAAGACAATCAGAACTTAACCGGTACTGAATCTAGCATATGAAGATGTTATTTCAAGCAATACATTATCATTGGATTTAACCATCCAATTGTAGTCAATGTGACTCCCATTTTGTGATTGAGCAGTGAGCTCTAGGCAGCTGACCTTTCTGCATGTACAGACTCCATATTGTACACACATACTATCTACGGTAGTATCATTTGATTGTGGGTAAGGCTTCCCACCGTGGTTTTTCCCCTTACAGGGTTTCCATGTACAAATATTTGTGGTATGTGTTGTGGATGTTATTCTTTATGTTTCATGCATTAATCTTTACTACTACTGCAATTAACTGATAAAATTGTCTACCGGCATAAAGTTTGGTTTACCGGCATTAAGCATTAAGTTTTGGTTAAGTTAATTTTGGTTGAATTTATTGGACAACTGATTCACCCCCCCCCCTGGGACCTAATAGAGCTAAGATCAAAGAAATAAATATTTTCATGGATTAAAGAAAAGGAGGTTATCCTTGCCAACAACCCAACTACATCTAAAAGCCCTAGATCTAGTTTGACTATTTTACCAAATATAAAAGGAGTATGATAGAAAATGTAGTACCCAAATATCACTAAGAAGAAATTCAAGAGCTACTGTAAAATCCAAACTTTCCAATCAACAATTAGAGGTTGTGTGAGAACCAATTGCACATATATCTAAGTTGGACCCTAAAAGGTAAAGATATTTTGTTAACCTAACTTATTTTCTAAGAACTTGGATGGTCAAGCCACTTGATGTGATAGATCAACTCAAGAAAATGGATTTGAATTTATCACTATGGGATAATATATCCATCACTAAGAAAAGGAACTTACTTCAACAAGCTCTAAAGAGGCAATAAAATCCAACTAAAGTGTTTAGTCATACAACTAATATTGGAGGGAAGGTACTAGGATAAGGGGAATCCATTTCAATTGACCAACCAACCATCCCCTATATTTTGGGCACAAAGGCAAGTAAATCAAAACGTATACCTTCTTATTTGTTAAGCATTACCACCATTCCTAATAAAATTACTTATGCCTTAAAATCACCCATAAACATATGGAAAAGGTAATCATGCAATTAGATGGGAAGAATATTCAAATAGCATATATCATTAAGAATCTCCCCCTAATATTATATGATTGCCTTAATATCACAAACACCAAGATGTCATGAAAGGTTATATCCCCCCAACATTTGGCCCATTTTTATCAATAAGTTTCATAGCCAAAATAGGGGGATACCTCATACCTCTATCTAGATAGTTCAAAATTTAAAATTGTGTTAGAGATAATTCATGGGTAGAATGTTACCCACGAGGTGATGATTACTTTTGAACCTATTCATAGCATGTTCTTTAAAGGAGGGGGGATGAATGCAAAGGTATTAGAGGGAGAAGATAGCTAGGATGTTCTTTCGTCATAACAATGTACAGATAAATGGGCACAATGGAGGTAACTTTGATTTAACTAGCCTGTGAACATATGTTGTATATGGTCAAGATCAAATTATCTCTAAGGTAAATGATCTTCTAAAGCTCGTCAAGGTGATAAATAAAAATTCAAATGAATTTTGGAAGTTATATTTTGTTTGAATCAAATGCACCAATGAGTTAGGAGTAGGAATGTGTCTTTCTCCTCTTAAAGGAAAGAATATCCTTATATTTTTTTACTACCAATTTATTTGTACCAACAATGAAGCCAAATATGAGTCATTGATACATAGACCTCTTTTGGAAAAAATAAGTTACTATAAATATTCAAAGATTCTAAATTGGGAATTAAATAAGTAAAAGGATGGCATTGTTATAAAGAATTAGAATGAGATCATAATACTATATGGTATGGGATCTTCTAGGAATATTTAAATATTTGAGTCTACAATTGGTTCCAAGAACTCAAAATATGGAAATAAATCATATCATTGTGATTGGATCATAATTTGATCCAAAAAGAGATCTCATTGAAAACAAAGATCATGTCAAACTAATCACACATTTTTTTTACTTCAAATAATCAAGATTATAGGTGTTTGAGTAAGATGCTCAAATTGGATTATGCATTCAACTATCATGAGGATTTATGGAGTAGTTGTAACCTAAAACTAAAGATGCTTGTAATGTTACTTTTCTCTCAGAGTTAATTAAATATTTGCAATAGATTTAATAGATTAAATAATAGAGAAGATAATTTACAAGATGTAATATTATTAAAATATGTGTAAAATAACTAATGTCAACTATACAGTTAACAATTTATAATAGTGTATCTGAATAGCAAGTGAGTTCCCACTCTGCAAGTATTCAAAATTCAAACCCCTGTCGTTCATGGTGGACTTTGCTGGTGGGGATCTTCCCCCACCACCTACGGACCCCATTTTGGACTGTGATGCTGACATTGTCTGTCACGTCCTCTACTGGTCCCATGGTGGATCCTCCCTCCAGTCCGGTTGTGATTTAGCTTGATGGTTCATCTTCTGAGAGCTCTTTGGCCACGCCCATGGTTTCTGATCCTATACCCAACGTGTCGATTATTCATGATAAATAAAATATCACAGAACCTCTTATTGTTAACATGAATCTCAAAGGCTGGAAAAATGTGTTGGTCAGAAACATTGAGACTGTGGACCCCAACATCATCTCCGTCTACTAGCAAACTGAGGAGGGAACGTCTTTAGAGCTCCCTGACGTTGTTTTGGACCGCATTTTGCAGAACATGGCTAATACTCTGGAGGGAAAATTCTTCTCCCTGCAACCCATGGTGGAGATGGTCATAAAATGAGTCAAGGACAAATGGAAACTGAAAGGGAGTGTTTCTATTAGTGCCATGTCTGGAGCCCTCTTCCTCTTCAAATTAACTACTGAGGAGGATGTCACTCTTGTCCTCTTTGGATGCTAGTCCTATGGTCGAAACAATTTATCCCTCTGTCATTGGAAGGTTGGCTTTGACCCAATGGCTAACTTACAAAAAGTTGCTCTGGTATGAGTTCAGCTCCCAAGGCTTCCCCTTGAATACTGGGATGAGTCCATCTTTAAATGGAATAGGAATTCCTTTGGTCATTTTGTTGGTGTTGATGAAATCACCAGAACTAAATCGCGCCTAGTCTATGCTCTTTTTTGTGTTCAAACTACTGTGAGCAGGAATCTCCCCAACTTTATAACCCTCAAATCCAAGCTTGGTAGCTAGACTCAAGCCCTGGTTTATGAAAATGCCACTCTCTTTTTCCAAAAATGCCGCAAATCTGGGCATATTATTTCCCAATGTAAAGCTTTCATTCCCTTGCCTCTTAAGCTTAAAGGCCCAGCCTTGGTTGAAGACCCTATGCCAAATGCTCCTCTTTTTCATCAAGACCCGGTTGTGGGGCTTGTTGTGACTCCTACTCCTAGCCCGAACCTGCCTCCCCCTGCAGTCGAGGACCCGATTATGGAAGAATAACCCTTTGCTAAGAGTATTATCAACCTTCTCAAATCTCCTACAAAGCATCTGGATGAAGCCTCCAAATTGGCCCTGAAGGAACAGTGCATCTCCCTGACGGCCAGCTCGGTTTCACTAGTTGATCAACTGGAAGATGGCAAGATTGTGAGGGACCCCACTCTCGTCCCAGAGATAGATCGCTCCTCGATGGTTTTTCCCACTCTGAACCAGAGTATCCTCTCCCCTAGTGCTCCTGGTGCATCATCTAGTGGTTGCATGACTCCTATTGATGAGGGTTGGATTACTTAAATACGCAAGACCAAGAACGCAAAGCCTAATGTGGGGACAGACCTTAAAGTGGGTTGACCATCACAGAGTATCGAGACAAAAGGAAGCAGCAAGGGATATTGCCAATGGTAGGTAGTGGACCTTGGAGACGTCCATAAAAGGTAATAAATGAAGGTCCTCTCAACGTGAGGGGCCTCAACAACTCCCAAAAGAAATATGCTCTTAAGAAGTGTATTTTTTAAAATAAAATTATGGTCCTTCTTCTCGAAGAAGTTAAGATGTTTGTGTCTTCCTTTTCCCTTGTTGCTGGGAAAATTTGGCTTGGTGCTAAGTTTGTTATCAGTCATGCTACTAGAGCCTCCAATGGTTTGGTTACCATGTGAGACCCCTCCCATTTTTTTTGCAGTCTTCTCTCCTCCTCGACCAACCTTTTGGTCTCTAAACTCTCTTCCCTGATGGACTCTTGCCTTCTCGTTAATGTTTATGCCCTCAATGTCAGATCGAGTAGACTAAATCTCTGGAACGACATAATTGCTCTAATACAAAATAATGCCAATGCCCACTAGTTGATTGCGGGTGATTTCAACTCTCCTTTGATCCTCTCTAAGAAGTTGGGAGGCCTCACAGAGTACTCTAACAGCATGACTGATCTTGTTGACTTCATTGGTAGGAATGGGTTGATGGATGTGGAACTAACGGGGCAAAAATTTACTTGGTCCAATCTTAGGAAGGGAAAGGATCTTATTCAGGTCAGACTTGACAGAATTCCTATCTCAGACAATTGGGGAATTGGTCCCTCCTTGAAGCTCACTACCCTCCCCAGAATGGTCTCTAACCACAACCCCCTGCTCCTCTAGAATACCACAAATGTTGCCAGGAAAAATCATCCTTTTCGGTATGACATTATGTGGAACTCTCATCTGGAGTTCAAGGATTGCATTAAAAGATGGTGGAGCACCTGCATTCCTGGCACGCCTATGTTCCCGATTGCCCAAAAGCTCGATTTGGTCAAAAGAAACATCTGGGGTTGGAATAAATACACCTTCGGAGATATCTTTAGGCAAAAAAATGAGCTCAATAGTAAATTGATTGTTATCCAAGAGCGCGTTGATCAAGGTGACTCCCTTGAAGCTACCCATATGGAGGAGGCTGCTCTCCGCAAAAAATGGAAGGAAAACTCCCACAAAGAATAACTCTACTAGAAACAAAAATCTAGGGTTCAATGGCTCAAAGAGGGTGACAAGAATACAACTTTGTTTCACGGATCTGCTATTATCCATAGGCGTAGAAACCACATCTCCTCCCTCTTGGATGATAACAATCAAGAGGTCAATGATGAGGATAGTTTGAGCAGACTGACTACCAACTATTTTGCCACTTTGTTTAGGGAAGATGGTGACTCTGGGGCCCCTACTGGGGAGGATCTTCTCAACTGCCTCCCACCACCCCTCTCAATGGAAGATAACAACCTCATTTTGGCCCATGTTTCTAAGGAGGAAGTCAAGTCTATTGTTTTTGCTATGGATTTCTTCAAAGCCCGGGTCCTAATGGTTTCCCCTCGACTTTTTTCCAATATTTTTGGGATGTGGTGGGCCCTGATGTTGTTCTGGCCACTAGGTATTTTTTCAGATCTGGAAGGCTCCTCAACAAGCTCAATTACACCTTCATTTCCCTTGTCCCCAAAACTTAGGAGGCATCTAGTCTCAAGGACTTCCGCCATATCAGTCTCTGCAACACTATTTATAAAATCTTCAGCAAAGTTCTTGTTAATAGGCTCAAACCTTTCTTGGATCCTCTTATTAGCCCTTCCCAGAAGGGTTTTGTCCCGGGTAGACAGATTCTTGATGTGGTCATCTCTACTCATGAGATTATTCACTCCATGGATAAGTGTCATCAGTCGAGGATGGTGCTCAAGCTTGACATCTCCAAGGCTTATGATAAAGTCAACTGGAACTTCCTTTTAAAAGTTCTCAAAGCTATGGGTTTTGGAGATAAACTCATCAAACTTATTAGGGAATGCATATCTATGGTCACCTACTCTGTGCTTCTCAATGGGAGCCCCCTGGAGAAGTTTAGGGCCTCCAGAGGTCTATGACAAGGGGATCCTCTCTCCCCTTACCTTTTCATCATCCTTGCTAAATTTTTGGCTTCTAACTTGAATTCCATGGTTTGCAGGGGAGCTCTACTGGGCATCAAACCTGCCTTTACGACGCCTATTCTGCAGCAATTCATCGACGACACTATTCTTTTTGGTATCTCCTTTGTGTGGAAAGCTAAGGCTTGGAAATCCTTTCTCAACTCCTATTCTCTAGCCTCTGGCCAACACATTAACTATGAGAAGAGTAGCATTTACTTCTTTCACACTCATGTCCAACTCCAAGATAAAGTTTGTAGAATCCTTGGTTGTTAAAGGGCCTCCCTCCCTAGCACCTACCTGGGCCTCCCCTTGACTATTAAAGATGTCTCTAATTCCTTTTGGATCTCTATCCTTGAAAGAATGCAGAAGAAGTTGGCTGGTTGGAAAGGTAGATTCCTCAGTAGTGTTGGGAAATTGTAACTGCTCTCCTGCTCCCTCCAAGGGATCCCTGTGTACTTCCTCTCCCTTTTTAAGATTTTTGCAGCTATGGCTGCTAAGCTGGAGAATATCCAAAAGACTTTCCTCTAGACGGGAATGGAAGAAAAGAAGAGGCTCGCCTTGGTGGGCTGGGACAGAGTTTGTCTTCGGAAGGCCATGGGCGGGTTGGGAACTTGCAAGATCTCAAGGTTCAATAAGGCCCTTATGACCAAAATTGCCTGGAAGCTTCTGAATAAGGATACGGATTGGAGTAGGATCATCACAGCCAAGTACCTATGTAATGGGGACTTTTCCTCTGTTCTGAAAGAGGAGGGCCTTCCCAGGGGTTCCAAAATTTGGAATAACATCTTGAGCTGCAGGGACCCTTTATCTCATGGCTTGAGGTGGCTTATTGGAAATGGTACAAATATTCTTTTCTAGGAGGATTGTTGGTTGGGAGAGAAACCTCTTGCTTCTTCCCCCTCCCTTAGAAGGATCCAGAATGCTACCAAAAGCTTCTTTGGAGAAAGGGTCAATGATTATTTCAGCAACCACACTTGGAGGGCCTTGGAGGACTCTTGCATTGATCATCCCTTCCTCCTTCCTGCTGCTAGAGAACTCCAGAAGCTTTTGGCTCGTATGTTCCTCCCCCTTTTTCCTAGGGAAGATAGATTCATTTGGAAGTGGGACCCTTCTGGAGACTTCTCTGTCAGAACTGCTTAAGAGAAACATGTTTGCACCTCTATCTGGAAAGAGGTCTGGAATCCCCAACTCATCCCCAAGGTTAATTTCTTTTGGTGGACTACTCTCCTCGGCAAAATTTTGACCCAAGACAATTTGGTCAAGTGGGGATTCCAATTCCCTAACAAATGCATCCTCTGCAAAAATGACAAGGAAAGTCCTTCTTATCTCTTCCTCCGCTGTGCCTTTACTTGGGAACTTTGAGGGATGGTCTATAGGAAGCTCAATATCTATTGGATTATGAATGATAATTTGTTAAATTTGTCCCAAGAGTTTCGAGGCCCCTCTTCCAACCCCCTTATCCAACAACTATGGAAGCAGATCCCCCCTCATGTGAGTTGGAGTATCTAGACCTGGGACTGGGAAATTGCTAGATGTTGGAACATTCCCCCCTCGTTCTCTCTTGTTGAGTTCTCTAAGAGACTCTTAAGGCAAAGCACGGTCTGGTCCCCTCTGGTTACACATTTCAAACTCAATTTTGATGGGGCTACCAGGGGGGCCTGGCTGTTGGTGGAGGGGTTATCAGATTCCATTTGGGGGCCCTTGTTCCTGCTTATGCAGGTAACCTGAATGGGCATTCCTCTGATCAGGGTGAAGTTATGGCCTTAGCCTAGGGAATTCGTCTCGCACTTACCATGGGAATCAGGATTATGGACATTGAGGGTAACTCCAAACTCATCATTGATGTTGTCAAGGGGTGGAATAATCTTAATTGGACCATTGAGGGAACCATTAGGGACACCCTGAGGCTCATCTCTAGGCTTGACTTGTTTAAAATTATGCATGTCTTCAAGGAAGGCAACAGAGTGGTGGATTAACTGGCGGCCATTGGACTAAATCTCTTAGGCTTGAGATGTTGGAGGAGTCACAATTCCCTCCCGGACCATGTTAACTTCCTTCTTCAGGAAGAGAAATCCAAAATTTTTACTAATGATTGAGCTGCTACCAAGTGTTTTCCTTACTCTCCTCTCTTCCCTTGGGGTAGTCTGGAGGTGTTGGTTTCATAATCCAAATTTTGATAATATCCCTTCGATCTTTTCTGATGTGGTGGTGACTCGTTCGGCCAGGCTAGTGGTGATGGACGTGTTGTTGTGTTGGTAATTTCTTTGGGTTTACAGCATCATGAGGTACGAATGGATTGGTAACGTGTTGGTTGCCGCCAATATTTGTTGGCTCTTCATGCCTTGTAACCAAGAAATCATTTTTAAAAGTGATTTCAATTTTTCCCATGCGCCCAACTTCATGTCTCATTTATTGACATCAGGCTCGCACACTTCCCATTATCTTTTCTTGGCTTGCTTCTCGAAGGGTCTCTGCAACTTTCTTTGTGAAATTTTTTTCATGACTAAAGAAGCTCTTTTGGTAGAGGATATGGAGGGCAACAGAGTTAGATACGAACTGGATAATCTGGATGATTTCAAAAATGACCCCCTGGTCTTGAATTTTTGCGTTGAAGGAGGGGTTGCCAATTTTTTGGAATGTCTGAAGGGCCACAATGAGTAGCTCTCAGTTGCTTTTGCCTCCTCCTGGTCTGGGAGGCATGTCTCGATAGGCAGAATTTCCTTTGATATCTTTGAGGAGACTATTTCCCAAGCTACAAAGCTAACCCTTGATGGCCGATGTTGGAAGTGTACCAGCCATGTTGCCAATAGCGAAGGTTTGAAATGATTCTTCTGCAACCACGAAGAACCTATCAAAATCTAGGGTGGGTTTGCTTGAGAGGATCGCAAACACCCGTTGAACATGATCCGCCTTATGATCATGAAGTACTTCACTCTCGAGGGTAGGCACAAGGTATTCTACTACTATCATTTGCCCCTTCTCAATCATTTCTGCAATAATGATTTGCTCTGTCTACCCTTTTATTTACTACACTCTATTGAAAGCTATGTTAAAGACACCATGGATCCCAAGCATGGGGATAATCTGCCCTACCTCCTTCACCAGCCCCCCCCCCCCCCCCCCCCCCGAACCTCTCGCTATCTCAACCCCCCATGCCTACTCCTTACATCTTGTCGCCCTGTCTATGGCCTTCCCTAGATTCTTCTAGTATCCTCATGAAGGCATTGCTATGGCCACCATGTCCCTGCCTGCTTATGCCTTTGATGTTTCCTTATCTACAGTCTCCCCCAGTTTGACTCTATCAGCCTCTTCCAGTGCTTCCCGCTCCCTGTCCAAGGGAAAAGGCAAAACCCTATTAAACGCAAACTTATTGTCTTTGATGACAATTCATCACCCCTGTTAAACGCAAACGTATTGTCTTTGATGACAATTCATCCTCTGAGGATGTTGAGAATGACAATCTTTCCCCTGACTCTGAGGTTAAAAGGAGATCCTCTAGACTGGCTTCCAAAAGCCACAAGAAGAAGACCCCGGTGATTGAAAATATTGACTCGGAGGAGGACCCCATTGGGGACAAGGAGGGAGAGGACCCTAATACCACTATGGGGGCCCCTTATGGGGATGTTGTGGATGTGGATATGACTAGGGACACCATGGTTGCGACCACTGTTGGTGCCACTGACACGGGTAATTCTGAGATGCAAACCCAAGACCCTATTGATGTTAAGGATATCTAATGCCCATACCCTAGTCGGACTTGTAAAAACCCGTTTGACCTTGATTGACTTCCTATGTGCTTTCTTGAATGGTAGGTTAACCGTGATGCAAGGTGTAGTTTAGATAATATAAATAATCGTGCACACCTATTATTGTGCATTTGCATCGATTCTTGTGTATATGTAATTGTCTCCTAACCCTGGTGATAAATCTTGAGCTAACGCCTTCATTGAATATGTATATGTATATGTATGCTTGCATGAATTCATGGGTGCAGGAGATTGCAGGTACAACACCGCCTAGGGCGAGGTTCATCTCCTTTGGGATTTGCAAGGTTAACTATGCCTCCTTCATCCTTAGAATTCGGATTTGGTGGTTATAAAACTCTTGTCTTCTCTTAGCCATGGTCAGGTGAGCATCGCATGTGTGGTTCGTGGGGCTTTCTTTTCGTTGGGTTGCATGTCGGGTGATTTGGTGGACTTCCTTGATTTGCATGCCTAGCACGGGGTAAGTGGAGTTTGTTATCCCAAATATTCAATTCAATTTAATGAGTAGAAGTACGCACTAGTATTTTGGAAATTTAAAATAGGAAGTTTCTTTTATATGAATAATCGTTAATTTAAAAAAGAGATTGCTTTAATTATTAATGTAGCAAGCTTAAGGTATTTAACTTGGATTAGTGTGCTCATTTACGCATTTGTAGTTGAGAATTAGAATAAATAAGACTCTTGCATTAGATTAGTCATTCATTTAAAAAGGTTGCTTTATTATGTTATAGCGAGTCAATTTAATAGTTAAATTTAATAATAACGAATTTAATGAGCTATGCGTTTTAGAAAGGAAAGGTTTAAAGTCATTTGAGAAATAGAAATAAACTAATCATTTTCGCATGTTGGAAGAGAAAGGGTAAATTTTATTACTTAAAAAGAAATTATTTCCCTTTTACTTGTATAGTTGATATAGTATAAAAAAGATTGATTTTTAGAAAATTAAATTAATCAAAACGCCTTACCCGGTCAATAGTTTCGAAATTTGAAGTAGGCCTAAAATTTATATTGAGAAATTAAAATTTAAAACTCAATAAGAAATAGAAGCATTTTAATTTTCATAAGGAAAGTGAATAAGATGTAATAAATAATGGAAATGAATGACTTCCATTTTCATTTTCATTTATTTTATTTTAAAAATAAATGCCTAAATTCGAAATTTAAAATTAGGGCAAAAATAGGGTTTCTCATTTAACCTAGTTTTAAAATGTTTTGGGGGTTCTTTTCTTGGGAGCTGGGTTTTTTGGAAAAAATGGGGAATTTGCTTGGAGTTGCAGGTGGAGCTCTTCGTCAAAATCTCTTCCCGGAATGCGTTTGGAAGTAGGATTCCAACCCACCCTCTTGTTTATTTGTTGGATCTTGTGTGGAAAATGGAATGCAAACATTGTTTTGGATTGGGGTTTTATGTTTTGTTTTGGATTGTTTTGTTTTGGATTGTTTTGTTCATGTTTATGTCAAAAAAAATGGTCTCCCAGTTGGTTGTTTATTATGAGCAAGCTGGAAATTAAATGGACTGTGTTTTCCTTTCAAAATAGGAGAAGTTGTTGGAATATGCTTAAAATCCCTGTCTATAAGACTGTGGGACGTGTATTTAGGGATTGGCTATGTATTTTTTTATTATTACCCAATTGTATATGCCTGAAAACTATTAAAAAATAATAATAATAATAAACAAAAAAAAATTGTATGTGTTTGGGGCTAGGGTTTGGCGAGCGGAGGAGCCGAAGCTCGACTCGCGCCGCCGCCCCCTCCCCCATTTCTTCCCCGTGGCACCGCCGTATTTTGCAGCCTCCCCGCGACCACATTGTGGGCCGCAGGCTGCGACCACAATATGGGCCGCAAGGACTGCGACCACATTGTGGGCCGCATGCTGCGACCACAGTGTGGGCCGCAGGGACTGTGACCACAATGTGGGCCGCAGGCTGCGTCCACAGTGTGGGCCGCAGGGCCTGCGTCCACAGTGTGGGCCGCAGAACCTGCATCCACATTGTGGGTCGCAGGGTCCTGCGTTAAGGATTAGGGTTTTTAAAAAAAAGAAACACAAAGTTTGTTTTAATTCTATTTTTTTTTTATATATGTTTTTTTTTGTTGATAAAAATATATATATATATGGTATTGACAAGTATAAAATGAAAGAAACAAATGTTATGGAAAGTATAAAAGAGATGAAATAAATTTGTAGAAAAAAAAAAACTATTTTGTTTTGATAATATAGATTTTAGTTGCTATATATATATATATATATATATATATATATATATATATATTAAATAATGGAGATTGCATATTTTCTTTCTTTATGGTAGATTAATTAAAATTTATTGATCTTGGATTATTAAATTTATGTTAACAATCGTTTAAATATGGAACTTCTTGTAATAGGAAAGGTAATCCTTCGAAGAGAGATCAACTATTGTCTTTATTTGATGACCATTGGAATATAACACTATTGTTAACGCTATGAAAAATATTTTAATAAGATGTTGTTTTTTTTTTTCTTGAAATAAGAATTGTCTTTCGATTTGAATAATTAAGATCTTTCGGAAAATTTTAGATATGAAAACTAAAGTATAGGAGAGTATGAAAATATGAATCTAAATTATCCTCGTATATTTTGTTATTACTTCCTTGATATGCTAGAAGAATGGATGGAAGTTTGGTAACGTATCGAATTGGAAAGTTTGTAAGTTTAAGTTATGTATTTGCTTTGCTAAAGTGATGGCAATCCTTGATGTATTAGTTTTGGAACCTGTTGTTGTGAAAAATGGGGCACCGGTTAAGTCTTAGGCCTCTAAATAGAGTACTGTTGGGCAATGAACCTTATATTTCCTCTTTAGTATGCTCAGTTGGTTCTGCCTCTACGTGGAAATCAATTAGGATTTGTGGGTCAAGTGGCCATTTGTATATTGGTTGTGTTCGCCTAAGTGGCAAAAATGTAAAAGACGTATTAATTATTTATTCCTAAATATATTAAATGTTAGAGGGGTCTTGCAGTTGAGCAGACCCAGAGATGTAGCCCTTTAGGGGTGAACTCCGAGATCATATCTGTGTTATGCGATGTTTTAGCTTCCTTTGTTTCATGCTTTATTTTATCATGTATGGTGGATCTCTTGTATAAGTGCATGGTGTGAATTTAATGAATTTAAATCAAGTGCATCAAATTATTCATCTTGACAAATGTAGTAATTAGGTTCATGAAAGATTGTAAATGAGATTATGGAAAAGTATTTTGAAAATGTGAATTTAAAGTAGTATTAGTGAATAGAATCTTGTTGGGTTACATCATTGGATTAACTTGTTATTAACCATGTAAATTGATCGAATGTGAATGGGAATACAAAGTTTGAATTAATGTTTTAAAATTCTAAGTTGAAATTTAAAGGATGAACCTCATATAGATATTTACCTTTTTACCTTAGTAAATGAGTAACGCCATGTTAAATTATGCTTCACTACATTGGACAAATTTGTTTAGTTATTTATGCTTTAATCTTAACAAATAATCCTTACCAGTTTAATTCGATAATTGGGTGAACTCAACTAGATATCCATATTATAACCCTTATAAAAAGAATTCCTTATGATTGCTAAAATTGAACTAAAATGGGAAGTAATTGTATAGTTGTTTATATCTAAATCTTAGTAAATGTACCTTTTCATATTAACTTCATATAACCAAAAAGACTGATATGCAATAAGATAATTGTATTTTGATCCTAATGTAAGAACGTCACTATGAACTTATATATTAATCCTGTAATGATGAATATCATCTTGCTAACTATATTTTAATTCAAAGGATGAACTCGTGTGGTCCTAATACATTGTCACCTTAATGAATTTAGCCATCTATTATCTTTATTAAGACTTCAATGAATTCTATGGCTACTCACATTTTATCTTTCATAAAAGAACTACAACTCATTAGTTGGCTATGCATGAAATCAAATGAAGGGACCTCACTCTATTAATTGTAGTTTAATCCTTAATGAATGTATCTCATCTTATTAACCATACTTTTAATATTTAAGAAGAACATCAAATGTGGGTGGTTATCTTAAAACCCAAAGTAAATGAACGCTTCCTAACTATTATAAGATTATTATAAGATGTCAAATCATTGAACATATGTATAATCAAGTCTTAAGCATTATCTCGTAATTAAGTCATCCAGTTTATTGGATCAATTAACGCAAGTTGAGCTAGGTGTAAGGTTATGTAATCACATTGGGAAACTCCTTAGGATCGTTTAGCCTTCCGCTGTGTTATCTAGTTTTAGATAACTCCAAACTATCTTAATGTTGTAACTTTTCATTAACGCTCTTAATTATTATTTAAAAAAATATATATATTTACACTCTATTGAGTGTTTTTAACTTAAACCCTTAGGGGTTTCCTGGCGGGGCATTACACTTGGTATCAAAGCCCATGTTGCAACACTGGGATCTCTGGTTTTGCTTGTGCCCTTAGTTGTTGTGTGTGTGTCTATCTTATGTTGTATGCTTGTCCTCCTTGATGGGAGGGTGTGATTTAACAAACCCTACTTGTGTGTAAAGTGTGTGTTCACACCTTGTTTTCACCTTATTGATGTGGGTGTTTTGGGAATAATTATGGGTGTTTTGTTTGCTTATTGAGGTCTTGGTCTACGATTTCTCTTACCTTGAAAGGGAGTCGTATGTACCTTTGTTCTTGATTTGTTTTACTCTTTTGACTAATCCATATGGGTTGGTTGGTAATATCTTGAATCTAAAAGTACGAAATGTGCTTGTTTATGGTATTGATCGATTTTAATGATTGTCCACTTGAAGGACTAGTATGGCAAATGTTAATGCTTATTATGTAGTACATTGAGTGATTTTGACTCTTCTTCTTCTCTCTCTCTAGTAAATTAAAAGCATTTGATATGGGTAATTATCTCTTACTTAAGTTTTCTTATTGCAAGAGAAAGGATGATATTTCTTGAGCCCTTGTGTGAGCCTCATAACGTTTTGTGTTTTAGAATGCGAAAGGGATTTGGTTTGGGAGTTACTTTTTGGTTAATGATAGAAAATTGTATGTTTGCTTTAAGGGTTCTCCAGGTGCTTGGTAGGAGTAATATAATTAAATTCCATCTTAAGTAAGGTGCATTAAAATGCGCATAGTGATTTTGTGAAAATTGCTTGATGTGAAAGGAATACCAAAAGAGGACATGTTGTAGTAGCTTCAGGAGTGTATTAATGTGCTCCTCGAAAGATTGTTTTATGTGCTTATTCAACTAGTGTGATTTAGGACCTATTAAGTGACGCACCATTTAACTTGCTTTGGATATGGGTAATTGTCTTATTATGTTTCGAAAAGAGGAAATGAAAGACTTGTTAATTTGTATGCATTAAATGTGTAATATCTAGTAGATAGCTCTTCATTTACCTCCTTGTCGTATTATGAATTTTCAATGTTAGATTTGAAGTGTTATTGTATTGTATTGTATTACGAATAGTGATTGTTCTCTAGAAGACTTGTATTACAAAAGAAAATTTGGTTGTCTTGAATTCTTGTTCGGAAAACTAGAACATTATAGTGCAACAATAAGGATTAGAAATGTCATGTTAGGATGCTTTGGCACCTTCCTAAAAGATAGCGAAAAGAAAACCATGCAACTAAAATGATAGACTTATATCCGAGCATATGGTGTGATCTTGAAAATTCTTGTGTATTCGTAGGAAATAGTTGATTTTCCAACTCTCTCCCTCCTCTTGTCTAAAATATAGGAATTGTTATTTTGAAATACTAATTGGGATACAATGGTTTAAGAAGGAATTCTTATAACGCATATGGAATTGTATGTTGCTATGGGCTTCTAATTGAAAGGGGAAAGTTTTTCATATTGGAAAGGGAAATTGCATAGTTAGTGATGTGAATGACAATGCTTAGGGGAAATTGAGAAAGATATCAGGATGATGTTATTTCCTTGTGTAAATTTGATTGGTTGAAAATTTAAGTACGTGGATCTAGAGTAAACTTTGTTTAGTAATTCATGTGTAAAGCATAATTAAAACTTCCCTTAAGTATATGTTAGCATAATGTAAAGTGCTCCCCGTAAATGTGACTAAACCAGTAATGGTGCTTTTCTGTGTGTGTTGTGAGGAACCCGTACTTGCTATGTGTGCCCATGGGATGGTGAAGTAATCAACCATGGGGAATATGTTTGCTTATGGCTATGGGAAACCATACCTATCTATGTGATATTGCTTAATTGTTTCCTTACTGAGTGCCAACCCACGGGTTGTTGATAAGTCAGTATGTGAAGGGGTAGTAGTAGAAGTTACCATTCCTTGAATAGTATGAACAGCGTACGAGTAATGTCGACGCGAAGTGACTTTAGCTTCCCTATTTTGAGGAAAAATATAGTTTTGTAATGAAGCTATAACATAGGTGCACTCTATACTTCCCCTTGTGATGAACCAATTTACGAGGTTCATGTGTGCCAGCCTAATTCCTATCCTTTATTTTGAGCATATAGATGACAGTTTTTGAGCATATTGATGGATTCTATTAGAGCATTTGTTGCCTTGTCTTCATGAGAGGCGTGTTATTTTCTTACATAAGTTGCCAATTGACTAGTGTTGGTAGACTTGTGGGTAGACCTTAGCCATGTATACCTCTGGCTTACGGCGAGTACCCTGAGAGGAACATCGCTATGCGGAGTGTGACCAGCGCATGCCTTATCCGCGGGGTACACTACAATGCGGGATACGTCCATTGTGTGCCCTGTCCGCTTGGAGTATTGCCATGTCGTGCTGAGACACGATGCAGGATGTAGCAGACATTTCCATGCGGCCTACCGATAGGTATAGGGTAGAGCCATGCCACGTGATGACGTGATGCGGGGTGATGTCGAGGTGCACACTGCCATGTCGTGCGAATGTGTGACTTGGCCACACCACATGACGAGCTACTAGGATAGCTAGACGATTGTTCCTTCCTTCCTCGTTGGTGGCTAGTTACTAGTCACGTAGTGATGTAATGTGCACTTATGATTTTCTTTTATTTATTTATTTATTTCCTTGTGGGCCAGCAATTTATTTTACTTTGACCTTGACAGTTTAGCCACGATCTTGCAATCTTGATCTTACTTGATTTGATGTTGCAAATCCGGAAATTATTTTCTTGTTTTATTGTTGGAATTGACAAATATTATGTTTACTCTTTTGCACTTTGGTGGCTAAACCGGTTTATCCTTGTTGTTTTCGTATGCTGGTCTTGTGTTGCAATGTGAATTCCTCTCCAAGAACGTAGGAGACGGACTTGGATGAGTGTATACGAGGAAGTAGACGCAGGGAACCTTGAGGATGGAGGTATGTGAGGCTGTGAAACAGATAGGATCCACTACCTACCTATGAGTGGTGACTATCTCTTGGAGGCTAAACACCTTACACAACAAGGGATATTCACGAGGGACTTGTATGGAAGGTACCACCGCTATGGTGTACCCTAGCACCATCAAGCCCTCGAGTGAGATGTTGGACAATTGTTGATCATGTATTTATTCTGAGAGCAGGCATAGAGATGTGGATCACATATGTTACCTTTGACCGAGCATTAGACATGCTCACATGTGGCCTTTTGTGTTGTGCAAACTAGTCTTGTGGATGGATATTATGTGTAATCATGGATTAAATGGTGTTAACTTGTCACTATGTTATGGGGCATAGTCATTGGAAAGGTTCTTGTGTGTCTGAAAAGTGTAAACAATTGAGTTCTTACGTTGCTCTTATTTGTTGAAAGTTAACTTGGTTGTAGAAATTGATATTTGAAGCTAGCTCTATATGATTTAGTTTTGCGAAAGAGATGAATTGGTGAAAGAAATTGACCTTGAGAGCATATTTTCTTGTCATGTTTGATAGATGAGTATGATAACTGTGTCTATATATTTTAAATTGCCTAAATTTGGCATAATTAAAAAGGGAAAAAGTCTCGTATCGTTACTATGATTGGGTGTAAATTATAGAATATTTGAAGATGTGAATGATGTTAGAAGCATTTTCGTAATGGATGATGACACTCGTAGAGGAATTATGATTAATGTTCTAAGATGATGGCAAAATAGTTGGTTGTGCAAATTGATAATTGTTAATTGAGCTTAAGGGCTAATAAGCGTTGCAGGACTTCCGTTTAGCTTTGCGACTTCCAGGAGTAAGTCGGAGCCTAGGGGGGAGAATGTAATGCCCATACCCTAGTCGGACTTGTAAAAACCCGTTTGACCTTGATTGACTTCCTATGTGCTTTCTTGAATGGTAGGTTAACCGTCATGCGAGATGTAGTTTAGATAATATAAATAATCGTGCACACCTATTATTGTGCATTTGCATCGATTCTTGTGTATATGTAATTGTCTCCTAACCCTGGTGATAAATCTTGAGCTAACGCCTTCATTGAATATGTATATGTATATGTATGCTTGCATGAATTCATGGGTGCAGGAGATTGCAGGTACAACACCACCTAGGGCGAGGTTCATCTCCTTTGGGATTTGCAAGGTTGAGTATGCCTCCTTCATCCTTAGAATTCGGATTTGGTGGTTATAAAACTCTTGTCTTGTCTTAGCCATGGTCAGGTGAGCATCGCATGTGTGGTTCGTGGGGCTTTCTTTTCGTTGGGTTGCGTGTCAGGTGATTTGGTGGACTTCCTCGATTTGCATGCCTAGCGCGGGGTAAGTGGAGTTTGTTATCCCAAATATTCAATTCAATTTAATGAGTAGAAGTACGCACTAGTATTTTGGAAATTTAAAATAGGAAGTTTCTTTTATATGAATAATCGTTAATTTAAAAAAGAGATTGCTTTAATTATTAATGTAGCAATCTTAAGGTATTTAACTTGGATTAGTGTGCTCATTTACGCATTTGTAGTTGAGAATTAGAATAAATAAGACTCTTGCATTAGATTAGTCATTCATTTAAAAAGGTCGCTTTATTATGTTATAGCGAGTCAATTTAATAGTTAAATTTAATAATAACGAATTTAATGAGCTATGCGTTTTAGAAAGGAAAGGTTTAAAGTCATTTGAGAAATAGAAATAAACTAATCATTTTCGCATGTTGGAAGAGAAAGGGTAAATTTTATTACTTCAAAAGAAATTATTTCCCTTTTACTTGTATAGTTGATATAGTATAAAAAGATTGATTTTTAGAAAATTAAATTAATCAAAACACCTTACCCGGTCAATAGTTTCGAAATTTGAAGTAGGCCTAAAATTTATATTGAGAAATTAAAATTTAAAACTCAATAAGAAATAGAAGCATTTTAATTTTCATAAGGAAAGCGAATAAGATGTAATAAATAATGGAAATGAATAACTTCCATTTTCATTTTCATTTATTTTATTTTAAATAATAAATGCCTAAATTCGAAATTTAAAATTAGGGCAAAAATAGGGTTTCTCATTTAACCTAGTTTTAAAATGTTTTGGGGGTTCTTTTCTTGGGAGCTAGGTTTTTTGGAAAAAATGGGGAATTTGCTTGGAGTTGCAGGTGGAGCTCTTCGTCAAAATCTCTTCCCGAAATGCGTTTGGAAGTAGGATTCCAACCCACCCTCTTGTTTATTTGTTGGATCTTGTGTGGAAAATGGAATGCAAACATTGTTTTGGATTGGGGTTTTATGTTTTGTTTTGGATTGTTTTGTTCATGTTTATGTCAAAAAAAAATGGTCTCCCAGTTGGTTGTTTATTATGAGCAAGCTGGAAATTAAATGGACTGTGTTTTCCTTTCAAAATAGGAGAAGTTGTTGGAATATGCTTAAAATCCTTGTCTATAAGACTGTGGGACGTGTATTTAGGGATTGGCTATGTATTTTTTTATTATTACCCAATTGTATATGCCTGAAAACTATTAAAAAATAATAATAATAATAAACAAAAAAAAAATTGTATGTGTTTGGGGCTAGGGTTTGGCGGGCGGAGGAGCCGAAGCTCGGCTCGCGCCACCGCCCCCTCCCCCATTTCTTCCATGCGGTGCCGCCGTATTTTGCAGCCTCCCCGCGACCACATTGTGGGCCGCAGGCTGCGACCACAATGTGGGTCGCAAGGACTGCGACCACATTGTGGGCCACAGGCTGTGACCACAGTGTGGGCCGCAGGGACTGCGACCACAGTGTGGGCCGCAGGCTGCGTCCACAGTGTGGGCCGTAGGGCCTGCGTCCACAGTGTGGGCCGCAGAACCTGCGTCCACATTATGGGTCGCAGGGTCCTCCGTTAAGGATTAGGGTTTTAAAAAAAAAGAAACACAAAGTTTGTTTTAATTCTATTTTTTTATATATATGTTTTTTTTTGTTGATAAAAAATATATATATATGGTATTGACAAGTATAAAATGAAAGAAACAAATGTTATGGAAAGTATAAAAGAGATGAAATAAATTTGTAGAAAAAAAAAACTATTTTGTTTTGATAATATAGATTTTAGTTGCTATATATATATATATATATATATATTAAATAATGGAGATTGCATATTTTCTTTCTTTATGGTAGATTAATTAAAATTTATTGATCTTGGATTATTAAATTTATGTTAACAATCATTTAAATATGGAACTTCTTGTAATAGGAAAGGTAATCCTTGGAAGAGAGATCAACTATTGTCTTTATTTGATGACCGTTGGAATATAACACTATTGTTAACGCTATGAAAAATATTTTAATAAGATGTTGTTTTTTTTTTTTCTTGAAATAAGAATTGTCTTTCGATTTGAATAATTAAGATCTTTCGGAAAATTTTAGATATGAAAACTAAAGTATAGGAGAGTATGAAAATATGAATCTAAATTATCCTCGTATATTTTGTTATTACTTCCTTGATATGCTAGAAGAATGGATGGAAGTTTGGTAACGTATCGAATTGGAAAGTTTGTAAGTTTAAGTTATGTATTTGCTTTGCTAAAGTGATGGCAATCCTTGATGTATTAGTTTTGGAACCTGTTGTTGTGGAAAATGGGGCACCGGTTAAGTCTTAGGCCTCTAAATAGAGTACTGTTGGGCAATGAACCTTATATTTCCTCTTTAGTATGCTCAGTTGGTTCTGCCTCTATGTGGAAATCAATTAGGATTTGTGGGTCAAGTGGCCATTTGTATATTGGTTGTGTTCGCCTAAGTGGCAAAAATGTAAAAGACGTATTAATTATTTATTCCTAACTATATTAAATGCCAGAGGGGTCTTGCAGTTGAGCAGACCCGGAGATGTAGCCCTTTAGGGGTGAACTCCGAGATCATATCTGTGTTATGCGATGTTTTAGCTTCCTTTGTTTCATGCTTTAAGTTATCATGTATGGTGGATCTCTTGTATAAGTGCATGGTGTGAATTTAATGAATTTAAATCAAGTGCATCAAATTATTCATCTTGACAAATGTAGTAATTAGGTTCATGAAAGATTGTAAATGAGATTATGGAAAAGTATTTTGAAAATGTGAATTTAAAGTAGTATTAGTGAATAGAATCTTGTTGGGTTACATCATTGGATTAACTTGTTATTAACCATGTAAATTGATCGAATGTGAATGGGAATACAAAGTTTGAATTAATGTTTTAAAATTCTAAGTTGAAATTTAAAGGATGAACCTCATATAGATATTTACCTTTTTACCTTAGTAAATGAGTAACGCCATGTTAAATTATGCTTCACTACATTGGACAAATTTGTTTAGTTATTTATGTTTTAATCTTAACAAATAATCCTTACCAGTTTAATTCGATAATTGGGTGAACTCAACTAGATATCCATATTATAACCCTTATAAAAAGAATTCCTTATGATTGCTAAAATTGAACTAAAATGGGAAGTAATTGTATAGTTGTTTATATCTAAATCTTAGTAAATGTACCTTTTCATATTAACTTCATATAACCAAAAAGACTGATATGCAATAAGATAATTGTATTTTGATCCTAATGTAAGAACGTCACTATGAACTCATATTTTAATCTTGTAATGATGAATATCATCTTGCTAACTATATTTTAATTCAAAGGATGAACTCATGTGGTCCTAATACATTGTCACCTTAATGAATTTAGCCATCTATTATCTTTATTAAGACTTCAATGAATTCTATGGCTACTCACATTTTATCTTTCATAAAAGAACTACAACTCATTAGTTGGCTATGCATGAAATCAAATGAAGGGACCTCACTCTATTAATTGTAGTTTAATCCTTAATGAATGTATCTCATCTTATTAACCATACTTTTAATATTTAAGAAGAACATCAAATGTGGGTGGTTATCTTAAAACCCAAAGTAAATGAACGCTTCCTAACTATTATAAGATTATTATAAGATGTCAAATCATTGAACATATGTATAATCAAGTCTTAAGCATTATCTCGTAATTAAGTCATCCAGTTTATTGGATCAATTGACGCAAGTTGAGCTAGGTATAAGGTTATGTAATCGCGTTGAGAAACTCCTTAGGATCGTTTAGCCTTCCGCTGTGTTATCTAGTTTTAGATAGCTCCAAACTATCTTAATGTTGTAACTTTTCATTAACGCTCTTAATTATTATTTAAAAATATATATATATTTACACTCTATTGAGTGTTTTTAACTTAAACCCTTAGGGGTTTCCTGGCGGGGCATTACAGGATACGACCCCTATGAACATGGGCACTAAGGGTATCATGGGCGAGGAAATTTATGATAAGAAAGCCCTGGACTCTGGTAACTTGGACCTAGATCTAAAGATGGCGGAACAGGTGATGCAATCTCTCCCCCTGATGGGCCTAGTTAATGATATTGATAGCTCCCTTGTTGGAGATGTGCCCAAGGAGATGGAAAAGACTACGGATGACATGGGTGTTGTGAACCCTCAGGGTGTCCCTACTCTGCAACAAATGGAAAAGCTACGCACGGATGTGTTGGACATCACGCAAAGGATTGAGAACTTGGGCCCCGTGCTTCAATTGCAGGATATCATGGACGATGTCAACCGACTCAAGAGAAAGATGGAGGCCTGGGATGCCCAAATGGCGGGCCTTAACAAATTTCATTTGTAGGTGTTACATAGCTCAACACTCACCCTCTCTCTACTGAGGGAACATACTATGGACACAGAGGAGGATAAGCAGGAGGCTAGGGAACTTTACAAGTTCATGTCCAATGAATGCAACAATGCCATGGATGCCACTAGGGTGTGCAAGGCACCCCTGTAGTTTGTTTTTTTGTGTTTTCTACTGTTGTTTCTGATTTCTAAATACTTGGTCTCTTTTTGTTGTTAGTTATTGTTAATGTTGTTATAGTGTTATTTCTGCACTATGGTATTTAATAGTTATGCTATATAAAGGGTTAGTGCCCTTGTTCTCACTACTTTATTAATAAAAAACAATTTATACTAGTCCTAAAATAAATAAATTACACAGTTAATTGAATAATACATCTCCATAATTCGATTAGATTAACACTAAAATTATATATATAATATTTCAAATTCCTTTTAACATCAAGTGTTTCTCCCCCTTTAATTTAGTTGTTTTCCTTGGTATCTTAAGTTGAATCTACATCATAACTCACCAAAAATAATTAGAATATTAGTAAATACATCACTTCAATTTCACCTATATTTTATTTCATAAATTCTAAATCTTAAGTATCAATTATTTTATTCATAATTAGATCAAATAGAAATACTTTTCTAACAAATAAAAATTATATCAAGCAAATCATGACTTTACAAGGAGCTAATGCAAATTTATATATTAAATATTCCATCCTGTAACTTTTGCAATTTATTCATTCATGTAAACTCTTACTGCAAAATAAAATATTGTATTCTTCTTTAATAAAATTTTAATATAAATATTATCATATTATTACATAGAAGATAATTAGTGAATGATATGCATAACATGTTCTATGAAGTCACCTATTGTTAACACTCAAAAACATCCTAGGATAATAATCATGCATTTTGGACTACACGAGTATCCTTTTTTCTAGCAATCAAATGGAAACAAGCACACAATTACCCTTAAATAAACTATATATCATTTCACATAGTCACTCAAAGAAAACTCTAGAGAATTTTTGAATCCAACAAGGATACAATGTAAACTAGTTTATTGTTATCAATAGGGTTTTTATAATAGCTAACTTGGACACAAATATTTTCAACATAATGCCAATAATTTACAAGTAAGAAATAATGAAAAACAATTCAAGAATTGTATTCTTATGCATATATACAAGGTTATTGGGTTGATCAAGTCCAATAAAAAAGTACTATATAAAAAATAACCATATAAAAATTAACCAATAAATAACCATATAAAAATTTCAAGCTACAATCATTTTTATTTTGGAGGCTGTCATTTTTTTGAGGTAATTATTTTTATTTTAGAGGTTGTCTCTCCCCCTATAAAACTTCAACATATCCCCATGTTTGATGCTAAGTTAATCTAGTTTATTCCATATCTTACAAAAATATTGTTCCATTCCATCTAGCTCATTTAAATATTATATTTTCCAATATTTAGGATGTGAGAAAGTAATTGAGACCTATGAGCTGCGAGTTCATAATGTACTTAAAAAAGACATATTTAAGAGATCATGGTGTCAATTTTAAATAGACATGTCAAGCATAGTAAAAACATTTCCTTAAAATACACACAAAACTAGATGAAAAATAATTGAAATGATAATATCTTAATTATCAAGACAAGTTCCTTGCATAAGAGGGTGCTAGCTAATTTTGCAACGAGTAGATCAACACTAACTTGGTTTTATTAGCATATTATAACAAGGTTAGTTAAGGGAGGATGTTCCTAATTATTCTTGTATCAAATTCATTTTTTACAAAATTGAATTATTAGTACTTGCCATAGCTAATACTATTACATTCACTTAAGCCTAATTAATCGATTATTTTGACCAATCAAAAGTGATTATTATTTTTGTTTTCAAAATAAACTTCATTTTTATAAAGTTGAAATTTATATTTTTAAACTAGAATTATTTATCTACATTATGATTGGATAAAAAAATTGATGTTATAAGAGAAAATTTATACGAATGATAGATTTTATAGGTTTTTTAAAGATTTTTTTATATTTAAAAAATAAATGTCTATTTTATTTTTTATTGATAATCTTGTAAATAAAGTGATTTTTTTATTATAAAAATAATATCTTTTATAATTATAATTTTGTATTTTTTAAAAAATTGTTCTATTTTTTAATATATTTTAAAAATCATAGTTTTATTTTTAATCATTTTAAGATATATAATATAATTTTATAACATTTAATCATAAATTTAAATATTTTATTTTAGTCATAAAAAAATACATATTTTCACTCTATCATTTATATTATATAATGTTATGATTATTCATAGTTATGTCGAAGGCATACCCTATATGAAGTTTTCAACTTATTGAAATCAATGGTTCAAAATTGACTAGAAGGATGTTGAATTGATCTCAATCGTATGTTTACATTAATATTAATTTAAAAAGAAATGATAAAAAACTAAAAAAACATATTTTAATACGATTAATTAGAAAGAGAATGTGTACAAAAGAAAAATCTACTATTTTTTTAATTTAATAATAATATCTTTTAATGATATCTTCTTTTATTTGAATATTCCATATTTTTTTAAAGTTTCAAAAATGGAAAAGACAATTTTTATTTTTTTTAAAGAATTGGCTATTTTTCTACATTTTTAAATGATTAATTTTTCATTAAGTAAAAATTTTCTTTTAATTATTTATGTTTTTTAAAGAAATTACAAATGATAATTCATAATTATTAGAATTCATTTAATTTACAGTTATTTGTCTTATTAAAATTTTAATTATTGTAGAATACTTATTTTTTGAATAAGAAATCTATCTTTTATTTCTATCTTCTTTTGATAGGAATATATTTTAATTTAATCTTCTTTTATTAGGATATTCTATCTTATTTTTTATTCAATTATTCTAATCATCTTCTTCTTCTTTAAAGCTTTAATTTACATTAAGCTAAAATTTAAATTTAATTATTTTTGTCTTATCAAGTTACAAATAATAATTTTAAAAGATAATAGAATTAATTTAAATTATACATTTGTCTTATTAATTTTTAATTTATTGTAGAATAATTATCTTTGAATTTTTATATTTATATATCTCTCTACTCATTCTCTCTTTATCTCTCTAACTCATAAACACACACTCCTTGTTTCTCCTCTCTCTCTCTCTCTCTCTCTCTCTCTCTCTCTCTCTCTCTCTCTCTCTCTCTCTCTCTCTCTCTCTCTCTCTCTCTCTCTCTCTCTCACTCATTCCCTATGTATCCCACTATCTATATTTTTATCACTCTCTCTCTCTCCCTTTCTCTTCTTGTATATATCTATCTCTCACTCCTCTTCCAACATATGTATATCTCTTCCTCTATCTCCCCATATTTCTCTCCCTCTCCCTTCATATCTATTTGTCTATCTCTAGTTCTCTATATATCTATATATCAATCTTTGTATCTCTCTATGTCTCCTTATATCTCTCTATCTTTATCAATCTATCTCACCATCTATATATCTCTTTATCTCTCCATATTCCTCTATAGACCTCTTTACCCCCTATCTTATATCTTTATCTCTCACTCTACATCTCTTTATCTCTCTATCTATTTTATCATCTTCCTCTCTACCTCTATGTTTCTCTCCCCCCTCTATCTACATACATGTATCTCTCTATATATCCATCTCTCTCCCTATCCCTCATTTTAAACCTCTACATTCATATATATTTTTCTCTTTATATCCATCTTTCCATATTTCTTCTTCTCTCTCCATCCATCCATCCATCTCTCTCTCTCTCTCTCTCTCTCTCTCTCTCTCTCTCTCTCTCTCTCTCTCTCTCTCTCTCTCTCTCTCTCTCTCTCTCTCTCTCTCTCTCTCTCTCTCTCTCTCTCTCTCTCTCTCTCTCTCTCTCTCTCTTATTTTCTGAGCTTCCACGTCTATCTAATCCTATCTCTTCTCTCTCTTTTTTCCTCCATCTCTCTCTCTCCCCTATCTCCATCTTCATATTCATCTCATCTCCATATCTATCTATATCTCTATATTTATCTCTTTACCTCTCTCTCTCTTTCTCTCTTGTTTCCCCCACCTCTACCTCTCTCCCGCTCTCACCTGATTGCAAACATAACATGAACCAATTGGTTATGGAACTTGATTATCTTCCTAATTGAAAAGTTTTGTTATGGTTATAATTAGAACCTTGTAAGAGGATGCAAAGTGGATTTGAAACCATCACTTCTCCATTGTTACCTTTGTTGCACAAGCAACATTATTTTCTAAATTTGGCCAATTTTTTCCCTAATTGACCTTCCACACTTCTTCGGCATACCCATTACATAGTAAGGTGCAATTGCTAGTTATTTTATTAAGATCAGTTATAATTAATATCACATAAGTATAATTAAAAATATATATAATCTTAAAGTAATAATTTTAATTAAGTTTAACATTAATTTTTTTATCCATGAAAATATTATATATTTTTATTAATCTAATATAATAAGTACAAAACATGAAAGTTGTATATTTTGAAATGGCCTTCTCCCCAAGAATCTACCACTAACCCTTTCCCCATCTATATTGTTTACAAAATATTCACCAGCCCCAACATTTTCTATCCTTCTATAATAAATGGGCTTTAAACAACCCTACTATGATCATCTATATAATTACAAAATGCCTTGTTACTAGACAAATTTCACTAGCTAAGCACCCTGATACTTTTTGAGAAGCAAAAAATTAAAACACAAAACAAAGAGGAAACATCCAAAACTACCCTTCAACCCAGAGAAATCCTTTTTTTTCTACCTTATGCATTTCATGCACAAGACCATTGTATCAGTTCAATTCTTGGGTTCAAAGGTTGGCTCCTGGCCACCTCGCTTCTTTGCTTCAACCTCTACTTGAGCAAACATCTCTCGCTCATTCAGGTAGTCTAGGAGCGACTCCAACCCCAACTTCACCTCTATTTGTCATTCTTCCCTTGAGCCCTTCACACTCTATATTGTAAAGGGTCGAAGACCATCCTCTTTGGCACCCACATCTCTCCAGTCACCTTCATCACCCTTGATTCCTTTTCCCATAATTGCCAAGGCCAGTATTTGTGCTAACCAATGTATCCATTCTTCATCAAAGCATTTCTTCACTATCCACTCCACATCCTCTTTGGTTCCTAATTCCAATCTCTAGACTAAGAGTTCATCGTAATGATATCAACATTCACACAATACTGATGTTCATTTTTCATAAATTCCTCTTTGAAAATGGCATCCAAAATTTGTAGAAACTTGGAATCATGAAATATGAAGATTCCCTTCAACTTTTTCTCTAAAATTGGGCCCAAAAATGTATGTTGTTGCTTCACTGTAAGCATTATGAAGTTTGACTCCATTCTCCTAGCCACACTAACTATTCTCTCTCTGGTCTCTTCTAGAAAACTCTATGCCATAAATGATAATGTGAATTCCATTCAAAGTCATTTATCTCTAGAATGAATTCTCAACTTTAATGCCCCCCGCCTTAGCTATCACATCCACCTTTGATCCACTCTCCAAAATGATGGCATCCTTCACGGTGGTTGCGTACTTTCAAGATTTTGCTCCATCCTAAATCATCATACCTTTCCCAATAATCCACAGTAATGTTTTCATTAAATGACACCACCCACTTGGATAGGGTGTCTGCCACTTCATTCCCTAAATGATACACATGTGAAATTTTGAAAGCTTGAAACAAATTTAGCACCTTCCATGTAGATTTAATAAACTTGTCTATATTCCACACAAGCACCCTTCCTTGCGATAGAGCATTCACTATCACCATCAAATCTCCCTCTAAATGTATTCTTTCCACTTCAAGTTTTTTTTCCAATAAGACTTCTTCGAACACCACTTGTGCTTTTGCAGGATTGTTTGTTTTGCCCTTCAATTTTTTCAGCTCCTATTGCAATAATATTCTCATGGAATCTCTTGCCACGAAAGTTGTACCTGAAGGTCCCAAATTACCCTTTGATGCCCCATCAAAATTCACCTTAACCCAACCTTTGTCCAGACATTCCCATTTCACTTTTCTACTCTCTAAGGAGATTGGATTGTCCCAATTAGGCCCATTAGCAAGCTCTTAAGATTAAATTTATTATTATAATTATAATTATATAATTTTTTTAATTAAATTAAGATTATATTCTTAAGAAAAAATTATATCTTCACTATAATGTTTATGTTATATTATAGTTATTAATATTATTTTATTGAAGTGAGTTATAATTAATATTACAAACATAGAATTAAAATAATATAATTTTAAAATAACAATAATTTAAAACTATAATTAAGAATTACAACAAATATTTTTATTACAATACTATGAAGGCAAGAGCTCGCCACTACGTGGCACTTGTTTAATTTGAGTGCTCTTAATTTAAAACAAATCCATACAAAAACTTAAATTTAATGTATTTACCTATTTTATTGACTAGGACCCATGGCACATATTGTTGGTATAATTAGTCTAAACAATCTTGTGTTGGTGAAAGAAAATAAAAATAAAATTTAAGATCACAACAATAAGAAACACTTAAAAAAATAATACCAACATTACTCCTTGAACAAATCTTGATCCAAACATTAAAATAATAGCTCATAATGGATAAGATGAAAAAAACGATGCTAGCATGTATTCCAATACTATGATAAATTTTCATGAAAATATTATTACGTTGAAGACGTATTACATTCAATAATTGATGCAAAAATCTTTGTCAATAAAAACTAGAAGCATTAAATTTGATATCCTTGTTGGTTATCATCCTCTCACTTCAATAATTAAATTGTTTTTAGTTTTTTTTGTGTACACGACATTTACTCTTAGCTATAGGACATGATGACTAAATAACTTTTTTCTTAAGGATAAGGATAAAAGCAAACATAAAACAAAAATATAATGATATGATAATATAATAATAATAATGTATTCTTAATAGATTTTTGCTTTTGTCAAGAATTTAATAAATATATAAAAATATAATAATAATAATTTGGTACTAAAAGCTTTTTTGTTTGTCTAAAGAGTTCAATAAAAATATAATAATATAATAATAAAATTATATTAAAACATTCTCTGCCCTGAGAAGCGTGAAATGTCCTTCATCGGAGAGATCTCTAACAAACGATGGTCTGTGATCCTGAAATCGGAAGACAATTTGGTCATACATGCGACCACAAGGATTCTGGGTGATGAGATTATACTCTCAGAACACAGGAAACGAGTTAACAGCAGCATCCCATCAGGGTTTGTAGCAATACTACTCACAATGGGAGAAGGAAAAGCAGTCACAGTCACATTATGCAAGTTGATTTTCAAAGAAGAATACTTGGGCAACCTGAAAATGGCAATAAAATGTGTGGATGATAATCTCCAAATACCTTACCCGGAAGATTACTCCAAAGTTGCCGAAGCTATAGATAAGGATGAGGTGCTCAATGTAGAGTTCAAAAAGCCTATTCTAAGCAATAAGGATCAGAAACTCTATCGTCAAAGACAAACAAAGATTGCAAGAAGCATTGCATTCCTTAAGCAATGGCTTGGAGTGGTAAAAGAACCAAAAGGGGAACGATGGGTAAGTTATATGGTAGAAGAGGGATGGACCCCGTTCCAGGCTGATAACCCCACCGAATCACAGGCCTCTGGCATGGAAGCTGCAAATGACAAGGAAAAAGATTAAGCTTCGACTACTTAGTTTTGTTTGATTAATACTATAACGGATTTTATACATAAGATATAGGATCTGTAGTTAGAACATGATACATAGTGAACTGTTTATTTCCTTTGATATAGCATACATAGCGAAGGGCAAGATACCCACTGGATGATAATATTAAAACATATAGTTATACTAATTAAGTGAAGTTTAGAATGAGGATGTTTTATGAAGTAGGCATAAACTAAAATACAGTAAAAGGGAGTACTCTAAAGGTCTGGCATATTGGTTTACTTCAGCATGTATACTTAAACAGATATAAATCTTGAATACCACAGTAAGAGTCTAAAGTACAGCCTAGATAGGTTGTGTTAATATCAATCCTTTGCTGGCCAGTGTTTACATTTCTAATATTATTGTAGATTGGGTAATCTTTCATAGTATAGCCAACAATTTCTGATGTTGATTTAATATGAAAGAAACCTAGTCTATAATGACAATAGGGGTGAAAAGACAAAAATAATATTGGCTTTTATTCTTCTCTTGGCACTAACAGTTAACAAAGTGGTTTTGCAGAAGAATGTTTTGAAAATCTATTTTTGCAGGATAAGTAGAAGATGGCAAATATGGCAACAGTGAACTTGGAAAGTTTGGTAGAAATACACTATCTCATGTAAATCAAAGATGCTACCTATGAAGGGCTTTTTGATAAGCCAAAATGCAGAACCTGTAAAATTTTATATGTAAATTAAATATTATTAGTCTGACTGGACCTATGGTTCCGGGCAAGGCCGGAGGTTTTCTCCTCTCCACTCTTTCCTACCGACGCCCTCACTGAACGGAGATTGTAACACTTTTTATTAATAAAATATGGCTTAGGCCTTTTTACTAAGAAAAAAATTTATATTAAAACATTATAATATAATTATATCTTAATAATAATTTAATATTAATTATAATATCATAATATAATAATGATTTAATATTAATTACAATATAATGATTTTTAATTAAAAAAAATATGATATCTTTTGACGTACTTTATTTATATTATTTTAAAGATAAATATGATAATTTATGTATTTGATAAATACTCATAAAAAACTTCAACATAAATATTAATAAATGTCAGTGTCTAGCCTTTAAGATCACATCATAAACATCAAGTATCTTGTGTTGCTTTAAAGCATATATACCATGAGCTGCCATTATCTTCACCAGTATTAAGGTTGGAAGTCCATATAACAAAGATGACTTTCTTGCCAAAGAAAGAAGGGCCATAGAGCCTCAACACCACAATGCACTCCTTAGTCCTTACCATAAATAAATATTATCTTATTAGTGAACAAGAGCTATCGCACTAAGGAGGTTAGCTTAATTTAATTTTAAATATATTTAGTATTATGAAAAATTTAGAGGTGCTTTACTTTTAATAGTCATAAAATTAAAATACTTAACGAGTTGTGTTTTGGATGAATGAAATAGTTGCACCAATAGTGGTATAGTCAATTCAATAGCAACATAATTTTAGTTCTTTTATATATTGTTGGAGAGCTCTAGAACAATTATGTATTATAACAAAAATCTTGTATCACAAGAATGATATGTAAAGGGAGCTTAAATAGTTCTTTCCCTATGAGAGTCGTGATATTGGAAGTTTTATATTGATGAATTTACCAATACATTTTCAAATATAATGGAAAAAATCAATATAAATAAGGAAGTATGGTGTACAATAAAAAGTGAATTTGAAAATACTAGAGATGATTTGCATATTATATAGATTTGAATTCAAGAAAATTTAATATAAATGGAGCTCTTTTTTATTACTTTCACTGTAATTTTTTTCATAATCATCAAGGTCATCTACATGATAGTTTTATAATTCATTTTTCCAACATATTTTAAATATAGGGGAGAGGGATCAGTAGTCATGTGGGCTAGCTTTGTCGACATGTAGTTGTTATTACATAAAATATCATAAGACTTCCATTTTTTTTAGAAATGTAAAATGGATATTTATCTATTTACAACTAAGGTTTGGAGGCGTGACTAACAAAAAAATATCATTTTTTGTTGGTAGAATATCATATTTTTATGTAAAATATAACTTATATGCAATCTAAATGGACCAAATACCTATTAGTAACCATAAATCTTTATTATTTTTTACTTTTATATCCAACACGAACAGACCAATAGTTGAACACTAAAACCTTCTAACTATCCTTCACATTTCATAAAAAAATACAAGGCATTTATTGTACTCGCCTTTATATTTGTGATAAAGTCATTAATATGAAATACTCTAATGCATATACATTGCTATCCCAATAATTATACGCATAGGAATAATATTTTACAAAATATGACAACACAAAATATAAAAACATATCTTGCAACCAAAGACATAGAAGCATGAATGAAACAAAGGTATGATTGTGAGCATACTCACAACATTATTTACAAGCTTGACCTTGCATGAACACCCAAGAACCTAGCCATGTGCAAACTACCATAATTGTTTAGCTCTATCAAATGTCATCCTACTAAAGAAATCAACTTCTCTTATCTTAAAGCTACTTGCTTCACTCAATTGTAGCAAATGAAACTTCCTCATATGCACAAATTTGTGATCACCCCCAAAATATTCAAAACCAACTCCATTATCAATTTTGACATTGCATGGGAACCACTAGACAAAGTGGAGTTTAGTCTTTCTGACTTTACTATGAGAGTGGTGGTGTCTACAAGGATTGACTTGACCTTTGCAATTAATGACATCTCCTCTAACAATCACAATGGGACTAGTCCAAAGGTTGTAGGTTTAACAAGGGGTTGTTTAAGTTTTAATAATTACGATGTATATATGCTTATCTCTATGCATTGTCAAATGGTGTTTTTTATTTCCTTCCCCTTGGTTTTGTAAGCAAGTTTTCCATCAATGGAGTTGTCTTTAACATTGTAATATTTTAATATATGAGCATGGTCCCATAGGAAAAAATTACCTAGCAAAAAAATATATTTTGAAAGTTAAACTTAACAAGAATTGTATTAAATTTAAACTATTTATTCTCATACAATTAAAATTAACAATAAATTAAGGTAAGTAGGAGATTTTTTCACAAGTAGTCAAATTATGATATTGCTATCATGATTCAGCTAGAAGTTTTTGAGTCGAACTCATTGACTCTTAGATACAATGAGTGCAGAGATGAGCCATTCATTCTCATGAGAGATGAGTTATTGTGAACCACTATTTATGAAACATTGATCAATGAGTTTGACTCAAAAACCATACAACTAAATTCTAATAACAATATCATAATAAATCAAGAGTCAAATTTGATTATAAAATCCAATTTGATAGTGTAAAATAAGTTAATTTAACTGGATTTACTAAAATAGGACATTAAATTTATCAGTCCATATAACCAAACAAATTAATTATGTGTTAAGGTTTAAATATTATTTTATTTATATTAATTATAAAATTAATTTTAAGAATTTGTTGAAAATCGAATTCAATCAAAACAGCGTTAGATTTAACTGATTAGGTTAAACTGAACTTCCTATACAACTAAATTTAGTGAGATGGTAAGTTGAGATACTTACTGCAAACAGAAAATATTAACTTGGTGGATATTTTATCTATTCCTAGCTATAACCGCTGAGAAATGCCTGTATCACATATCCCTGAAATAAAAGGCCAAGAAAAATCTGAGAAAATGACAGAAACTGACTTTCCCCAAATCATGCTTACTGTTAAAGGTAAGGCCAGTATAGAAAACGTGTGTTTGTGTGTTCTAACAGCATTAACGTTTTTATTAATTACCACCTTTAATATCTGCTTTAAAACGGTGACACTCTCTTTCCCTTCACTCCTTTAATCAAGCAGTACAGAGTCATTCAAACACACAGGTGTTCTGCAATCATTTGCATTTCTACCCAGTTCAATTACAGGAAGAACAAGGGAAAAAAGACCACACAAATGACTGATTATCCAACCAAACTTGTGAGTGTTGAAAGCATAAAATTAAATGTGAGTAGAGGGAAAGGCTTTCCTACACGCTAGGAACTGTCCTTTTTACCCACGTAATCGACAGAATTAAAATACCAGTCTTGTCATTGGGATCCTTATATGGGTTTGCTTGTTCATCAATCAATCCATTAGAAAGACGTGCAAAATCCAGTGTTCTGTACCTACCTTCCCCCTCGTTTTCCCTTGCCGAGCACCATTACGACGTCACTAGAGTGCACAGGACAAATATCCTTTCAATCGACTCCATACTGTTTCACATACCCATTTACTATATATGTAAGCCCATCGAGCCTTTTTTCCCTGTGTGTTTGTCTCCAGTCATAAGTGCACACTGAAGCCTCCTAAAAACATACACCAACTCTGCTTTATTTCTGAAGGAAAGTAGCTTTTTCCATTCTCTGAAAGACTCGCACTGAGAATTTACTACTCTGAACTTGAATTGTTTTCTAAGTTCAGTCACCCTGATGAGTAGCAGTCATCTTGAGAAATTATAATTCAGGGGTCAATTGATGAAGTCTGGGTAGGCCTGGTATAATCCCATTATAAGTGTTCATATCAATAACTTGTATTTAATTGTCCCAAAAAATTATTTAAATGAAAATTTTGACCTTTTTCTTATATTGATTGTGTAGAAAATTGATTGGGAATCACCTTGAGCAAGATTCAGCCATGTCTCTCTCCGGTGTGCTGGTATTTATATTGAGTCTTCTATTGTGTATGGGAATTAGCAGTGTTGAATGTAAAGGGAATTTAAGGGCAGGAACCCCTGATGGATCTGAAGAGTGGGGTTATGTTGAAGTCAGACCAAGTAAGGCTGATTTTACTTTATTTTTACAAGCTTTCTGATGATTGCTTTTAGTGGACTGACTTGTTCAATAAATTTGTGGGTAAAAAGCTTCAGAGGCTTATTCAGAAAAGCTTTGATAAAAAGTTTGAATACTGATGTCATCATGTACAACAGAGGCCCACATATTCTGGTGGCACTACATCAGTCCTCAGAGAGCAGGAGCCGATTGGCCTATTATTATGTGGCTGCAGGGAGGTCCGGTGGGTGCATGAAAGTTCTTCCTCACATTAGTGCTTCATATTTTTATTGCAATCTACTTGTTTTTTTATGGCTGCAAGTTCTATACATGTTACTAATACTTAAAAACCAGAGCCCTCTGATCCTATGTGTCTGACGTGAAATCACAACATTCATAAGATTTCAAATATTTTGCAGGGAGCTTCAGGGACTGGAATAGGCAATTTTCAAGAAGTTGGTCCTTTGGACACTCAATTGCAGCCCAGAAACACAACATGGCTGCAAAAAGCTGATCTATTGTTTGTGGTAATGGCTCCTATTATTTAATAAGCTTACATTGTGAGTTCGACATTTATGTTGTGACGCTGAGAGGTGTAAAATGAATATTTGTTCTTCCTGTAGAGAGGAGCTTTCATATTTCTTTCCTGTTAAGTTGAGTCTTCTATATGCGTTCAAATGCTTCGTCAATTAAATTTTCTTACAAAAATTATCAGGACATAATATATTTGTACTACTTGTTACTCATTCTTGTAACTCCTGACTTGTGATGCAATCACCATCAAATTTCAATTGAATGTTTGCCAGGATAGCCCTGTTGGTACAGGTATTGTAAACTTTCTCTTTCATTGAAAACAATTTTGCATTTCTTTGTTATAAGTGTTTCAAAGACCTTGCTAACCCATGCTTACTGGCAATAATGTTCAAATAATGCAAGGCTATGGTCCTTTTGATAATTGATAAGTTTGTGGCTTTTCTACAGGCTTTAGCTATGTAGAAAACAAAACACTGCTATCTAAAACCGATGCACAAGTGGCAGCTGACCTGTTAACCTTTTTGAAAGAGTTCTTTAAGAATAGCACTCTGCAGGAGAGCCCTATATTCATTGTGGGAGAATCATATGGAGGAAAACCTACAAGTATGGTAGGCCTAGCTTTAAGCAAGGCAATTGAGGCTGGAGATATAAAAGCTAAACTTGGAGGTACAAGTATTTATACATATCTGAATAGGCTGTGATTAAAGCTGTCAGAAAGAAGCATCTCCTCTTGCAACTAATATCTAGAGATATGGAGAAAGGCCTTTTTTCTCAATAATTTCAGCTCTCCAATCTATTAAATTTCATGATTTGTTAAACAAGATATTGTCAGTTTGATAAAGTTACCATTAGGAAGCAAGTTGAGTAGATCAGAAATCTTAAATCACTGGTAACCACATAAGTTTGTATCATTGAATTAGTGAATTCTGCACAGCATACTCATTTCCAATTTCATATTGCTTCTTAGGTGTATTATTGGGTGACAGCTGGATTTCCCCTGTGGATTATGTGGTAAGCTTAGTGTTTACAGTCAGTCTAATAAATGATATTATTATTCACTTTCATTTCAGATATGATCACACCTAATAAAGCTCTATTGGTTGAAATTATTATTCACTTCCAGTTCGGCTAACAACTCATCTAATAAATATTTATTGATTACTAGCTTTCATGGGGACCTTTGCTTAAAGATGTGTCACGTTTGGAGCTGGCTGATGCCGAAAATGTCAACAGGTGCAGCTCAATACAATGTGCTCTTAGCGCACAAACTTTTCTCTCCTGTTTTAGAAAACAGAAATGGTCCCAGCAAGTTGAAAACACATTAGCTGGAAATGCAACTGTTTTTCATGAATTGACCTAGGAACATGCAAAGCTCCCATCCTTCTCTACTTTCTTGACATTAGCTAGTTCTTTTGTGCCACAGCATTGCTTTGAAAATAAAGGAACAAATTCGTAAAGGAAAATATCTAGACGCTACAAGTTCTTGGTCAGAATTGGAGAGTGTTATTGATTCAGCTAGTAACAGTGTGGTATGTGTACTCTTGAGACCATAAGAATGCAAACTTAGAACATTTGATTGCTAAGATACTGCAGTGCCGGTGGATTTGCTTTCCCTATGTACCAAATAAAACTACCACTTGAATTGCACCTAAAGCTAAATGTTATATAGCTTTGTTTTTTATCATTACATTTCTCTGTTAAGAATTACATGTGATTACAAATTCTCGTCTCCTGCAGGACTTCTACAATTTTCTACTTGATTCAAGTGCTGATCCTCTTTCTATAACAACTACACTGCAAAGTATGGCTAGAAGAAGTCCTCAGCGATATGTAAAATATTTGACATCCAAGCAGAACATAGGGCAAAGTGGAAAAAACTTTGACTTATCCACATTCATGAATGGAGGAATTCGCAAAAAACTCCAGATCATTCCATCAAACATTGTGTAAGGCCATTTCACTTTGAATATTGCTTGCATTTTTCTTTGGCTGTTTTGTAAGCAAGTGGGACATGGAATCCTAAAAGAAAGGTGCATTACAAAGTCTAGCAAGAGAATCTTAATGATGTGAAGCAGTGTTTTAAATTCTTCAATATGGAAACCTTGCATTTTCAGTAATGTCCATTCCTTCATGTTCTAAGTTTTCTGTTTTCCAATCATTATTGATCTCACTTATAGCTCTTGTTATGGTCATCTTCAAACAGCTGTATAAATTATTTCAATATTATAAATGAAATTGACTTCCTAATATAGTGCCAGATTTGACTCTTCAAAAATGTATATGTATCCTCGATAAGATTGCACAGCTGTAATGCCTTGTTTGAACAACACTTAATGTTTGATGCTTTAAAAATACTTAAGCACATACCCATGACTTAAGAATTGCTTGTTGAATATTTTCCTGTGATTGCTTAATAAGTAACAGTCTATTCTAGTTCTCCTTCATCAGCCATATTCCTGTTTATTGGTTTCCTAAAAAGAATTCTTGAATTACATTCTTGACATTTATAAAATTCATGGATATCAAGTTTCTCAACGCACATTTCTCTTGCCAGGTCTCATAACTTGGGGTTCAGTCATCATGGCAACACAACTGATTAGCTACAATCTTGGATATGATATAAGCTTGCAGGTTCATTTCAACTCATTTTGTAGCAAACTCTCTCCATGCCATTCCTGAAAAACATATAGTTTGAAGGAAAGCAACCTCTTAAACCTGCAGAGTGCAAACTAGAAATATAAGGAATCAGCTATAGTCAAATAACTCTTCATTGACTAAGAAATTGACAAGTTATTGTTAAGTCAGACCTCTGCCTAATGTTTCATCTCTTTTGCTTGTCTTGCTGTTTTCTGTTGTTTTAAATTTTAATCATTTAAAATTAATTTCTATTTAATAACAGTTTCACACGTCCAAGAACCAATGCTTTTCTGAAATTGGAAAACTTGAATCATGTTTAGAAAATCATTTTCACCTTAGTAACAGATAGTTCTATCTATAAGACTAGAACCATCACTTACAGGCTATAATAAGTGAATATTTGATCACTGATGTTGTCCAACTCCATCTGATGAACTGTATTTGCTCATTTACACTTCACCTGTCCACATGAACACTGATGTGTAAACAATTGATTTTTAATGTATGAATTTGTGTCTTGATACTGTGAATATATTATATTATTTTAGGTTCATGTTTTTATGAGTTTCAAGTTGTTCTGATCATTTGTCTTCCTGAGTTTTCTCCTGCATGAATAATGTTTCTTTTGAACCGGCAAGCATCTTTCTCATTCATAAGGATTATTCTGTATCAGAGATGCACCTGTAAAATAATGCTAAACTCACCAGCCTGCAAAATTCAATGTTTTCAGGACATTGCTTGGGTTCATAGCACACCTTACACATATACCTTCCTAATAACATGGACACCCTAATTAGTCCAGATTGGAAACAGTCTATGTGATAGTAGGTTCGTTGATCCAGTGACAAACAGACTGAACCTGTTATGAACATAGAGAACAGCTTTACCAATACCTTTTTCCCCAAGGGCTTGTGCAATTCCTCTTCATAAATTCCATTCCTGCGTTTCCTCACTTATTTAATAGAATTATATAGCTCCAATGGATTAAATTTTTCTTTAGAAATACATTATCTTTGTTTCCACAATGTTACCATAGTGTTACACTACAAATGACATTGATGTTACTTTTATCTTGCAGGTGGGGTGAGCAATCAAATGCGGTCTTTCAAGCATTAGCGAATGACTTCATGAAGAGTGCAGTGGATGTGGTAAGCTTCTTGTTTAACGGAACCCAATATCAAAGCCAGCATAGGCCACTTATAATTTACTTCGAAAATACATGATAAGCCGTCTCACAAAACTTCCGTTGGTGGCTTGCGATCCAAATTTTTCACAGCATACATCTGGAAGGAATATTTTGTAATTTATGGAAAGATATTACTCCTTGGAAATTGAACTACTGAGTACTGCAGGCAGAAACCACAGCATCGTCCTTGACCCATCTATTTATAATGCGACTTAATAGCTTCAGATCACAGGGTATCACATTGCAATCTTAGGCATGATTCAATTCACTCTCTCGTGCAAGAATTACAGAATGTATGCATGCAGAACATTTGTGCATCTGAATAGCTTTAGTGTGCAGGGGATTGCATTACAGTTTTAGGCATGGTTCAATCATTCTCCGGTGTAGGAATTATAGAATGTCCACATGTTTAGCAACTGTGCATAGTAATAGCTTCAAACCAAAAGGCAGTGCATTGCAATCTTAGGCATGAATCAATTCATCTCATGTGCAGGAATTATGGAATCCATACATTCAGAGCATTATAACGAGCCAATCTGTGGACTCATATTGACCTACAAAAAGCAGCAGAAATAGTAGTTCACCACACCCACCTTCCCTAACTGGTCAAGCGCCCCTAGAGAACACAGGAACCCTAGGGCTAAGTGGTAAAACCCTTAAACTGGGCACTAAAACCATTAAATAGGGTTTTCTGGTAACTCTAAAGCTAATCACCAAGGCAAAATGTTACCTACAACTTAACGGACATTTTCTCAGCACAGACTTTTAGGGCCTATAATCTCAATGCCAAACATTGAACTGATGTGGATAATTCCTTACTGATAACTGCAGGTGGATGAGCTATTATCTCGGGGTGAAAAGGTCACAATTTACAATGGCCAGGTAAAACTGCCCCATCTAAAAATACTCCCATAAACAGTAGTATTAGCTACAGCTTTGATCTATGGTGATCCCCAATGAAATAATCTTGCAGGTGGACTTGATCTGTGCAACCATTGGAACAGAAGCATGGGTTCAACAATTAAAGTGAGTGGAAAACTTAAAAAACTCATTGCTTTAGCTGGGTATTCCTTTCAAAACCATATCATTGACATACCCACAAAAAAAATTATAACTGTTATAGACATACTCAAACAATCATGAAAACTAAAAAGAAATTGTTTCAGGTGGAGAGGGCTAGATGGGTTCAACTCTACAACGCGAACACCACTTTACTGCAACGGAACTGTAACGAAAGGATACTTAAAATCTTACAAGAATCTGTATTTCTTTTGGGTTTTGGGAGCAGGCCACTTTGTAAGTAAAATTTTTAAAATATTTCTTGAATTTCTGACAAGAATGGAGTGCGGTAGAATTCAAATTAATTATGAAATGGGTGTTTGCTTGTGTAAACAGATACCTGTGGATAATCCTTGCGTGGCTTTGATGATGCTTGATACTGTCGTTAATTCGCATTCTACCAACAATTCCATGTAATTTGACTGGTTGCTGTGTTGATTATTATTATCCATCGATTTAAATTCAATCCGAATTGGAATTGGACTTTTATATAAACATACAGAATAATGTATTATTTATATTTATATATTTATAATTTCTATTTTCAAAACTCTCTTTTTTGCACTGTTATATGATCTGCTGTTTCGATTTTCCGAATAACCGAAATAATTTATTGGCTGCCGAAACCTGGCTTAAAAATCAAATCTTTGTATACGATGAAAACGATGGAGATGTCAAGAGGACATATATTAATATAATACTTTATAAAATACTTAAATTATAGGTGAAAAAGAGAATAAAATTCGTTTAAATAAAATATTGGGGTAAAGAAATAATCAGTTATAATTAATTAAGTAATGTATTTCAATTAGTATAGTTATCTTTAGAGGAACATAAGTTAAAAAATATCATATTCTACTTAAAAATTTGTTATATTATTATATTGTAATTACTAGTATATCTATATTTAAAAAATATAGGTAAATTATGTGGAGAGATATCTTATAGTAGAAGGGAATCTCATGATTGATTGTTCCCTTTTAAATATTATGGCACACTTCCACTATCATTTGAATGTAACTTTCATATAGTTGGAGACAAGTGGTGAGGAAAACCAAAAGATGGCATATTTCATGCATTTACCTATCATTTGCATATTAAATTGTTTCAAAATTGAATTTTTGTTTACGGAATTCTCCATAATTAATAATATTAGATTGGGATAATTACGAAGTTAAGGTGATTGCATGAAGGAGATAGATAAATTGATTAACTAATTAAATTGAGTGGTAGTTGAAAGGTAGTTGAGAGGTGGAAGTGAAGATATAATTGGCATTAAATAATTTAAAAATAGTTAATTAAGTGCCATAGGAGGAGAAATTAAATTAAATTAAATTAAAAATAATAATAATAAAATCTTGCATTTAAGTGTCGCAAACACGTCACGCCTTTGACATAATAAATGTTAAAAAATAAATAGTAGTTGAATTTGATTAATGTGAAATGCAGTATAAAGTATTTATATTTTTCTTTTATTGTAGAAGATTTGAACTTACCATCAGTTAAGTGCCTACAACATGGACTTTGCCATTAAATCAAATAAAGTATTTATATTTGATTTGTTATTGTATGAAAAAATGGACTTGTATCATTTTAAGTTTTTTTTATGGTTATACAATTTAAACACTTGAATTTGAATTTTGATGTATGGATTTGATATATGTTAAACTCTACTATTTGCTTTTAATTCATCTTGATCTTTGTGATCAGAGTTATCTAACCAGTGGTGTTTAGGAACATTTTTGGGGAGATTGCTAGGCAATTATTAATTTTGCTTTGTTTAAATCTTTAGGATGTCGATATAAATAGGCGAACATGTAGAGAGAATGTTCTCAAGGTTGATACAAGCAAGTAATGTTGTACGAGATGTTATGAATATGAAAATAAATGTTTCAAATGCATGTTAGATAGCTAAGTATTGGGTGATTTGATGTTTTTTATTTGAATTAGGTTTAGTCCTTAGTACAACTCTAAAGGTAAAAGCAAACCATTTCACATTTTGAGTTAATGTGTAATGGCGATAAGAAGAACTAGGTTAGTCCCAAATTTTAAATTAGAAATATAAAAGCATAAATTTAAATTGAAAATATAAAAGCATAAATTTAAATTGAAAATATAAAGTTGAATGAGAAATGGATAAGTAAGGATAAAAACCAATTCTAAGGAATGAGTGTGGATGCAATCAAGCAAGGTTTAAGATATGTATCAACTTTGAGCGAAAAACATGGGCACTTGTATAATTGTCACTACATAGCAAATAATTGAATTTAAGTGAGCCCAAAATAAAAGAGAAGAACGCAACATATGTATTTTTCTAGATCAACTAATGAAGATTTCTATTGAGGCTCGTCCTTTGAAAAGAAAAAACTAAAGCATTATAATATATGTAGACACCTAAATTTGTCCATCTGCAACTGCATCAAACATTATCCCATTTCAACTATTAATTAAATAAATATTTTTTACTTATTTAATGAATTTGTCTCTATTCCTAACCTCAATTAAATAAATTATTTAATCAATTAAATCATAACTTTGTTCTTTTATCCCACAAAATTAAATAAATACAACATATTTATTTAACATCCTCATTTCCCATCTCAATAATATTCATTAATTAATTATAATTAATTAACTAAACTAAACTCATACACATGCCTAAGTATGATTAATTTAATTAATAATATCCTAACCTCGATCATCCTAAAAGCTACATAAATATTTAGTATCCCTAGAAAACACTTGTCCTCTATTTAGCTTGTGTGATTCACACGTGGGAATCCACATGTCTTCCTCCACTCTTTCTCATCTTTTATTGAGGAGACACTAATTACCTTTTCTCTTCCTAATGTATCCTCTCTCTTACCTTTATTCTCCAATCCCAAAAAAATAAATAAATACAAAGTATTGTATTTAATTTCCCCTTTTCCATCAATATTATATTGATTAATTAATTTTAATTAATTAACTAATTTAATCCTATACACATGCCCAAGTATGATAAATTTAATTTAGCATATCCAGATCTTGATCATCCTAAAAGCTACATCAAAATCTTCACCATTTAGTATTCCTACAAAATCCTCATTTTTTGTTTAGCCAAAGTGATTCTCACACATGTGAGATGTCACATATCTTCCTCTACCATTTCCCATGTGTCCTTAAGGAGACACTATCACCTTTTACCTCCCCAGTGTGTCCTCACACACGTGTGACAAGACATGTGTCACATTTTTTATCTTCCAAAGGTGTGCTCACACATGTGAAATACTTGTCCTCATCCACTCTTTCTTATGTATCCCCACATGTGCGAGAGGATAGATGTGTTGTAGATCTATTTTGCATGTGTCCTCACACATGTGAGAGGACTTATCCTCCATAATTAGATTTGATCAAAAAAACCCTAACCTATGATAATTCTTAAATCCTCTCATCATTAGAAATGAAGGCAACCACTATAATATGGAAATCTAATATACTTGCAAATATAAATTATAAGCCTCTAGAAGATAACAGAGAAATTATTTAAACCACAAAAAAAAACATTACCAAAAAATCATACACATAACACATGGATTTGCATAGAGAAAACCCTTTTAAGTAAAAAAAATTCACCGAGAAAAGAGGGAAAATCTATATTAACCTTCAAAGAGATTACAATACAACTTATTTCCACAAACCTACATTCAATCAAACAACATCTATGTACCTATAAAACAAACTTTATACAAAAACTTATTTCAACTCCACTTTCAACACTTATAATATAGAAAAACCATGAAATGATGCCCAAATAGGTTAAATCCCAATGCACCAACCTTTGAATCTTCACATGCAATCCATAATGACTACTTACATATTCCCTTACAACTACCATAAAGCATTTCTCATGCATAGGCGCCTAAGAATCAAGAATAGACAAGATGTTGTCATAGTTGTCATATTAATCTTATAACAAGTGTCATAGTTGTCATAGACTCTCTTACAACACATGGAAGTTGTCATAACATCCCAAAATATTAGATTCTTAAGTTGGACAACTAGGTTCTCCAACTTCACCTATTTATTGTTGCCATAATGCTTGACTAGTAAAAGTAACTCAATAACTTCCTACTGATAAATAGTTTCTATGAAGGAAAGTAAATAATTTTTTATCATACCAATAAGTACATAATTACCACTATTGATGAAACCCTCCTTATGACAAACCATATTAGGATTAATTAGATTGCATGATATTTACAAGGTAAATGGTGTCTTAATCTAAAAATTCTCTGGCTTGACATCATACGTTGTAAATACCCTCATAGGAAAACATAAACATAAAATATAAAAAAGTATCAGGAACAAGGCCCATGGCCTTCTTGCACCAAGTAAATTTCTCTATGCTCACAAGTTTAGTGTAAGTCTACAACATTCTCTTAGTTTATATTTTCTTCAAATTAGTCTATCCATTTGCAACCAATTCATGAACAAAGTAGTATTGAATATCCACATGCTTAGGCATGCATGATACATGAGGTTCTTGGCTAAGAATATTGCACTCAACTATGACAATCAATCTAAATATTACTGCAATCAAAACCAATCCATGAACACAACCTCTATAATCAAATTTCCTTCTTAGAAACATGGGTAGCAACCATATACTCGACTTTGGTGGTGGATAAAGCAACTATAGCATACCTTTTACTCATCCAAGTAATTTCTCCTTTAAACGAACTAAACACATACCCACCAGTGAAGCTTCAACTATCCATGTCACGTATTGAATCTGCATCAACAAATCCCTATATGTCTAATGTCTTAACCACATTATTAGTCCTAAAATATTCTAAACAATTCAAAAGTACCTCACAAGTATCTAACTACTCTTTTAACATAAGTTCAATGCTCTCTACAAGTTTAAACATAAATCTGCTCAAAACTTTCACTACTTGCCCAATATCTAGCCTAGTGCAAACTATTGCATACATTAAACTTCCTACAACACTAGCATAAGTCACATTAAACATCCTCTAAAACATCATTATTCTTAGGACCATATCTAACGAGGGTCAATTTTCCACTTTGCCTTAAAAAATTTGAGCAAAAATAATAAAATTATTGCAAATTGATGTGATTTTTGTGAGTCCATATGGATTATGATTTTCCACTCTTGGGGACAAAAAACAATGAAAAACAAAGTTAAAAATCCTTAAAGCCCCAATGAAGATCATTTTTCAATTAAGTAGTAAAGTTAAAATTCATTAGTGCCATGTGGAATGGGATTTTCCACTTCACAAATGAATAAACAAAGTCAAGTTTGAGCAATGGAAGTCATGAAAATCCGTTTTGTCTCGATGGAAGGCATTTTTCCATTGAGATATTAAGGTAAAGTCAATCAATCCCAATGGAGGTCGTTTTTCCCCTCCATTCTAAGCACCAAATTACCTATTTTAAGTTTGGGACATGTGTTTGGAATGTTTTGTCTTGATGAGGGTCATTTTTCCACTTGGAAAGAAAGTTTACAAGGCAAAAATTACATTAGTCTCGATCACCCATCTTTTTCCACTCCTGGGACTTAGTTAAAAAGGGAATAAAGACGTCCGGATGGAAAGTCTCGATGACCTTGGATTTTCCACTTTGGACAGAGCAATGAGTTCATAAGGACAAAGAGTCCCAATGGAGGTCAGATTTCCACTCCAAGAACCTAGCTGACAAGGAGGTAAAGTGAGTGGAATATGGAGAGTCCCAATGACCAAGGAATTTCCACCTTAAATGCAAAAAATTCCTATGGACTTCGATTTTCCACTTCAAACAATATTTTGTCTCACATGCATCACGATGTTGTAGGAAGTGGAGGAAAAGTGAATAAAGTTGCAAGTGGGTGAATGAGTGAAGGTAATACAAGTATCGATTAGTCGCTATGACCACCAAATCTTCACTCAAGAACAAATCAAGCAGTTTTTTACAAGGAATGAAGTGTCCCAATGGAACAAAATTTTCAACTAGGCTGATATGGCATTTATCCCACATTCATTATGGAGTGGAACAAAATGAGGTAACAATGAATAAACATGCAAGTGGGTGAAAAAAAGCAATGTAAGTGTTTCAAGGGTAAATTTGTTCTTATGCCCATCGATTTTCCTACCTTGTTGGTTTAACATTTTTTTATTCCACATTCTTTATGTGGTGAAAGTGAAGGGTAAAATGTTGAATAAAAACATAGGCCAGCAAGCAATATAATATCATTAAGTCGCTAATTCAAGGTTGGGCAAGCTGGAAAAGAGAAGGATTAGGATTGCCTAAGGTGATAGGCCATGTTGTGCCACCATTAAAGAGGAGATTGTGCCACCATGAGAAACGTTTTGCAACCCATATGAAGACGCCATTGTTTGCTAAGAACAACATTACCAGCCATTATTTCAAGGAGAAATCACACCACTTCCAGCCAAGCAAACACATATTACATCAACAACATGAATTGCACAAGTGGAAGGATGACATTCAACTGATTTTTTAGACATATTCAGACATGTTTTCAGACTTTTTATACTCAAAAATCAGACTTGGATAGCGAACTGGGTTGCAACATTATTCAATTTTTCGAGTTTGAAGTTTATTTTCAAACTTGCAACTTTAGATCGAATCTTTCTTATGTCTAAAAAATCAGGTTTCCTTAGGGAGAAATTTCCAAGTTTTGATCAAATCATTTGCATTTTCCAGAATTATGTTTCATAATTTTCATTTTTCTGATTTTAGAAAGCTAATAAGACTGAAAATCATTTAAAAATCAAAACCTAAGTTAATTCTATAAAATTTATTATTCAAAATACCTATCACAAGTTGGGACAAAAGCTAGGAGCAATAAGTACCTATGAGGTTCGATTTTCCACTCAAGAATAACAATCAACTTACTCAGCAATAATGAGGACAAAGTAAGGAACATTGAAGTTTCCCTATGACCTTTGAATTTTCACTCCATCAAATGTTGATCAAATCAACAAAAAAAATTCAAGGACAATGAGTCCCAATGAGGGTCAGATTTCCACTTGAGGGAAAAATTACAAACAAAGAGCATAAGTCATAAGGAATGAGGAGTCCCTATGGAGATCGAATCTCAACTCCAAGGGCAAGGCAGTGGAGTTTCCTAAGACCAAGGAGTCCCTATAACCTTCGAATTTTCATCATGAGAAAATAATCATGAAGATAGTGATAAAGTTCAAGAACTGAATTAGTCCCTACAAGGATCTATTTCCCACCAAGGTTGTGTAGTGTACTAAAATTGCACCCCTTTGCAATTTTGACCGCATTTGGGTCTTCACCTCAGTGTTTGTGCCCCTTGGCATGATCGAAGACTTGATTATGCTCACACCCCTCATAAATGTCATATAACTTGATTTTCGCCCCCACTTGAGCACCTTGATCCTAACCCAAAATAGGGTAGGACAAGGGTGTGGCGCCCTGGTCCTCACTAGGGACCATGGTCCTCCCTAAATTGGGTCCCCTTTAAACTCATTTTTGCAATTTAAATTTAAGTAGGATTCCCCTCTCTGTGTCGGCTCATGTCAGAAAATTAGTCAATTTTCTCGATGAGCAAGTATATAAAGAGGTTTTCCCCTCTCATATGAAGATCCACAAGCATGACACATGAAATTAAGCACACATGAGATCAATCAATCAAGCATTCAAGAGCAATTGAGCATTAATCAGTCTTCCCTCAAGCTTAGGAGCAGCAATAGAGTCAAGATTCAAGAATTGAAGAAGACATTATTCATCCTATTTTGTTGAAGACTTCATAAACTATAATTCCATATGGAGACAAGAAAAACTTCACAAGGAGGTATCATCATTCAATTTTCAATCATAATTCAACATCTCCCTCAAAAGGAGAATCTTTCATTACAATCATCTCAATTACATTTATCTCAATTTCATGGTTAATTCCAAAACAAGGGTTTGACCTAAGGCAAGCTCATATTCCCAGCATAGTTCCCCTTCTTTTTGTGATCACGAAGATAGTGATAAAGTTCAAGGACTGAATTAGTCCCTACAAGGATCTATTTCTCACCAAGGTTGTGTAGTGTACTAAAATTGCACCCCTTTGCAATTTTGACCGCATTTGGGTCTTCACCTCAGTGTTTGTGCCCCTTGGCCTGATCGAAGACCTGATTATGCTCACACCCCTCATAAATGTCATAAAACTTGATTTTCGCCCCCACTTGGGCACCTTGATCCTAACCCAAAATAGGGTAGGACAAGGGTGTGGCGCCCTGTCCTCACTAGGGACCATGGTCCTCCCTAAATTGGGTCCCCTTTAAACCCATTTTTGTAATTTAAATGTAAGTAGGATTCCCCTCTCCGTGTCGGCTCATGTCAGAAAATTAGTCAATTTTCTTGACGAGCAAGTATATAAAGAGGTTTCCCCCTCTCATTTGAAGATCCACAAGCATAACACATGAAATCAAGCACACATGAGATCAAGCAATCAAGCATTCAAGAGCAATTGAGCATTAATCAGTCATCCCTCAAGCTTAGGAGCAGCAATACAGTCAAGATTCAAGCATTGAAGAAGGTATTATTCATCCTATTTTGTTGAAGACTTCATAAACTATAATTCCATATGGAGACAAGAAAAACTTCACAAGGAGGTATCATCATTCAATTTTCAATCATAATTCAGCATCTCCCTCAAAAGGAGAATCTTTCATTACAGTCATCTCAATTACATTTATCTCAATTTCATGGTTAATTCCAAAACAAGGGTTTGACCTAAGGCAAGCTCATATTCTCAACCTAGTTCCCCTTCTTTCTGTGTGCAAAAAACGGGTACAAAGTTGCGATCTTCAAAATAAGCATTATTTGCAAAGACAAATCAACCCTTTTCAGCATGCGAAAAAGTAGGAGGACCAGGGCACCCACCACCACAGTCCTAACATTTTTGGAGCTTTTCTGAGGATAAGATCTGAATATGCATATATTGCTCAGATCCAAGTGCATGCAAAAATCTTGCATCTGTAGCTCACTGTTTTTTCAGTTTTACCTCATTTTTCAGCACTTTACCTAATTTCAACATTTCAACTCACAAAAAAGGATATCAAAAATTAATTCAATCCACTTAGTATTAAGTCCTTATCTAATTCGTGATTGAATCTAGTGGATCCCCTTCCTCTTTTGAATGTAATGGTCCTTAAGTGAAAAATTTAGTGGCTTTCTCCCTCTAATGGTGGAAACCCTAAATTTTTCCACCTTACATTTTGGTGAACCCGACTCCTTACACCCTTATTTCTAGTTTATGTTCTCAGATATGATTGTTTATGCAATTTAAAATTCAAGTTTTCATTTACAAATTTGATTTCCTTGCAAATTTTAAAAATTTAGAGATAAATTTCAAAAATGACCTTGTGAATTGCGTAATTTAGATTAATTGTTTCAGATCTGAGTGTTTTTCAATTTCAAAATTCAAATTTTCACTTACAAGTCAAATTTGACATTTAAATTTTAAAATTAAGTGGTCAATTGCAAAAGCCCTAATTTTAAAAAAAATTGAGCTTGTGGGTTGTTTAAATTTTGAATTTATTAGTTTGGAATTACTTCAAATTCAAATTTGCACCAACTTTTAAATTTTAGAATTAAGTGGTTAATTAAAAAGCCTTAATTTTTAAATTTAAATTAACCTTGTACATTTCCCAATTTTGGATTCGTCATTTCAATTTCAACCTTAGATCTATTTTTTAATTTAAAGTTAAGAGGTTCTTTTTACAAGGCCCTAATTTTAAATTTAGATTTATTGTGGATAATTTAAATTTAAATTTTAAAATTAAGAGGTTCTTTTTACAAGGCCCTAATTTTAAATTTAAATTTCTTGTGGACAATTTCAAATTTAAATTTTAAAATTAAGTGATTAATTAAAAGAGTCCTATTTTTTAATTTAAATTGATTATTTCAATTCCCAAATTTCAACATCACATTTTAAATTTAAATTAATTTTAAATTTCTTGTGGACAATTTCAAATTTAAATTTTAAAATTAAGTGCTTAATTAAAAGAGTCCTATTTTTTTATTTAAATTGATTATTTCAATTCCTAAATTTCAACATCACATTTTAAATTTAAATTTAAGAATTAAGAGGTTCTTTTTGCAATTCCCTAACTTTAAATTTAAATTTTATTTAGATCATTAAAAAATTAAAATTTTAAAATTAAGAGGTTATTTTTAGCCCTAATTTTTAATTTAAATTTCTATGTCCAAGTGGGTAATTTTAAATTTAAATTAAGAGGTTATTTTAGCATAGCCCTAATTTTAAATTTCAATTTTCCAGGGGATTGCATGATTTTTCACAATCAGTCTTTATCTTTTCAATCAATTTGCTTATTTAATTGAATAATCATTTTTCTAATATTTGCATTATTTAATTACTTTGCAAATTTTCAATTTTCAATTTCAAATTTCCCTCGCTTAGTGCATGAGTTTTACTACTATTAGTCCAACCTATAATATTTTCGTGAGAAGTTGTAGAATTAAGGCTTCCCAAGGTTTAATTACTGAGGAGATGGATCCTAATTTGAATAACTTGTTCCATGAGGTTGTTGGAGGTTCTTCCAATCCTACAAATGTCCCCATTTATCCTCATTCTTTTCATAATTCTCATGATGTGGATGAATCATTAACTAGGGTTTTCGTTGACCGATTGGAGAAGATTGACAATCAATTTGAAAATCTTCAACAATGGATGAGTCAAAAATACCTGAAAAGTGAAGCTCTCCCATTGGTTGAAGGATTGAAAAGAATGGCTCAAAGTGATAAACTTGGTGTTTATGTTTTGCATGGTATTTCTCATATTGTTGATACTAATATTATGCCTATGGAGAGTTGTGTTGAAGTCCTTGGTTACACACAACCTCCTAGTCAAGTTAATCATTTCATTCCTTTGACTACTCATATGGCTAGTGCTCCCACTTTTATATACCTCTACACAAAATGTCATTGTTGATGTCAACATATTCATGTGTTTTGGTATTGCAAAGAGTTGATTGGTGATCTGGTGTTTGCAGTGAGTTGATCTGGTTGCTTTATCTATTTGTGATGCTGAATCAACTAGAGATACATCATTCTTTATTCACTCCATGATGCTATGTGGTGATTTGGTTGAATTGTGGATTCCAGTATGAAGACTGTTCTTATGTGCTCTATAGTTGGTCGAGTCTGGTATTTGATCTATTGTGCTCCGGTATGATTATATCTTTGGTTGTGGATTTGGGAGAGTTTTTTGGATATTCATGTGTATCTTCATTTCAAATGGCTCGTGATTTGGTGCTCTGCAAGTTATCTTTCTAGTATGAATTGTTGTTGTCAAGTGTTCTTGAGTGTTAGCATGTTGATCACTGAAGATTTGATTAAGTGGTGTTGGTGCAGCTATTGCAGATGGTTCTAATGTGCTTGTTGGTGTTTCATGATCGTGTCCTATTTGTTTTGGTGGTCCGCATTAATCCTTGTGCACATTCTTGAAGATCTTTTGGGTCCAATGATATTCTTCGTCTTATGCGGTATTTTTGGAGGTGTAGCATGTTGTGGTTGATCTTGGCGAGATCTCTGGTGGTGATGTGTGTTTGAGGGTTTGGTTTAGGTCCATGCTATGTTGTCTATGGCATTGTATTGGTCTGGTGGTTGATTTATGTATCGTGTGATGTAATTTTATAATTGAGGGTTGAGGGTTTGGCCAACCTTGTAGTCAAGGTTGATGATTTGTATAAATAGGTGTTATATTCATGTATTTTTGGGTGTCGATGTTGTGTCTGCATTATCAGAGAATGGTCTATGTGCGCATAAGAAAATTTATCCTTCGATATGGTGTATCAAGCAGACATTGTTGCAGGGCAGACAAATGAGCTTAACAAGAACTGTTATCACGCATTAGCAGATGTTATCTTTGTCGTTCATGTAATCTGGATTGTAGTCCAAATATTATTATAAGGTAGTGAACCTTCCCTGAGGGTTGGAGCCTTTTGGGTCATTGTATTTTAAGCAGTGAGCTCTAGGCAGTGTGCTTGAATGCATATGCATTCCCCATTGTAATATTTACACATACTACTGCAGAGTATTATCTTATTGTGGGTAAGTTCCCACCATGGTTTTTCTCTTAACCAGGTTTTCCACGTCAAAAATCTTGGTGGTGTGTTGTTATTGTCTTTATCTTTCTTTCTGTTGCAGCTGATTATATCTGAGATTGTACTTAATTTGTTTAATCCGGTGAAAGCTGATTCACCCCCCCCCCCCCCGCTCTCAGTTTTCGTTCATTGTTATTGCCAACAATATCTACAACTGTTAGTCAAGGGGGTAACTCCTTCAATCATAATTGTTTTATCCCTCATCAAGTGAGTCTTTCATTTGTTACCCAATCATCTCCCATACCTACCTATCGTAGTGTTCCACCTCCTTGTTCTCAACCCCTACCTCCTTATAGAAATATCCCTCCTTATTCTCAAGCACCTCCATCCTTCAATAATGTTACTCCTCCTTCATTCAACAATGTTACTCTTCCTTCTCAATCCAACATGTCCAATTTCAATTCTTGTACCGAAGCTACCATCAATAGTCTAGCACAAACAATGTCTTCCTTGCAACAACAAATTGCTTCTATGAATCAATCCAAGTATAATGTGATCACATTTGATGTAGTGAGCCCATTATCCAATGATATTGTTTGTGTTGTCCCTCCTAAACATGTGGAAGTCCCTCAATTGGAGCGTTATAATGGAAAAGGTGATCCCTTGACTCGTGAAAACATTTCAAATTTTGTGTAGTGACTTTACTCATGACCAAAGATTGTTGGCTAAATTGTTTACTAGAACACTAAGGTATAAAGCTTTGCAATGGTATTGTTCTTTGCCTCCTTATTCTATTACTTCTTTTCAACAACTGGCTAATGCTTTCATTCAACAATTTTACAATAATATTGGTCCTAAAATCACTTTGACCAATTTGATGCATTGTAAGCAAGATGTTAAAGAAAAAGTGACTGGTTTTATTGGTAGATATAAGCATTTGTATTCTCACATTTCTTTTCATGTGCCTGATCAAGATATTCAAAGAATTTTCATTTCTAATTTGCAAAAAGACATTAGGGATAAACTTCTCTTCTCTGAGTTTACTTCCTTTACGCAATTGTGCACAATACTTCACAATTATCAACTTACTATGAGTCAATTGGAACAATCCTCTTCAATGGCTCTGACTGGTAAAAGCAAAAGTTTTGAACAACCTTTTGTGAAGTTCAAACAGAATAAGAGATTCATCAAATTCAATGACAACAACACTCAAGTAGCAACTACAATAGGTGTGTCTCGTTTGTCCAAATACTTCAATGGCTCTGAATGATAAAAGCAAAAGTGTTGGACAACCTTTTGTGAAGTTCAAACAGAATAAGGGATTCATCAAATTCAATGACAACAACACTCAAGTAGCAACTACAGTAGGTGTGTCTCCTTTGTCCAAATACTTAGGAAAAGAATTCACTCCTCTTAATGAATCTTTGCATAGTATTATGTCGTAATTGTTACAAATGAATGTTTTGAAACTTCCCCCTATCAAATCGATTGATACAATTAAGCCTCTACCACCTTCTTATGATGCTAAATCCTTTTGCCAATACCATCACCAACCAAGTCATGACACTGAAAAATGTTATTCCTTGAGGAGTAAGATTCAAGACTTCATTGATAACAATACCATATCAGTGGTTGGTGTGAATGATAAAGGAAACAAATCAGTAGCTCCTCCTAATCAAAATCTTCAAATTTTCACTGATCATTTACCTTCCCATTATACTAATGTGATTGAGATTGATAGTCTTGCCTTCTCTCCCGATGATCTTGGCCTCAAGTCTAACAATATGGTGAACCTTATAGATCAAACTGAACCTCCTAAAGACATGAATTACATTTGATCCTATTGAGACTATTGAGGCACCAAATGGCCCACTCTACATCACTGCGACAATCAAAGGCATACCTTCTTGAGGGGTGCTCATTGATCCAGCTTGTATGGCCAATGTGATAACTGAAGAATTTCTTTTTTTTTGCCATTACATCAAGTGATATATGATGAAACTGGTGTGATAGTTAGAGTTTTTGATGGCTTCTCTTGTCCCACTATTTGTTCTATCACACTTCCTCTCGATGTTGGCACTAAATGCTTAGAAGTTGTCTTTATTATCATTCCTACATCTGATCAATTTCGTGTGAAGTTGGAACATCCTTGGCTCTCTTTCATGAAAGCAAACGCTTCTACTGTTCATAAGTGTTTGAAATTTCCTCATGATGATAGAATCATAACTATTAATCATAGCATATATCAACCTACGGTGAGGCATGGAGATATTTGTCTTGATTATTTTTCGTCCAAACAATTCCAACCTCTTCAACCTAGAAGTGATGCTCTCTTTAAATCATATCAAAAATGGAAAAATGAGATGATTTTATCCTTACCTATAAATCCAACACTGAGTCTTCCTCCTAATGATCATATGCCTCTTCTTATGGATAAGTTTATCCTTCCTCCTAACGATAGAGATATTCTTTCTCCTAGGGAGGAATATATTTCTTCTCCTAAGGATGAGTCCATTCTTTCTCCCAAGGATAGAAAGGCTCTTCCCCCTAATTGTCAATCTATTCCTCCTTCTAAGGATAAACATATTTCTCTTAAGGATAGACCTATTTCTCCTCCTCACGATGGACCCGATCTCCTTCTTACACCTCCTATTCCTCCTCTATATGGTGCAGTTCTGCCTCCTGCATCTTACAAAGAGAAGTGACTGTCATCTCCTATTGTTCAAACTAAAAGACATTTCCTTATGCATCCTTCCTTCAAAGAAGAAAGTAAGCCTACACCTGATGAACCTAAACCTTCACAACCTTAAGCTAAAACTAAACGAAACCGTTGTGTTAGAGAACGTCGACATAGACATCATGCTAGAGCTCGTAAACTTGCTTCCCAAACCATTTCTTCTCCAAAGACACCAATTGTTGACATAGTTCCATTTGTCCAACCTTCTCCTAATCAAGATGTTCAACCTAAATCTCCAAGACACAAAATGCTCAAGACAAATGATGGTTCAAGTTTTATTCTTATTAGAGCTCCTATTTTTGTTAATCTTGATGAAGATATATGTGAGAATGTTGTTAATGATGAAAATGTTGATCCTAATATTTTTATGATGAATATGAATATGTTGATGTTGACAATGATTTCTCTAAACAATTTTCAAAAGCATTAATCCTAGCTCCTAGTAACAGACAAAGTGACTCATCATTAGAGCATGGTCCTTGTTTGGAACTTGTGATAGCTCCATCTGATGTGTTCGATATCGCTCCTCTTGCATGTTGTCCACCTTCTCGAAACAATAATGAGCAAGATCGAGGGGTGGATTGCGTGCTTGATTAGCTTCATTAGCACCATAGATTCTCTCTCTCCTCTCTTGCTTGTTTGTGACAACCTTCTATTTGTCTCTCAATTATTCTATTTGGTGTCCCTAGTGTTGTCTACTTGAGGACGATGCAAAGCGTTGAGATCCTTTTTGGTCTCTCCCATGTTGACTCCAAAGACACATGTGCCCTTCTTCCATGGTGGTTTCCTTTCTTTGGGGGATGGGGACAATTCTATGCATATATATACACATGATATACACTGGTTATCATAAAAAGCATACTGACTCCAGAGTTGAGTGAAACCACCCCGTGTTTTGTGTTTTGTGATCATTATCCTTTGATTTGTCCTCTCTTGGGGGCTTGTTATTGTGATAAAGTGCTTGTCTTTTTTGGGTGTATCCTACCTTAAAGCAATTACTCCCGATAAGGTGTACGCAATCGCTTTAACATGGGGGCACACACTTCGCTCAATGATTCTCTCTCTTGCATATCTTGATACTGAAGTTACTTAGCGAACTTTGTCTTTTGCTTTGTAATTTTTAGTATTTTTTTACTACTTGGTAGTCATGGTTCTCTCTTTCTCTTTCTCTCATGATGTCCCTTTTATCCTGTTATCGAAGATGTGAGATCTTAAATTCCACTAGGGGCTAGGTATATCTTGCCTCCTCGATGACTCAGTGAAAGTTTTCGATGTGAACTCTTTGTACTTTATCAAGAGTATGATTGATTTCATACTCCCGCTAAAGTGAGGGCTAAATGTAGCATCCTAAAATTGCACCATTTTACAAATTTGACTACATTTGGGTCTTCACCTTAGTGTTTGCACCCCTTGCCCTGATTGAAGAGTTGATTATGCTCACACCTCTCATAAATGTTATAAAACTTGATTCCCCCCCCCCCAACCCCTTGGGCACCTTGATCCTAACCCAAAATAGGGTAGGACCAAGGCGTGGCACCCTAGTCCTCCCTAAATTGGGCCCCCTTTAAACCCATTTTTGCAACTCAAGTTTGAGCGGGATTCCCCTCTTCGTGTCAGCCCATGTCAGAAAATTAATCAATTTTCTCAATGAGCACATATATAAAGAGGTTTTCCCCTCTCATTTGAAGATCCACAAGCATAACACATGAAATCAAACAGGCATGAGATCAAGCAACCAAGAGCAATTGAACATTAATCAGTCTTCCCTCAAGCTTAGGAGCAATAATAGAGTCAAGATTCAAGCATTAAAGAAGTCATTATCCATCTTATTTTGTTGAAGACTTCATAAACCCTAATTCTATGCAAAGGCAAGCAAAACTTCACAAGGAGGTATCATCATTCAATTTTCATTCATAATTCGGTATCTCCCTCAAAAGGAGAATCTTTCATTACAGTCATTTCAATTACATTTATTTCAATTTCAGGGTTAATTCCAAAATAGGGGTTTGACCTAAGGCAAGCCCTTATTCCCAACCTAGTTCCCCTTCTTTTTGTGTGCAGGAAACAGGTATGCAACTGTGATCTTCAAAATAAACATTATTTGCATAGACGAATCAACCCTTTTTGACATGCGAAAAAGTAGGACCAGGGCGCCCACCACCACGGTCCCGACATTTTTGGAGTTTTTTGAGGATCAAATCTAAATCTGCATATACTACTCAGATCCAGATGCATGCGAAAATCAAGTCACTGTTTCTCAGTTTTACCTTCATTTTTCAGCATTTCAACTCACAAAAGAGGAAATCAAAAATGAATTCAATCCATTTAGTTTTCAGTCCTTATCTTATTTGTGATTGAATCTAGTGGATCCTCTTGCCCTTTTGAATGTAATGGTCCCGAAGTGAAGAATTTAGTGATTTTCTCCCTCTAATGGTTGAAACCCTAAATTTTTCCACCTTATAGGTTAAAACAAAGTTTATTTGATAGGTGTTTGATTCAATATTTGTTTGTTTTGCAAGTCTGCTGCAAGGAAGGGAAGCATGATGATCAAGGCTTGAGGTGAAAGAAAATGCAGCTTGCAGGGATACCAAGGGCTCAACACTTTAAAGCAACAAATGATGAAGGATTTGCTCCAAGATAACTCTACAAGCATATTGCAAGGACAACATCACAAATGCAAATGAGAAAGATCAACATTTCGAGGATGGGAAGAGGATTTCAAGACAAGGATTTCAAAAAAGCAAGTATGAAGACTAGCTCAAGCATGAGGAAATCTTGACCATGACGGTGAACAAATGAGGGAAAGACAAATCCAAGGGATGGGCATTTGGGATTCCACATTATGAAGAAGGAACTACATCAAGGGATCTCAAAGTCAAAGGACGTTAAGGAGGAAATAGTTCAAGAAGAGTTCCCTAACATAAGGTTGAAATAGTTCAAGAAAGCTTGAGGCAATTTGATTAAGTCTACAAGGCAAACTGAGTTGGCATTCCAATCACCATTCGTTCAATCAAAGGGTACCAAGTCAGTATTCATTCAAGGATGGAACAAGTGACACGTGGTGCTACATCAAATATTATTTTTCTTACCTATCCTCATCTCTCATTGTCCAATGTAATGTTGGTTGTAACAAACTCTAACTAGGGTTTCTATCTTTCGATCTTGGCCATTGATTCTGAATCAACCTGATTCATTCATTGTAATGGAACTTTTATAAAAGGGCTCTGCTCTCTCATTTGTAAAGTCTAATGTCAGAAGAGTAGAGGAATAGTAGTTAAAACAATAAGGAATTAGAAGTTAGAGTAGGAGTAGATTAGGAGAGTAAAAATTGTTGCGAAGAACTTGTTGCAAGAGACATTATTTTTTCATTGAAGTTATGGTGAATTTTGTATGTTGATTCAACATGTTGCATGGTCTAGACTTCTCATTTGTTTAAATGTTGATTAATTGAATGAAAGATTTTGTAGATAATTAATAGTGAAATTCGCATTTACATACTACTACCAATTTGCTACTTGTAAACTTGCCTTGCATGGTCAACTGGAACCTTTATTCAAGCTTAACTTCAATTGTTATTCACACATTGACATGCATTGCCTTGATAGTGTCTATGTTGTTGGTGGTAATTTGAACATCATATATTTACCTTAGAAGATTGCACTAGCTTTGTGGAGTTGTTCATTGATGTCAAAGCAAAGTCTAGTAGAATCTCACCAAGTCATTCACTACTTCTTACATTCTTAGGGGTAGATTAGTCTTCCTAAACCCTTCCCCTTTTGTCATTTTTTATTCAATTCAAGTTAATTTAGGAGAGAAAACGTCACGAGATTGCAATATCGAATGATCAAGTTTCAACAACATTCACTCCTTATTGCTCATGAAGATAAAAGGGGAATAATTCAACACAATTACTCAATGTCAAGGAAATTGGGTTAAGTGTTGTATCTAGAGGATGACATGGCGACTAGGGCCAACACCAACTTATGGTGGAAACTTCCAATCTAGATGAAAATACATGGACCACCTCAAAATCTACCTTGCCAATTGTTTTCATTCATGGTTTTTGTCATGCAATTGTCTATGCTTTATTGTCCCACTTGGTTCTTGGTTGGCTAACTTGTATCATTTGTTTTATTGTGTTCACTTTGTTGTAAGCTTCATGTCAAAAGGTTTTATAGTCTCATAGGAAAATCTATGAACATGGGACCCAAATAAAATCACTCATCAATCAAAATCATTTTTCTTAAATAGATAAATAAAGCTTTATCAACATTTCTATTGGAAGTTTTTATAAGTTAAAATATATGCATTAATATTTAAGAGTAAAGTTATGCATAACACTCAATATAGCATTTTATATGTAGAATAATTCCATATCCAATAAAGAATTGAGGTATATTGGAAGCTGCCTTCAAGTTTGCATGACAGACATTAAGGCATATTGCAAAGTATGTTAATGTGAAGCATGATATTTATTGCCACTCAAAATACCACTCAGCCGTGGAAAGCTCCTAATGGATTTTCATTTATTTTACTTAAATTTAATACAGTATTTAAACAAATTCTAATTTGAAGCTCCTAAAGTGTGTCAACGAGAGAAAGAGCAATGACAATTCATAAGAAATTATTAATATAAATTCAAAATAAACTTATGCAATTATTAATATTATTTTAATTACAACGGCAATGCCTATAACATTACTCGACCTACTATTATTGAGCTTAGAAAACTTAGAGCAATGTGACAAATTTCAATAGATATCTGAACATACAAATTCAAAATGGAAAACAATGCTCTATTGGAACACGTCCATATAGCTCTACCCCCAAGAAAAAATGACTGATCTAGTTAGGGTAAGCTTTCTATAGAGACAATTGCAATGCTATATTGGAGAGCATCTTACATTTCATGTCTTCTCTGTGCCTAACATTTAGAGACATATTCTACTGTCCATATTCTATGCTCCCACTAGTATTTCTCAGGCTGTTATGAATCACAATTCCATGATCCATTCCTCTTGATCAAGAAATCATAAGGCGAAACAAGTCCAGACATTGATTAACAAATAACTAGTGTAAACAAAGCAGATCAAGGAATTTGAAAGGTCAAGGTGGGTGTGGACATTTTGTATATTTACAGCTTACCAATCTCACGTTAACACCAGTTTCTATTTCATCTCTTAGATGGCAATAATATTAAGATAGCTAGCCAATAGTTAAAGCCAAGGGATACTACAGTAAGTCTCACTTTTTTTTTTTGAGAAGCCAACAAATCAAACAGATGTGTAATCAATCTATTCTCAAGACTAAGTAGTTTCAAAACCAGTTGGTGCATCAATTAGATGCTTTTCTCTCAAAGAAACAACCAGCTATGAATTTGACTCATTGTTGAAACTTGACACAAACAGAGAAATCTTCAACAAATTTGCTGTTGCAGTTGAGAAGATCTACTTCATTCTGTGTGCATAGCTTGGGCATGATAATTCTCTAACTCGGCATCAAGATCTTCAGTGCTTTTCGTGCCTTTCTCAATTTTTTCTTCACTATTCTGCTTTTTATGGCCTCTACCTCGTCTACGCCTCCGACCACTCCGGCTACGTCCCCTGTTTCGCACATTCAAGGATAAAAAAATTGATTCCAGACCTTAATTGCAATATATTTGAGCCAAAATAAGCAGTAGCTTAAATAACTACAGTTGAAACATTCGGTACTATAATGTCAACATAAAGTACTTGCTGGAAAATAAATAGGTCAGTACTTCAAGTGTCAAAGGATTTCAACCACCTCTAAGATAACTTCATTTAATTTAGTCCACTTACTTATATTTTTATCTTTTAACAGAAATATATAACAAATACCATGTAGAGGTCTCTGATTGTATGTGGTGCAAAGGTCAGTTTCATGATTTTCAAACCACCCAGTAGCCGACCAAATAGGACCTCATTAGACTAATAGAATGAGTGTAATTTTATGTGTGCAGTGCGGTTCAACTGGAGTAAACTTCAATAGTATTTACAACAAAATAAAAAAAGGCATAAACCAAGTTACAAGAAATGGCCCATGATCTAAAGGCGTCTATCATTATGAAACTGATTTCAGCTTTTTTCAAATGACAGCATAGCAGCTTTTCTAAATTGTCAGGGCAATCATGATTTTGATTTGAGCTCCTGAAGCCATGGACAAGATGTCACATATGAATCCCACCCTAATATCCTATAACTTTATTGCCAAAAAATATTACAGAACTGGAGATTCATATACTTGTGCTAATCATGCAATTTCCCATCTTTTTATCATAATTCAACATCCAAACATTCACTCAGCTTTGAAGATCAGCATAGACCTCAAAGAAAACAAAACTAATTACAACTATTTACTCTCTGAATCTTACTCTTTTGGCCCATTTTCTGATAAATTATTGAACACAAAACCAAATACCTGTAATTGTCTTGGAGAGAACCTATGTGCAACTCAAGTGAATGTAGAAAAACACAAAAAGAAAAATGAGAGAGAAAACACTACCTTTTTTTTTATATTTGAGGGCATTAGAATAGTATAGTTATAGAGAGCAAATAAAACTGAGTTTAACTTTAGACCATGAACTGTGGGATATAGATTTTTGCCACGGTCATACTGCTGATTACACTGCATTGCACAATCCATACTGTACAGTGCATAAACAATAACAAGATATTAATACTAAACGATAAAGCACTTATAAAAACTTGAATATTTCCCTACTTAGTATAGAATTCCCAAGTTTCAGTTTACAACTAAGTTGCCAGTAAATGACTACAGAAATGCATCGCAACTTAACTTACTGATTTAAACTGAATTTCCTCCCGTTCTCGGGGTTAATTAGATTGAATTACAACCACTGCAGGGCCATTCATCACCCTCTAAGGGCTCAGAAAAAACTAAAACTAAGCAAAAGAAGAAAAATATAGACAGAAAAAAAAAACAGAGAAACTAAACTAACTGAAAAAAAAGAGTGTAAAACTACTTATGGCTATGTAGACACTTCAAGGGATATTCTAGCAAAGCAAATCAAAAGAGGAAATAGGGGTTAAGGATAAAGGTAGAGACAAATTAGAAATTGAAAAGATTTCTGATATATGGTCACAGCGCAAAGATTATAATGCCAGTGCTATAAACTCTGTGTTAAACTGATTAATGGTAGAAAAGTAATGGTACAATTCTACTAATCAAGAGTGCACGAAAAAATTCATACTGCACTCAAATTGGTTTACAGTATCTGAGACTAAACCTGAACAATTTTAGATGCAAATTTAAATCAGCATAACCTTGATGCAGTAGAAACATATATCACAGCAACTTCTGAAGAAAAACAAATTCTTTTGGAAAGAAGAACATACAACAGCAATCAAAAAATTCAAAACAAAAATCAGTAATCTAACTCAACTACACGTGCCAACACCAGAAAACTTTGTGCTCTACATAAATGCCTCCGACCATGCATGGAGCAGTGTTCTCTGTTTTGTCAAAGATTGCAAAGAACTTTAGCTGAGTATGCTAGTGGACTTTTTGCTTGAGCTAGAAAATGGAGTTCATCTAGATAAAGAGATATATGGAGTAAAAAAATGTCTAGGAAAGTCTGCTCTAAAACTCATGCATTTAAAGCATTTCATTATAAAAACTGATTGTACTTGATTCTTAAATTCAAAGATAAGGACCATGGTTGCATGGATGGAAGAGGTAAGTATGTATATTTTAACCAGTTTAAATATACTACTCAACAAATTCTAGAAAAAGACAACATTGTAACAGACTAGTTAAGCAGAGACTTTCCAATAACAACCATGCAAGCACCTAGACCCCCAAATCGACCTATAGGCTTTAATTGTTTTCGAACAATTATTGTTAACTTTAATTCCATCTAAAGACATCCAAATGCAGATATTAAGAATCGGTATAAATCAACGTTGTAATCATTATTCCGATGTTGCTCGTCAACCATTAGCAGATCTGAGTTGCATTACACCACCACGTGGTTGGGAATCAAGGACAATTTGTCATATTACAAATTAACATAGATCTTTCATACCTGAGACTTATTGATCTTGTAAGATGACCAAATTTTGAGTGAAGAATTTCAATTCAAGCAAGATTATCAGATCAGTTGTATAAGTTTATTAAATATGTAAGACCTCCATCCCTCCATCCAAATGGGAAATTCTCATCAGACAGTAGTAACAAGCTAAGTCGCCACGTTCGAGTTCGAGTTCGAATTTGCCAACAATAAAATTCGAAAGATTTTCGGCAAAAGGAAAAAATTCGAAAAAAAAATCATCATTAAATTCAATCTATATAAATTTGAGTTTTTAGAAAATATAAATAATATATCTAAAAAATATCAAAATAAACAATATTAAATTTGTTTAATTTAATTTATATATTTTTATTTTAATTTGTCAAATTTTATATATAAATAATTGAAAATTTAAATTAAATATTCTAAAATATTTAATTTTTAATATATTAAATGTTAAATTTGACAACTTTTATAATAAATGTTAATATATTAGTTAACATTTATATTAGATGTTTAATATTAGTTAACAACTTATATTGGATGTTTAAATATTAGTTAACAATTTAACATTATATCAGGCAACAACTTATATTGGATGTTTAATATTTTGAAATGTTTAAATATTAGTTAGCATTTATATCGGGCAACAAGTTTTATATTTAAATCGGGCAACTTTATGAAGTCTTTTTAATTTTAAAGTTTATATCCCTTGTCTCCTGACATGGCCGTCTACAAACCCTACTGGCGGCAAGGCAGAGCATCGAACTCCAGCCCTTCCATGACCCTCATGCTTCTTGACGGCAACAGTGAACTGTTCATCCACCAACGACAAAAACCTCTGCCTGATATCTTGCAAATTTCAGACGAATTTTTGTGAATTTCATACACTGTTGATAAGTTCGCCGAATTTCGAACTTGAAGCCGAAAATTCAGTGAACGACTAAGGTAACAGGTAACAACTATCACTTGGGGTTATTTCCATAGTGTGTTGGTAAGTGGTGGTGTTGTTGTGGCCACCAAGGTTCAAACCCCACTTGGCCATTGTGATTGCAGGCTTGTACCTTTGCTGATCCATGGTACTCATGGGTTTGAGCCTGAGCTTTGATAAATGGGGATGAGGTCCCCCATTTGTGATCTCACTGGTTCATTGGCTCGAGGTCAAAAGTGTTTCACGTGAGGCCAAAGGGCGTGCCATGCCAACATTATCAATCACATTAAAAAGTTTACCAAGCACTTTAAAAAAAATAGAAACAACTATCACTCGCTAACAACTTAATTGGGAATCTTATTTCACAATCAATCTCACACAAAATGAAGATGATACAGACTGGAATTTACAACATCACTTTCAAATCATTACATTATGGTGGCCCATCAATGTTGAAGACCTGTTTGACGAAGCTAGCGTGGATGCATGGTGGGACTAACAAAACTTTAACATTCCAAAATATTCATCCTCCAATAGTAATGATGAATATCATGTCTATAGTGATTGATAATAATAAAGCTAAAACATGTGATGGATAGGCAATGTCAGCAATTTTCGTACAATATTCCTCCACTCACACTTACCAACTTAACTAATAGTCTAAGTAAGATTCGGAGTCACCGAATAGGTCATTTAGAATCTACGAATAAGGCCTCAAAGGTCTCATTTAACATTCTAAGCCTTCATGTATTAAAGAAATCATATGCTCTTCTCTTGCACTTTGTGCGAACTTGAGAATCAGAAAATTGCTTATAAATTTATAATAAAAGCCCTATAATATCTGTATAAGTAATATAATAAGTCGTAGCCACTCGGCCATCAACCTTTGTCGTTGTTTTCCCATTATCTTGAATCTTGTAAAAGTTGTGTCAACCTAGAATTAATCTAGTGTCCTCAAAATAAAGACTTTGGCACCAACTTGGGAGATTAGCATTACCCATGGCACAAAGTTTTGTGCAATCAATGTTCATGCATCGAGAAGCTTTTTACCAAAATTTTGGCTCTAGAAGAGAGAGATTTTGGTAGTGGTAAGGACTATCACATAATGCTTCAAATTATGGCATTTTGTTCATAGGCAACAAGTTTAGAGTTCAAAGCTACGCTCCCCCAAGGACATGCCCCCTACATTGAATTTCCTTGTCCCCTATAGGGAAGGTTTCAAGGATAAAGGTATAGGTAGGAAACGTCCTTCAACCCCCTCTCACTTGTTTTTCAAAACTGGGAAACATCCCTAGGACATCTAAAAATGAACAAGGGACGCTTGGATGATGTAGATGATAGATGGCCCCTACAGCCCAGGCACTTTTTGAGTGCAATTTTAAAACAAACACAATATTGATTTTTTTTAATGAGGGATGGATGAGCCCACAAGGACCCCCACACCCATTCAAACCACACCTAAAACTAGAACAGCCTCTAAAAATATATAATTTTAACATTTTCCAACTTGTGAAGAAGAGCAGCAATGAAAAGAGAACAGCAGTGTCATGAAGGCAACAGAGCGAAAAGCACACAAAACATATTGAGAGGGGGCAGGGCGGATTTGGGGGGGTGGGGGTGAAGCACTAGTTTAAAAACATTCAATACTTGCAACCTCATACAATAAACTGCATAAAGAAGACATAAATGCAAGAACACAATTTTTTCACGTGGGAAACCCTTTCGGGTAAAAAACCACGGCACTTCAAAAGCTTTTTATTAACAATTGGGTACCAACCCAAAATACAGATGGGAGCACCAACTCAAAAATACACTTGAATCACAATACATCAATTAGCAACTCAATCTCCTTTAATCACTAAAAATAAAAATGCAGCTCATTAGCTTCAGTGAACAGCAACAAGATTATGTATAGCTTTCAGCATGTGCAGATCCCACTTGCATTCCTCCAACCCAATATCTTTCTCAAATAGCATGTAATTATCCTTTTGTATAATAGAACGTGCCAACTCTGAGGTACCCTTTTAAGTAACAATACAATGATTTTTAACAGAGCCACACACTTCTTCAAACTGTGTCTTCTTTCCTTCACTCATACAACCGCACACTTTCTTCAATCTATGTCTTCATTTGTTCACAAAACCACCACACACCTTCTTCGACCTGTATCTTCTATTGTTCACCAACACCACAACTCGCCTTCTCTAATCTGTATCATTTCCCCTTAACACATACATACATTTTTGTTTCTTCAACACCCCAAAAATAAGTTTTGAAACCTCATTTTATCAAAAAGGAAGGCCAAAGTCAGAACACAACATCCTCTGTGCTATCAATGCACACAAAAAAATCTAAAGAAATTTTTTAACCAACCCACACAAAAGCGATTCATCATCTTAATAATGTAAATCTCAGACATAGTCCAATAAGAGCCAACACCTTGTGTTAATTCATAGCATCGAACTCAGGTCTTTCACATTCCACATTCTGTAGAAGACCGCATGCAATTTTCAGAACAGAGCTACCTTTATGATCACACCCCCATCATATATATCAAAAATGGCCAAGACACCTTTTTTGAACTTCACAACAGAAGACAAACAAAAAACGATTCAGCATGGGACCATAAAACATCAAGTACAATTGCAAGTTGACATGTATTCCCACCACATAGTCTAGTATATACCAACGAATTTGTATACCAAAAAGAAAACGTTTCAAATTCCAAAAGATGCAAAAGTCCTCACGCCGACTGCCAGATGTAAGAAATGTTTGATTCAAAAGGAATAAGGCAGCACAGATAATCATCAAAACATCATAGCATATCAGAAAAGTCGAATAATTTTAAAAACCACAGCCCACAATATAGCCACAAGTCGCCACATTTGAAGCAAACAGAATAGTTTTTTAACACCACATACTTGCAATGGCAGCCAAGATAATGTCTTTAACAAAATTCTTTGATAATTGTCAGAAAGATACGATGCCAACAATGAACGGGTAAAAGAAACAATTTCATTGTCAGCCGCCAAAAGTATTCACCCTTCATAAAACTTTCTCACTTTAGGATTAAAGAAAACTCCACAATTAAATTTCAAAAAGACCATCCTATTGAAAAGTCAAAAAATGATGTGCCAAACTGATAAGTAGACAGGCTGGCAGCTTAAGCAGGCAGCTAGGTAGCTGAAGCACACAGACAAGCAGCTGAAGTAGACACCCAAGAAGCTCAACCGAGCAAGCAACCAGCTTAAGCAACCAACCAACCAAGTAGCTCAAGTAGACTAGCAAGGAGCTAAAGCAGACAAGTGGGCAGCTAAACATTTCATTCCAATTCTCTATTTGGAAACCTTGACAAATATCCGTTGACATCAATGACAAAATGTTCAACATAGACGTAAGTTTACCATCTATTATTCGTTTGTTCAATTTCTTTATCATTTTTTTAGTCTTATTAAATTGCCAAATACATAAGGAGAATTTTTTTTTTGGTTATTTTAATATATTTGTACTTGCAGCTGTGTTTAAGTTCTTAACAAAAAGAAACAATGAGCAGCAATAGTAGTGTGAGTGAAATTGAAGTTCAAATGCAACAAAGAACTAGAAGTCATAGAAGTATGGCTTCCAATGGGGTTCTTCTAAGAGTGGGAATGTAGCAAGGTTAGCAAGTTAAACTAACCCATTTGAATGCCCTTCTGAACCACTCAAAAAGCATGCAAAAGAATCATTTAACCCCAAAAAACTCTTACAATTTGCAACATGCATAAACAAAGACAAGAAAAAAAATTACCCTAAGGTGGACAATATGTGCTTGTTTGTTTACAATCTTAATAGAGTTTTCTGGGGTAGTTCATGCTCATGCTAAATAAATTTAAACGTGTATCTTTTTGGATTCACCTAGAGCAAAAGGATGACACATACTTCAATGAAAGGCAAAATATTTTCATGTTTTTTCGCTAAAAATGAATCCTACGACAACAAGCATGCATTATTCAAGTAAAAACAGAGACTCGACAATACAAGTACACATAAAGATCGAATAGGTTTAAACATGAAGACATGAATGCTTTGATAAATTAATTGAAAGAATAGATATGAACCCAAAATCTCCAACTTCAAATAGTCTTGCGATACAAAGCTTCCCAATTTGGTAGAAGCAATTTAATCTAACTTAAAAAACATAACAAAAATATCTCAATAGCAATTTAGAAGCAAGATTTACATTATTGAATCATAATAAATTAATAAATTAATAAATTAGAAATTAAAAAATAATCAATGAACAACAACTCAGCAACAAGGATGAGAATTAATTTAAAGTGTTATTCGATGCACTTTGGAAATTCTTCACTTCACTACCGATGGTTCTCCAGCTCCTGCATTGCTGCGGCCTCTATCACCCTCCACAAACAAGGCATCACTACTTCGGGCCCCCACTGCCTCTAGCCCATCCAACAGGGAGTCCCCTCAATGCTCTTAAAGATTTTTCTTCTTCTGTTGCGACCTGGAAGGTTTAGCAATCTCCATCTCGCACTAAGGTTTGCGATGAGTTTTCTGCACCTTCCAACTATTCAAACCATTCTGCCCCCTGCACCAACTCTTTTGGAATGAAAATAAAAGAAACTATAGTGGATTTGCCACCCCAATACAGATCGCTTGAAGGTATAAATAATTTTGATAAAGTATATGTTGCTTCTGCACATGGTCAGTTTGCGATGAGTTTTCTGCACCTTCCAACTATTCAAACCATTCTATCCCCTGCACCAACTCTTTTGGAATGAAAATAAAAGAAACTATAGTGGATTTGCCACCCCAATACAGATCGCTTGAAGGTATAAATAATTTTGATAAAGTATATGTTGCTTCTGCACATGGTCAGGTTGTAGTTCACTTGCCTCCAGTTGACTTAGCAAAGAAGCATTAGCTAGTGAAGCTGCTCATACAAAGCATACATTGATTTGTCAATTCCATAATTTCTGAACCATTTTAGTGGAGCTAAACAAATGGATTAAACTGAATTGGCACCCCATTTTTTTATGACGAGATTTGCATTGGTCCTTGTGCCAAAGGACTCTTTTATGTGATTTGTGAATGTTTAGAAGACAAAAAAATGTTGTTACAGAGGGGTACTTTGATTTGGGCGATAGCTATCCTCAGCATGAAACCATGGTTTCCTGAGTTTGACCTCTTCACAGAAATCACAATAGCAGCTCCAATTCGGGTACATTAACCCAACCTTCCATTTAAGTTTTGGGGTTCTTCTTATTCATCCTTAATTGAAAATTCCATAAAGAAATTTATTTTTGGGCTAGCTTCTTCCAAACTGAAATCCACCTTCACTATTCAACCATCTTTCACCTTTGCTTGAATTCTGGTTCAAATGGATCTCGCTAAACCCTTACCAGCTGTAATGTCCCCTTTTAGGGAAAATTAGCTTGTGAAGAATTAGTCCATTTTCCCAGTTTTCTCATAGCCTGATCGGTGAACAAAAGAGAACTCCAAAGTTCTTAGAGAGCACAAGATCAGTCTGACAAAAGTGTTGTTCTTGGCAATGAGCTCAGTTGGTCTTGGTGAGCCTTATGGTGCTTACAGAATTGATTTGTGGTGCTAAACATTTGTGGTGATTTTTCCTTCATATTTCTATTGTTGTTTGATTATCAATCCAACCAATCCAAACCCTGCAGGCCGTACCAAATGTGTGAGCAGATATTCAAATTTATAAGTTTCACCTCATCATAAGGAGGTTATACCAGCTGAAAAGGGTGTGGGAAATCCTTGACTAAAGCGCTGCCCTTTCTAGGCTGTGGGAATGCAACTCAATCCACATTAGGGTGGACTTATGAAGTTTGCTGGAGGTTTATTGAATTTTGCTTCTTCTGGTCACATTGTATCAGCAGCAAAAATACCTATTTTCAGACCTGCAATATGTTTAAATTCCATTCTTGTATGTTTGTTCATGATGTTTAAGGTATTTCGTGGCAGTTTGAGTGTGTTTAGAGTAGCTTTTCTTGGTTGATGGGTAGCTGGGCCTGATTGTGTGAAGTTCTGGAGTGTTTTCCTTGGTTGTGCAGACCTGTGGAAGAGAATTTCAATTGCATCAGACCTGGTTTGGCAGTTATAACAGCTGTAGCAGCGTGTTTCTAGGCTTGTATCAGCACCATTGCATCTTTATATGAGGTATACCTATGTTGGGTTCATTTTATATGAATTGTTTGAATCATTTGAGCTTGTAAACGTTCTCGCAGCAGTGTTCAAATCTGATCAATGCAATATATCAGTTGTTGCAGCAGTATATTATCATTTTGGGTTAATTTATAATGCATTTTACATATGCTTTACAATACCCTGGATGGTAGTACCCCCAGATGTTTTCTTTCTTGCTCTTTGATGTATTTAATCACCCCACTAAATAAGTGATAAGTATTGTACTTGGCTCACCCCAATGTACAAGTGGAGTGAATTGTATTAGCTCACCCCTTGAATAAAAGGAAGTTTTGTAATTGTACTCTATAATTGTACTCCGCAAAATAAACGTTAAGTACTTGTGCTCAATGTACTGTACACTCCATTGAATAAGCATTGAAGTGTTTTTCCTTTCAGTTATTGCATAGCACTCCACTTAAGAAGTGAGATTGGCTAGATTGCCACCTAATGCATTCCCTTTCAAGTTGTTATATTAGTTAGTTGTGTCGTCCTACTCACTGTATGCTCTCACCTTGCCCATCTTGGGAACCATGTGATTAGAGAATGACAAGGGGCATTGCATTGTATCTTATTTCAGTTGGAAATTTTCAAAACAAGAAATTCAGAGTGTTTGTTGCACCAACAGAAATGGAAATCAAGGTCAACAATAAGATATGGGAACAACAAATTGATTATGAAGGAATAGCATTTTGATGTTGTCGCTGTTATTGAATTGGGCACAAAGCAAATGAGTGTAAAACAATCTTCTCCGATCCTCTGATGAAGGGAACTTGGTGGAAGGGGGCAAATCTTAGTCACCAACATATTTTCGCCGATGTAAAAGTCGATTCTAACGATGATGATGCTTCTATAAAAGACAAATCACGAGCTGCATATATTGGGGTGACCCATGTAATTCGATGGTTAAAACACTTGCTTGGTAAAACAGCCACTAAAGTTCAAATCCTTGCTGGGCTGTTATGCTCATAGGCTTGGTACTTTCGCTGGGTTGGTGAGCTCGTAGATTTGAACAGCAATAGTGTTTGGCACCTTAAAAAGTGCCCATTACTGATCAATATATATATATATATATATTACCCTCTCACAAAATTCCTTCTCGCACTATTCATCGGCTTCCCCTTTCGATCGCTATTGTGAAAGTTAAAGACTAGGTCATGAAGGGATCACAAACTCATACAAAAACTAACTCTCACTTACGAGATTTGAAGAGATGAACCCAAACACCAATACCCCTCTCATTGTCACTCTATCATCATCACTCACACCTATCACTTCTATCTTGCATCATGTATAGACACAACGGACACCAAAGGATGTGGAAGAGTTCTGTCAAGAAGGATACAAGAAAAAAACCTTGTGACAAAAGGAAGAAGTTCCAAAATTCATTGTGGGTTCTCCCGAGTTTGCCTAGAATAAACCCATAGAGGTGAAATCATGAGCCTTGGCTATACCCACGAAAGATCAAATCCGCACCTCAAACTTGGGCCTGACTGGACTGATACTCGAATCTTCTAGGGGACATATTGGTAACTTAGAGTAGATTGATAGTAAATATTATAACAAACCAACACTTAGAAATCGCATTTCTTACATGACAAGAGATCCAAAAATGAATGATCTAAGAATAAGTGCAAGTTAAAATACATGTGGCAAAAAATAGCACAAAATATAAATAGAGAATGCTAAAACTTGAGGAAAACTAAAAATAGCACAAGCATAAATAGATCTAGCTAAAAATAGAAAAACTAATACCTAAGTCATAAGGTTCGAATTCCAATTCGAATTCGAAAGCCATGAAATTCGGATGAAATTCGACAAGGGAAAAATTCGAAAAAAAAATTCGGATAAAATTTCGCCTTCTATAATTTTGTTTATTTTTAAATATATGTATACTTGTAATAAATTATCAGAATAGCAACCCTTGTTGGAGAAAATCCGAGGGTGACCCAGCAGTTGCAGACACCCATGACCCAATAGATACAAAGCATATACGAAGAATACCCACGACCAGCTGAGTTGTGTTTAGAGGTGGATAGCAGTGCTTTATAGAGGAAATTCGATTAAATTTGATTTTTTTTATATAAGTTTGAAATTCGATCAAATTCGAACCTCATCCATGAAAATCGTCGTATCCTGTGACTTAGACTAATACAATCTTTCATCTAAAAAAGGTGACATACTAAACATGGACTTTTGTGGATACGTGGCTCTAGATGACTTTGATGATTCTATAGTTTTACCTTTAATCATGGGTAACCCTTTGAAGACATCTAAAAGACTACAGAAATCCACTTCAAAATTTCAAATCCCTTTGACAGGTGTGCACCTTTGCTTTACATGTGCAAGTGCACTGTGAGTTCTTTTGTAAAAGTGTGCTCTTCATCATCAAATGTGCACCTATGATCATAAGTTAAAACAACTGTTGAAATTTGAAATATTCCTTTGGTGAAGTGTGCACCTAATAACTAGATTTGAAGGCTAAGTTTCAAATCAAATTTTTTGTGAGGTGCACACTTGCACCCCAAATGCACACCTAATAGCCAGATTTAAATATTCTCTTGGTGACGTGTGCACTTGCACCCCAGATGCACATTTGAAAAGACCTTTTTTTATGTTACATTTTGAATTCAATCCTCCTTTGTTAAAGCATGCATGTCTCCTCAAGGCACACCCTATCAGTATTAAAACTTGAAGAATTCTAATCTCCACAATCAAGTGTGCACTTAAAGCTCTCGCACACACCTATATGTTATGAATTTTGAACATTTGATTTTTTCTTTAATGACATGTACACTTTTGAATGCACCTTAGATGTCAATTTTCCCCTCACAATAGCGCATTCCTCGTGCTTCCTAGACATGCCTATCAATGAAAATTATAACTTTGGACTTTGCCTCTGTCAAATGCACACTTCAACACCATACCTAGCCAACTTTTTATTCAAACATCTCCTTCTCAAAGGTGCACCCCTAACCTCATGCCTTGGCCATTTCTCCTCACAGAGGTGCACACCTCAAATTGAAAATTCTAGACTTGAATTTGGTTGAGTATTCCCTTCCAAGCATACACTTATTTGTGCATTATGAAACTTGAGTTTGCCTTACCAAAGGTGCAAACTTTATAAATAATTATGCATCTTGATTTTGGCTCTATCATGTGTGCCTTGCACTACATAATTTTGATTCCAATCCACATGTCTTTCATATCCACAATCAACTACACACTTTGATATTATACTTAGCAATATTTTCTAATCTTGAAGGTCATCGTATCAAACATGTGCACCTCTTTACCATCTATTTTGTTTGCTTCACATAGGTAGATGTGAAACCCAACATTATACATACGCTAGATTAGTGGTGCACAAGTACCACTAAAAAATTTTATGAACTTTTTATGAAGCTCAACAATCCATGGCAACTTCTATAACACTCCATTCTACTATTGTCCACTTTCTCTAGGTTTGTCCTCACCCTATTTTGAGATATGACAAACGTCAAGGATGACAACCTCCTTTGCATAAAACTCAATGTTCCACGAGAATGTGTCATTCCCAATTCATCATGTTTTGGGGCAATGAATATCCCCAAAACATGGAATTGCTAGGGAGACATTGCCTCTTTCCCGCCCACTACCACCAACAATGAGGGAATGCCCCTAAAATATCTTTGGGACATCTCCCCCTATTGGGGACAACTAATTTGTAAAACATAAATTAACCTCAACATCCCCAAAAAGCCTCAAGGGTTTTTAAAAAAAAAAAAAAAACTCTTAATTCATATTTTCTTGCAAATCCTGACCTTACTACAACAACCACAACCTCTGACCTCTTCAAATATGATTTACGAACCAAAAAAGTTTGGGAAGGATGTGAAAAAGTACTTCACAATTTCTAGTCTAAATGGTTTGCAATCTATATGCAACAATTAGGGTTTTCATGATTTTGGAGACTTCGGCCTATTTTATAAACTATAAAAGTCATAGGCAACCCAAGAATATGTTTGGCTTTTTCCTCAACCTCTACACTTTCAAGATGGTCATGAACGTTTTTGACAATCCCATTTGGCGTAATTAGAATTGCTTAAAATTGCACAAAATACATGTCTAAAATAGTGTACAATGTGACGGTCATGTACACTTTAGGACTGAGAGGGGGGGGTGAATCAATCTGGACCAAATACTTATACTTTATTTCACAATCCACAGTCAATTTAACCTTATTCTTATCAATAGCAATGAAAAATGAAACAATGAATCACCATGCACAAGAGAACACCAAATTTACGTGGAGAACCCAAACAAGGAAAAACCACAATGCAAGTCAACTCACAATATATGAAATGATTACAATATTGTTTTAGGCTCACTGCCAAGGAAGCACACTACTCCTTGAAGGACTTGCAGGCTAAGATGCACTATCCCAAGGCAAGATACAAAGGACTTGTAGGTTGAGACGCACTGCCTCAAGGCAAGATACAAAACTTTCAAGGAAGGCTCACTATCTCCAAGCAAGGTACATGAATATGTGAATCACGAATGAATAGACCTTCAGCAACACTACTTCCGGCAATCTCCAAGTATGAAGTTGTCCTTTATGCTTCAAGCAACCAACTTCACAGCAATCACTACACACCTTCTCTATCACAACTTCGCATCATTGACTTATACAAATGATATAATCATATAAACACAAAACACATTTTGATCCACACACTTAACATCAAATTGGTCTTCTATATATACCATCTTCTTCATTGCAAACATCAATTAGGTCGATCGGAACAAAAAACATAGGTCCTATCAAGGTGGCCACCATAACATAACTATGGTGAAAGCGGTCCAATCCAAAAGATAGAGAGGACCTAAAAAATTCATATCACTTCTCTCTAAGCAGTTTTAAACAATTCACATGCTATCACACATCATCCAAGGTCAACAACAAGATAACGTGTAGATACACCATGCAACACATCACTGGTCAGCCCAAAACGTATCTTCCAGATGAACACGCCCAATGTAGATCCCCACATGCCAAGGTAGGACCCAAATCAATGCAACACGATCTTCAAAACAAGTGGAGACACCCTAGGATTGACCGCAAGTAGAAGAACACCTTTGTTGATCAAACCAAAGCAGTTACCTCAAACCACAAATTCCAATCACAATGCACCATGCGGAGCACATAAGGGCATTCCTTGAACATCCAAAAACATTCTCAAAACCTTTTTTCATCTTTCTATATCAAGATCATACTAGCACAACACAACTAACACCAAACACTTTATTCCAAAGAGCCAATCAAACATAGAACACAATTATCACTATTTCTAGGCAACACTAGCTTTTGAAAATTGGACTAAGACACAACACAGACATTATAAACATGTCCTCCAAGCCGCAACACTTGAAACATCAATGCGGAATTGGACCAATTCTGATAGACAACCAAACTGTCAGCCAACTGCAATCACCAACCATATCAGCTACAACACCAAGTGGAGACACCCAAGGATTGATCGCAAGTAGAAGGACACCTTTTGTCGATCGAATCAGAGCAGTTACCTCAAACCACAAATTCCAGTCACAATGCACCATGCGGAGCACATAAGGACATTCCTTGAACATTCAAAAACATTCTCAAAACTTTTTTTCATCTTTCTATATCAAGATCATACTGGCACAACACAACTGACACTAAACACTTTATTCCGGAGAGCCAATCAAACATAGAACACAATTATCATTGTTTCTAGACAACACTAGCTTTTGAAAATTGGACTGAGACACAGCACAGACATTATAAACATGTCCTCCAAGCCACAACACTTGAAACATCAATGCAAAGAAATGCAAAGCATTTTCCGGACCAATTCTAACAGACAACCAGACTATCAGCCAACTGCAATCACCAACCATATCAGCTACAACACCAGGACCTAAAACAATAGGAGTGTAATGTCCACAAAGCACAAACATTATATCCAAGTTCGCAAGACCATATCAGCAAATGTGGAGGAACATGGACACATCAATACAAACTTCTACACCAACTTGCTTTATCAAACTTCCAAGGACCAAAAAGTCTCATAAACATCACCTTCTCACTTGATACAATATCTTCATTCTTTTGTCATGCATCTAATCCTCATCTTAATATCTCAAGTTATCTAAACCTCATCATGCTATCATTGCCATCAGCCCCATTGTCAACATCATCAACTATATCAACATGGCATAATCAATGTACACATCAGACACCAAGAAGGTGGACATCCACAGAACATTTGCAACCAATACACATCTACCCTTTACATCAATCTCTTCTTATCAGTCATGCAAAACACAATGACAACAATAATCAAGGACAACATATATTGTCAGGCATCAAGTTGACATCAACAACACATATTGCAACACTTTGAACTCTATGGAATGCACTACAAGCTCTTTGGACTAAATTTACAACTTTCACATTTGGAAATATGCCCAACTTTAATGATCGCCGGTTTACATATTATTGTATTAATATATAATAAATAAATATTAACATATTACACATTTCAATATTATATAAATACTTAACAAAATATATTTGTTATTGACAAAAATTAATAAATATAATAAATTATAATTTATTGTTAATAATTCAATTATATTAAAATATTTAATATTATTATTATTATGTATTGTGCACTGCCATCCCCCCATTGTTCCCAAATTTTGATCCTTGGTAATTTTGGTCTAGATTCATTTTATGCAATGTCTTATCTAGCAAACTAAATCTTGGGATCAAATCAATATAATGTGAGATGTTCCACACTATAAGCTATCTCTCTAGCACCTTCTTGTTGATGATCTCTAACTACTCCTTGAGGACTATTCCCTTGAACACATCATAGGACTGAGGGGGGGTGAATTAGTTTGGACCTTAAAACAACTTACTTACAATCCTTTAAACTTCAAACCATAATCGACTTATATCTGCAATTATAAAACATGAAAACACAAAGCACAACACACAAAAGAACAATAGATTTACGCGGAAAACCCAAGGAGGGAAAAAACACAATGAGAATCACACTCACAATATGAATAATTGATTACAAAGTTTTTAGGCTCGAGGCCAAGGAGCTCATTGCACCTAGTTGGACTTGCAAAACAAAGGCACACAACCTTAGGGCAAGATTTAGAGGTCTTACATTATTGAAGCGCACTACTCCAAGGCAAGATACAAATAATTGCATAGGCTACCAGAGGACACATTGTCTTCCGACTGGTACATGGAATAATGAATTGTAATGAACAAAATCTCTTGATCATGAAATTGTCCTTAAATCACTATGTCAAGCCAACAATATCATGGCAAACATCTCTAACTTCATTCATTGTCTCGCCATACTATCCCGCTAAAGATATGATCATCAAGGCTCATCACAAACTGAAATTTGCACTTTTGTTGCTTGCACATCAATCACATCCAATTCACAACCTTCCACACACCAAAACACACATCTGCACTTCCATTTGTTGAAGATATAGCTATGATAGAGATTATCAATGCAGTGTTTCTTATTTATTTCGTCGAGTATCGGCTCCTTAGCTTATGTTCTTTTCTTGCCTTGTTTGTTGTCGATGACTCTTCATGTTGCTACGGCTGTCGGTGAAGGTGATGAGGTTGTCGGTGCAGATATAACTGTCCATGCCTTTCCCTCTCCCTTCGTGTGACTCTTCACTGAAATTCCAATATGTTATATTCATTATTCTTCCTTGTCTTGTGTTCTTCTTCTTCGGCAGTTTCAATATCAGCTTCTCTCTTTCATAAAAAATCGTGTGATTGTGTCTGACAGATCAGAGATATTATGTGTTCCTTTTGTATACGAAGTTTTTAGATATATGAAGGTTTTTGGATTGTATGTGAGATGTGTCATCGGAGTTCATTCTTATGATTGATTTGTAGAGAATCAAACTCATATTATTGTGATTGATAGTAATCTGAGACTATCATCAGTTTTATTCTTTTCTGAGATATAATAAAGTTCATTTTGAGTGGGTTGGGTTTTTCACCCTCAGTTGGAGGGTTTCTCAGGATAAGGGCTTGTGTATTTGTGTTTCATTCTTTGTTTTCTGTTCTCAGTTTTTCTATATTCTGGTTCAAGTTTTAACACCATTTATACAAGGTTATTCATTGAAACCCTCAACTAGGTCAGCCACAGATAGAGTATACATGAATCACAAAAAGTCGGCCACCCAGACCAAAAATACATAATGTGTTCCACTCCAGGAGATAAAGGGGACACAAATACATCACAACACATCTTCCTAAGTCGGTTCCAACGAAATGCACACACTAGAACATTCCCAAAAGTCGACATTAACCATAACGTGTAGAACAACAATGAAACACGTTAACCAATCAATCCAAAAGCATCACCCAAAGCATATACTTAATGCAGATCTACGCATGACATGGTGAGACCCATATCAACATTCTAATTCAATCTATAATGCATATCTGGACCAAAAAGGTATGATCCAAATAAGATACACCACGAGTCAGTCGGAGATCAACACAATTGACAGCACTGAACATAGAACAACATAACTTCACTTGCCGATCAAACCAACACTATAAATTTGAACTGGAACACTACACGAACCATATGAACATGTCCACCAAACCACAACACTTGAATCAACACAGCGGAGCAATGCAGAGCATTCTTCGAACCAGTCCTAACAAACAACCTCACTATTAGCAAACTGCCACAACCAGCTCCTCATCTAAGCAGATGGGGACCTAAAAAAATGATAGTGCAACATCCACAGAACGTAGACATCATATCCTGAACCGTAGGCCAACAACATCAAGAACCAAAGGAATGCAAAGCATTCTTCCATGAAGACATTTAAATACAGTTTCCTACATATTGAAACTTCCACTACATTAGCTTTCCGAAAACACCTCATATTTACTCAACATCACCACCAATCATCATAACATCTAAATACTCATTTCGGAACCATCTACAATATTTGCATAGCTAAAAAACTACAACTACCACACACAGTGACATCAATGACAATGCCAAACAGGTTAACATCAATGACAACATAAGCAACACAACTCAAGTTTCCAACATCTACCATCCAATCATCATAACAACATCTATATACTCATTTCCGAACCATCTACAATATTTGCACAGCTAAACAACTACAACTACCACACACAATGACATCAATGACAATGCCAAACAGGTTGATATCAATGACAACATAAGCAACACAACTCAAGTTTCCAACATCTACTATAATCAGCTTGAGCACTAAAACATAGCACTCCTCCATATTCCTCACCTCCTTACAAACTTCTTGGTTGCCAACAACATTGCCTAACGTTTTGCAATATCTTCTTCTACCTCCATAAGCAACAACTCAATTTTCTTACCAACCTTTGTGATGGTGAAGGTGTTGATGTGCCTATTATGGATTGCATTTTTTGTCATATTTCTATGGCCTACAAGGATTAAATCATGCCATGCCTCATGTATGTATCCTCCAACGCAAAATGCAACTTTACATTGTTCTATCACCACGATTTGCTATCCTTTTGCAACCAAGAGACGAATGTATGGTGTGTCGTGTGTGACAACTTTTAAAATATTTAAACCATTTTGAAAATGCCAAGTTATTGTGTTCCCTCCATCAATTATTAACCTTAAATAGTTACTACCTAACTTGAACCTGATACAAAGGGTGCTTAACCAATTTTCATTCTCTTCCTTTGCTAATTTGAGCAACAACTTGCACATCATCAAGTTTTATCCATTCTTTGGCTTTGCCTTTTCTACCTCCCTCTCCTCTCTTCTCCTTTGACCTCTACAATATGCACTCTTTCCTGAACCCTGCTCTATTTCAACTTCTAGACATTCATGCCCGATGACCTACATTCCACATCTATAGCAAATTCCTCTCAAGGCTCCTCTATGGTTTTCACCCCCTCTATAGCTTGACGTTTGCTCAACTTTTGAGCTCCACATGGAACTTTTTTCTACATATAGGTTTGTCTTCCAATGCCCTATTTACCCTTTCCAACTCTACCCTTTCCTCTTGTGCTTTGTTCTCTACAAGACAATTTCTTCACTACAAGTGTTACTTGGTAAGCCCCTTCTCGAAAATGTACATTAAGCAAACATATTTCATCTTGAATTGAAATGCACAACTCATTGACATATCAAGAGACTTTCTCCCCATTCATTTATGTGACCAACACAAATGTTGAGTTTATAAAATTTCTCTGCGTATTCTATTACAAATGTCTCCTTCTAAAGCAACCTTTGAAGCTTCTTAAAAATGTCAATTGTGTAGTTTTATGGCACGAACTTCCCCTTAAGCTTCAAAACCATGTCCCCCTAGTCTACAGTCTTCTTCATGTCTTTCTTAATCATTCACTTTGCACAAGGTCAACCAAAATGTGGCATGCCCTTTAACTTTATACCCACTTACTTGAATCTTTGTGGTCCTTAATTAATTCAGACTCAAAAGTATTTCTCCAACTATGTTATCCAATATATCAATTCTTCCATATTTAGGCTTCCAACTTTCATTATGTCTTTTGTGAAACTATCGTCTACAACGATTTCCTTCTCAAAGTTGAGGTCTATTGGTCCATTTGTAGCAACAGCTTCCCTTTCATCATCACAAATGTCCTCCAATACAACCACTCTTCTTCTCGACACAATCTCCATGACATCAAGTCTTGTCAAAAGGGCTCTCAACATGTCAACAAAGTCTACCACATGCAATGCTCTACCACCTTAGTTGTTTCCAACTCCTCTTCTTCCTCTATGGGCCACAACTCATCTAATCACTTGCAATATCACACACACAAATGCACTTCGTTATGGAGCTTACACAACTCTAACTTACAAGACTCAACTTCTGCTCTAAATACCACTTGACACAAACCATAAGCAAGTCAAATGAACAACAAGCTAATTATTGTCTAAGTTACACAACAAAAGCACAAGGAGGAAGAACAATCAAGACTTGAGAAAACATGCCCACTATATTATTGCAAAATGCAAAACTATATATCCTATTGGCCAGCCACATATTGAAGGAACCCAGCCATTTTATGCTACCAAAAATCTATTCCCTTTTTATACCAACCCATCTAATGCCTAACAACCACTTTGTCCTCACCCTCCACTCCAACACTGACCAAACTAGATGTGGGTAACTTTTGGTATTCCAACTATGTGTCAACTATAGAACAATAAACAATCTAGAGTAACTGCAATATCAAGAAGTGTGATGTAACAATCAATCCATACATGCATGATGTTAAAGGTTCCTTCTTGTCAACCGTACACTTCCCTCTCTCTCCAAATGATGTGTATTTCACTCTCTCTCTAGCAAACAAACACTTCACTCTTCTTTGATGATTTTTCTCGGCATACCAAAAGGTAACCATATTTTCAATTTCTCAAGATATTAATGGACAAAAATCAGAAAATATTGTGAACCCAAAAAATGTAGGAAATTCACAAAAAAAACTGGTTTTTTAACAGGTGAAGCCATCCAATTGCATAGAGAGAGAGAGAGAGAGAGAGAGAGAGAGAGAGAGAGTAAACAAGTGTATAGCATGAATTTTAAAATATGGATTTTTCTCATTAATTTTTAAGATCACTGATTACAGATAATTGTAATATAAATTTCTTTAACAATATTAAAAAATATGGCTCTGCCAGTATGATAACGAACCCTTCATGCAATCAAACACAACTAAGGTAAATAAGACTAATTAACAATACTTTTGGCTTTAACTATCAAGAGCAAGAGACTAATCTATACACAAAATGGTAACTACAATTGACAACAACAGTTTTCCTAACCCCTACAAATACTCTTTAAGTTTACAGCAGTGGCAACAATCATACCTTGCATTTCAGGATAGCAATGTCCTATCTTAATAACAATGTTTCACATCAATTATTTTGATCAGCAATATTTCCTATAATATTGATAGCAGTAATGATGTCCAAATTCAATTGCTCACAGTACTAATAACGATGCTATTGAACACCATACTAATCAGGAATGATAAAGATCACAATAATGACAAAAGGATAGTTATGTCAAAAGACAATAATTATCATAAGAAGATTACTAATTACAAAAGGATAGTTATGTCAAAAGACTATAATGATGACAACTATCTTAACTGATACAACATTATTATTAGGCCTAACATGTTTACTTAATATACACTTAAAAGCTATTAAAAAAAGCAAAGTTTAAAAGCTATAAAAATAAGCATAATTTAAAAGCTAAAAAAATAAAGCATAATTTAAACCCCAAAGGTTTTGCATTTTTATTGTTTTCGTTGCATTCTTGTTTTTATCTTTCTTAGTCATTTTTGGGGGAATTTCTTGCATTTTTGTTAGCTTCATCGCTCATGATTTTTAATTAAACTTTACATTTTATTTTCTTTCCATGATGTAGGGTTTTTAATTTTTAATATTGTCTTAACTGCAAAGGAAAGACCCTACTTGGAAGCATGGTAGGCCAGGCACAAAAAGAGTAAGCTAGCATGAACAACTACAACCCCAAGTAAATTTTGCATTGACTAAAATATTGATTTCAAAATTAAAAATTTATCTTCCTGGTTATTATTATTTTAATGTGTACTGTTTGTACATCTTAAACATTTTATTTTATCCTTATACATGCATGATGAGATGATTTTGACACTAAGACGGCTAATCTTTACAGAAATAAAATTCAAATTATAAACCAACCATATAGCACTAGGTTGTGAGAGCAATTGGAGTGTGTATGATCACCTACCCTCCAAAAAGCACAAGAAGTTGTCAATGCAAAAGCCAAATGACCTTGTATTTGGGCATTACGAATTGTGCCTCCACCACAAGAGAGTTTTGGCAATTAATGAAGAATTAGCCCTCATGGTGTTGGAGGAGTATGATCCTACATCTGGGTGGATCATCAAGGATGACCTATTTTTGTAGAGGACCATGTGTGCATCAATTAAGACGGTTGTGATGTGGAGCTTGTAATGATGGGGAAGGAAGACATTCAAACCTATGCAACTAGAGGCCAAGAAATTGTCCAAGATGATAATGCTACCTTTTCTACAAATAGAATGGCTGCAGCTATTTTGATGTACTCAAAGAGGTGCATGGTCCAACAACTTGGAGTTAATGTTGGAGATGTGGATCTTCACAAAGTTAGTTTGATATTTCCATGTAATTTTTTGCTAGTACCATGTACATGGATTTCTAAATCCATTGTCTATGTAAAGAAACAATTTTTCTTTGTGTAAAGAGTTCAAGTATGAAGTTCATGGCATTTTAACTTATTTTCTCAACCTTAGTTTGATATTTCCATGTATTTGTTTGCTAGTACCATGTACATGATTTCTAAATCCATTGTCTATATAAAAAATAACTTTTCTTTTGTGTTTCAAGTATAGAGTTCATGGCATTTTAACTTATATCATAGTCTACACGTGTATATGGTAGATCTAACTCATTAGTTTATGTGTGTATTTGAAGTTAACTTGATATGAGATGCAATATAATTAGTTTTTCCCTTCAATTTTGCTATTTCTCATTGATTCTAAAATTTCACAAGTTTTATCAAGTCTGCGCTGAGTTTTGGCACCAAGTTCAAGTGCAATGCGAAAAAATAGCTCCCCAAGTCAATGTCAAGTCCAAATCTCAACACTATGACCCCATGGCACCATTTGGACTTCAGATTTTAAAAGACAATATGAAATTTCACTTTTTTGGAAGCTATTGTAAACAGCTTAGGAAAGCTTGCAATAGGCTACAAACATGTAGACATGTCCCTACAATCAATAATGGATGTTTCTAGGCATTCTGCAGGTTTATAACAACCATGCAGCTATTATCATAGAAAATAAGGTAATTTAGACCCTGTTAAAGAAAAATAATATTGCATTGTCTATCCTAAAAATAAATTTGTCATGATCTTGTAGAAGAAAACCAGAGAATTGTTTTGCTCTGCCAGAGAAGGAAATTAAACTTGTAGCCGCAAGTGAAACATCTCAATAAAACTGCAGCAATAAAGCTGGAACACCCATGATCACCTAGAATAAAGCCAAATATTCAGCCTCCACTTTGCAATATGATTAAATTTGTGATCTCACGAGACATTTTCAAATCCATGAACTTAATATCCAAGCCTTCATCGTATCTATAAGCATATCCCCATCCCATACTAAGATATTGAAAAGCTCAGAAACCTTGCAGAATGGAAGGATCATTTGGGAGGTAATAGTAAATGGAAACTGTAATACAACATTTTATGTTAAAAGAATAAAGAACCACTTTGTCATAATCAAAAGCATAAAGACTTATTTGTTAGGTTACTGGCAAATAAGGAGCTCCTTGATTTTGTCTTATAAAAATACAGACACTTGGTACAATGATGATCAAAGAAAAGTAAATCAACTCATCAACAAACATCTTGATAGATGCTGCCTTACATATCTTTACGCAGAAAGTCAATATGTGTTTAGACCCTAAAAATCTCCTAATACAATCATCTGTCCACTTCCTCATTATCCTTAGGATAAGCAAAGATAGTGGTCCAATCTATTACATGCATGATACAGCTAGCATGGTATGTAATATGTGTAATCTTAAAACATGCATCATGTGAAAAGAGCATGTTTCATTTGCATCTATTATGCTCCCATATTCATCAAAATACACGTTATTTGACATTCTTTTCCCATTGTCATGCCTAAACCTAATGCAATGCCCCCTGCTTACAATCAAATAAATACTATTTGGTAATGCTGGGTAAGTGGCATCCTCCCAAAATATTTAGAATCGACTAAGTATGCAGCACTGAAGTTTAAGGATGCCTGCTATTTCCTTAAGGATTAGTAATAATAAAACTGAAATTAAAATGAAGCTTACTGAGTTTTTTTTTGGCACCAAGGGTATC